>NW_015548259.1:478191-532544 GCF_001515605.1 Sinocyclocheilus anshuiensis
CGCCCTTGCGATATGCATATTGCGATATTTACATTTGCGATATTTCGATGCATGCGATTTATCGTGCAGCCCTAACACACACACATTTATTTTTCTGTATAAATATATTGTTTCAACCACTAATTACCTAATTTTGATGTATTTCTTAATGGGGACACTAGATTTGCACAGAAGACAAATGCTTTTTTTGACTGTTGTCATTGCTGTCATCAGATTACTGAGGTTCTTGACATGTGCGATTTGATTTTTTGTCGAAGATACAGGATTTGCCATTTTCAGAGAGTTTAATTATATGTTCATGTTATATTTTGACTGCATTTGTGAGTTAAAAAAAAATTTCAACCGGGCACGTAACATCGTAATATTGATAAATCGATCGCAGACCCCTGAATCTATTAACTAACCAAATCACGGCATGTTTCAAGTTATTGGCAAATATTGTATCTCTGGCTAAGAAAACCAATACCAGATGTACACCCCTATAAGTTAGTATGCTGCATAGTTAAGGCAGATGCCTATGTAGGCAAGTTACCTCACTAGGTTTTGGAACAGAACTAGAGAAACCAGCACAGGCCTGTGTTGCTATGTCACAAAGAAGGCACCTATGTAGCAGCAGAATACAATACAACAGTGCAAAATGACAGTGAATCACAGTGTTATAAGAGTGTTTGTCTATTAATTTGAAATGTGATAATTTGTTATTCTGTGAGAGCGTTTTTTTTTTAAATATCTTTGCCTAAAGGGAAAAATGTACCTTACTATGAGCGATCAAGACGAATACATCTCCACTCTCAGAAAAATGCACAGACATCTAAGGACTCACAGTTTGATAGCAGAGCACAGTCACATATCTGCACTCGTACACACACATTTAGACGTATGAACACTCACAGAACACAGTAGTGTAACGAGATCTCTGCTCTTCTCTCTCTCCTGACATTCCTGTGTGTTATTTCAGTGATAGGACTTGCACGGTATACAATTTGAGACGGCATATTCTGATCTGATCTGCAGATTTCTGGGAAAGGCAGTATTCAGCCCAGGGTTTCCAAATGGGTCCGCTCATTTGTGATTGGTCAGTCTTTGTTCTGACACTGTGCACTGTGGGTATTCTGTGGCACTTGGTACAACTGTCCCTCTGTGGGTGTGGCTTGATCAGATGTGCTCTTGGGTGTGTCATAGGCTGAGCTTGCTGATTGGCTGCTGTCTGTCCGAGCCACTAAACTATGCCCTCTGAATGGTAGAGTGCCTCCTGATAGGTGGTTAGCCCTGTCAATCATGATTGGCGTGGCGTATTCAGTGCCAGAAGCAGGAAGGGGCTCAGCGTAAGCATGGTAATGTTCCACGGGAATAGGTGCATCATACTCGGGCCCACCGGCCTCTTCGGGCTTAAACGTTGACCTTTGTCCAAGAGAGGCCATAGTACCGGTGACAAGAGGTTGGGTGTATTCTATATGGATGGGCAGAAATTAGATTGTTCAAAGGTTTGTTGGAGAACATAAAACTAATTTGACCAGTTTGTTTGAATGCATACCTGCATGCTCCACCCGGGGTCTCTGGTGGTCCACTCGTGCCGAGGAACTGTAACGAACACAATCGTCTCCATCCAACTTAGAGGGCAGCAACTGTTTCATACTCTTCCACCACACTGAAACACACATTCATGCATGTTTAATAATTAATGTAGGTGGAAATGCAAAAGAGTAAACAACTGAGAACAGACGCACCTGTGCGCTCCCACTGTGGAAGGTCATAAGTCACCTCGGGGCTTTTTCTGTAGGTTTGAATACAGATGGTGAAGATATTATCTCAAATGGGTTGTCCTTTAAGGCTATTCGCATTAAGTTTAAATTTTCATGAACAACAAGGTTTTAATATGAGGCTAAACTATTTTAGCGTAATGATCTCTTGGTGATTTTTTAAAACTATTCAGATATCAAATAATTTGTTGAGATATTGAAATGTTGTACTGACCTGTTCTTCCACAGCCATGAGCACACCATCACTAACACCAGGGTTGTCAGAACCACCACCAATACAGGAACCAACACTGCCACCAGCGCCACCTCTGTTACATTTACACAGCACATTAATATCATCAATCTTGTGTTAGCTAAGTTATCAAAATGTAGTTAAATATTAAAATGTATACTGTTTTGTCTAAATAAATGAAAAATAAAACACTGAAATCAAGATGCTGCAAATATACTGATAATAAATACTTTATTCAGTATTAAACAGGAATGAAAGATGGATACAACTAATTAAATTTAAGCTATTTCACCCATTTTTTGATTGATTTGTATTTTTAGTAATTATAGCTGTTAACTTGGCAACATGCTAAAATGAGAATCAACTGGAATTAACAGTAAATCCTAAATGTGTGCACTTCATATGAGAAGCATGTGAAAAGCAAGTTTGCTGCCTACATAAAACATCATAAAACGTCATTTTTGAGGTTCCATTTCACAAAGAATGCTCACAAAGAATGTGCTTTTGCCTTCCAGTGTGCTGCTTTTTCATTGTTTTTCTATGTAAACAAAGTGTTTGACCATCGCATTCACTGCTAGCTCATGACAGCATTCTAAAAACCCGGCGGGCAGGTTAAAAGAAGTTTAACTTTAAAAAAAAAAAAAAACATCTCTAGGCCTTGAGTTTTTTGTCATTCAACAAAATGTTTTTAAAAAGCGCATTGTGTGTGAATGAATGGCCCCGAAGAAAGTAGATGCCTATATAGACAGCAAGGCAGCTCACTTTATTACAAAGCTCATATGTTAAATAACTGAATGAACTATGTTCTTACCATCGTGAGAGTGCGGAGGCATGGCGGTGTTTCGGATGTTGGGCGTGTGTGTCGTCCTCTCCTGTAGGGGGGGCACTGTGCTTTTTCTGCGAGGGGGAGGAGGGGCTGGATGGAAGATTCTTGGCCTCGCTGACCAACATAAAGAGATCCAATCATGTTTAGCACAGATAATTGGCCAAAAATGAGACTGATTTCTCTGATTTGTCTCACCTGCATGAGGTTGGCAGCCCAGCAGCTCCATTTTAAGGGCGATCCTCTGGTGCCACTGCAAGGGACATATTCTGATAAATCGTGCTTCAATTGGAGGAATAAAGTTGTTCCGCACTTCCTGGAGATAGTTGGTGTTGCCTTGGAAAATCTGTTACAGAGACACAAGGACACATTGTCTTGGCAACAAAGAACATTTGGCCTCAGACCAAGGTCCGTCTTATTTACGCCTAATCAATGCGGTTCTCGTTAAGCTCCCTGACAGTCGATGGACATTCATTATTAATGACCACAGAGTGCACTTTAATTTCAGGCTCCTTAAACCTCAGGAATGTAAAACCCTTTTTCCTGGAAATATACAAACTGTGATGTCATTCTGCAGCAGTTCCATAATACCCCCAAACACAAAAGAAGACTGGGCAACAAAACACATGGTCTGCTTCAAAACCTACTGAGCTGGATATGCTAGACAATGCATGGTGCCTTTTAAGATACCTTGTTTTGGCCAAATTCAATTGCATTGCATCGCATCGCATAAAATGAAATACAAGATAGTGGATAGGGGAAATGTTGAGAATAAACCACCCTAGATTTCATTTAATAATTACAAAAATTTAAATAAAATGTAATCCCAAATTTTACCTAATATTACATCCTAGCATCAGGGTAGTAGCAATATCTGTTGAAATGAATTGAAAGTCAAGTATTCTGTGCACAGTGGTGTTGCTGCCAATGTAGAGCATTCCAAATCAGTAATTTATAAAGTTTCTGAGGGTTAGGATCCTTTCTTAAAAGATTTTGGAACAGAGTTAAGCTAACACAATACAAACAATCCTCCATACCTTGTTTTTATCTGATCCCACTTCTTGGTAAGGTTTCCATTGCTGTCCATCATGGCTATATAACACCTCATAGGCTGAAATGTAAAACTGATATTCTTGGAGGCTGGAGCCAGTGGTGGTAATACCTGAGAAGCAGAGGCAAATGACTGACCAATCAAGATACAGATGCAAACACACTGATCCTTTCTTTCTCGCTCTCACACACACACACACACACACACACACACACACACACACACACAAACTCTCCCTGTTATTTTTTTCTCTGATCCCACTTCTTGGTAAGGTTTCCATTGCTGTCCATCATGGCTATATAACACCTCATAGGCTGAAATGTAAAACTGATATTCTTGGAGGCTGGAGCCAGTGGTGGTAATACCTGAGAAGCAGAGGCAAATGACTGACCAATCAAGATACAGATGCAAACACACTGATCCTTTCTTTCTCGCTCTCACACACACACACACACACACACACACACACACACACACACACAAACTCTACCTGTTATTTTTTTCTCTTTCTTCAAGTCCACTTGAATCCATTCTTTTGTGTCGCTGTTGGCTGCTGCCCACGGACGTCCTGGTGTTTTGAGGCGAGCCCCTGTGGGGCCCCAGACAGTGGGCTCCTTTCCGTGACCGCCCCATTCCCACTCTGAGGAGGCTGTGATCTGAGAGTGACTGACCACCCCCGACTCCAAACCCAAAGTGCCATAGCAACCTTGAAGAGAGAGAAAATGAAAGGTTCTATTATTAGATCATCAAGGTGTTGGGCATTTCTGTAGAAGTGACAGGAATAAAGAAAAAAACTGCATTTTTAAATCTTTATTAAATAAAAGTATATACGATCTCTATTATATTTCTGCTTTTTATTATTAAATAAAAGTTATAATAACATAATTTTTGATACATTACTGATTCACTCACCGCTAGTCTTGAAAGTAAAAAGGCTGGGGGAGAGATTTCCACTGTAAGAGGGAGAAAGATGCAGAGCTGTCATTCTGTCTACCAATCAATCAGTTTATTACATAGATGGAAAAAAACTCAAAGAGAGAACTCAAATGGAACTAGATTTGCATTTCCAGAAAGACATACCAGTGCTTGCAAGGCAGCAATAATTTTTAATTAAAATTTAATAAGTTTAAGGTTTGGGTTTTTATTCTGTGTAAATGAAATGCTGCATCAGAGATGCTTTGCACACAGCATGCATCTAGTTTTCCATTGGCTGTGCATGAGAATCAACAAACAACACAATATCATCTTCGCGGTGTAGACAACCACAGATAGCTCTAAATAAATGCATCCAGTATGTAAATGTTAAACTGTCGTTTAAGCTGTGTTCACGTCATGTCGGAATTACCATAATTACCAGATGACAATTTAGAGCAGTTCAGGTCCTCTGACTCAGAAAGTATTCGTTTCTATGGCAACGCACGATTCATAATGAAAAGATGAATCCATGTGCCGCTTTGTTGTTTATAAGCTCTATTCGCACGGGATTAGTATTACCTGGTGACCTCCAGTCATTTGTAATAATTGCGGAGGTTGTCTGTGATCTTAATCCCGTGCGATTCGGCCATGTCTGTAATTTGTAAAGTAAAAATTCCCCCGCAAATGACCTACCATATTTTGCCGAACACCGAGGTCCTGTGATAATATTAGTCCCGTGCGAATCGGCATCTCTGTGATTTGACCAGCATTTGGCGGGTTGTATATCATTTTTCGAGGTTTGTGTTTCCTGTGCGCCTTTTTATCCATCTTTCGCGAAGAAGTTGCGTTGGAGTGTTTGATAGTATTTTGGGTGCCGTCATATCGCTACACCATACAATTTGCAGAAAGAGAAAGCTGAAAAGGTTTTGAGGTTAATGTGTTACATATTATTATACAAAAATATATTAGTTAATTTTTTTTAAATCCATCTAACCGGACCATAGAACGGGACTCTCAAAGCCTTGTATCCGGGAGATAAGTCAGTAAATTCTAGTTAAATCACAGGCTTCGCTTAATCCTGTGCGAATGCACCACACGAAATTCAGATGTGGGGGGGTAATTTCAAAATCACACAAGGTCGAAGATCCCCAGATAATACTAATCCCGTGCGAATAGGGCTAGTACTTAATTCACTACATTAATTCACCTCTATACGCTCTTGCAAAATACTGGAGAACAAAAAAAATAATTATATGACTATAATAACTATAATATAATATAAATAAAGCTTAGATCAAATTTATTTTGCAACTTGTAATTGGAAGTTCAAGAAAGACGGTTTCTACTTTTAATATACATCTTTTAATATATAATATTTACTTTTTAATATACATTTTTAAATCCCCCCCACACAGACAGACAGACAGACAGACAGACAGATAACGTAACTGATTTGCAGAAAGACTCAGAAAAGGATATTACGAGGAATTTCAATACTACACTGCCTTGCAAGCCCTGTAATCAAATGTAATAGATTTTCCCATGAAGAAAGCAAGCAAGAATGCAAATGGGTTACTCACGGCACAGATGTCACATTGTTGGCCAGTGAGCTTTCGTAGTGTGGGATGCCTTTGCTGCTGACCACACTGATTTGCCCCCCCAGAGTGTTGGACACCACACCCGCATGAATACCGGCCAGACAGAGAGGAGAAGACTGCAGAAAGAGATGGTGAGACATTAAGACAGCTGACACTGACTCACTCACCTAAAACCCACAAGCTGTGACTTGGCACGATGAGGTCACATCCTTGAAGCAGAACTGCAGTGGTATAGAATGTGATAAAGATAAAGAATGAACTGTGATAAAGAATGATCGATGATTCATTAGACTAACTTCTTCCAGAGTTTAGAATGAGACTTACACAAAAACATGCACATATAGTGTTCTCACAGGCCACATACACACTGCAAAGTTTTGGGAATCACAAAAACGTATATGATACTATTAAAAAATGTGGGCTCTTTAAGTTTTATTTTTTAAGAAATTAATATTTTTTATTCAGCAAAGATGCATTAAATTGATCAAAAGTGACAGTAAAGATATTGGTAATGTTACAAAAGATTTCGATCTCAAATAAATGCTGTTCTTCTAAACCTTCTATTAATCAAAGAATCCTTAAAAAAATCAGTTTCCACAAAAAAATTAAGCAGCACAACTGTTTTCAACGTTGATTATAATAAGAAATGTTTCTTGAGCACCAAATCAGTGTTTTTAAATTATTTCTGAAAGATCTTATAGAAAACAGTCATTTTAAATTGTGATAATACTTAAAATTATTACTCTTTTATTAATATGAATAATACTTTTTCACAATATTAAATTAGTGCAGCCTTAGCAAGCATAAGAGACTTCTTTCAAAAACATAAAAAAAAAAAATCTTACCAACCTCAAACTTTTGAACAGTAGTTTATTTGTGGGAATAAATCTCCTAAATGATCTTTCAGTTGTGTACAGAATAAATGAGTCGCTCTTATAAACTCAGGACTGCTAACATATTGGTAAGTAACCATAGCAACATATGATGTGTTTTTCAAGAAACTAACATTAGTGACCAGAAATGCATTATTATTATCCTGTAATTCTCAGTAAACTACAGCTGACAGACATCCACCATTTAATTTGCTCATTAAAGGGATAATTCACCCAAAGCTGTCATCCTTTAATCACCCTCATGTTGCTCCAAACCTATATGACTTTATTTCTTATGCATGTGGAAGACAATTTGTTTTTGTTTTGTTTTTATGTTTTTTTAACTGTTTTGGTCATGTAATGAATGTCATAGGGGTCCAAAAAATAAGAATTTCATTGTATACACTTTTTCCAAAATATCATCTTTTTTTCTCAGGAGAAAGTCAGTCATACAGGTTAGGATTGACACAAGGTAAATGATGACAATTTAAATTTCTTCTGCTTCTGCTTTTTTTTCTGCTCTCCTTTTGAACATTTGAAACCAACTGAAAAATTGGCTGTCAATGTGAATTCTTAATGAATTCAGTTGTCAGTTGCAGTCGACGCTCAAATAAATAACCAGATATGTTTGTGTCCATTAAAAGAATCAGGTCAGATGCAACTTGGAATTGGTTAAGTTTCAGTTGTGAATGTTGACTATACAACGTTATTCTGCCTGCATTTTGTGGACTACTGATGAAGAATAGCGATAAAGCTTGCCAGAAAATACAACTCATTTAGCAGCTTATGAGGTGACAGGAAATGTACCACATTTGCCATCTGCTGCGGCAGCGCATAAAGGACAAAATGCAAGTATCATTTACACACCTAATGTGCATTCTTCCCTCTATTTTGTTGAATTAGGGTCTTAAAAGCTCCCTGTCTTTCTTAATAACTTGCCTAATGTGTCCAAGGCCTCCACAATTAATCAAATAAACAAATCAAGATTATGTTTACAACAGAAATGTCTGCTGTGCATGTGAACACAATATAATCAAACGTCATATAGGCCTGTCAAAAAATAAACAGTTCTAATAAACAAGTTTTAAACAATCTGATCCACAGATGCGTGTTTTATGGCGCACATATATTTGTGGTAGCACTGGAATACATATCATGCTGAAATCACAATTTCCAAACTCATAACTTCAAGGACTTCAAGAAAATAACCACATCTAACTTCAATGTGTATACGGCTAGAGCCATATAATAGTGGAATAATAGTAAAATTGCTAGTTTAAAAAGAAAAAAATGACAGTTCTGATTAAACAAACACACACATTTGGGACTCCAAACCAAAAAGAGACCACACACACTAGGCAAACTCTCAACACCCACACACAACGACACCGCAAACATACACCACTTCCTCTGGGCAAAATAAAACTCTGCTCTTGCCACAAACAACGTTGCACACACACACGTTCGTAAAGGCGTCATATGGGCCCCGCACTAATTCTGAGGGTGTGTCTGAGCTGAGAAACAAGACTTGTCAGCTGGTCTGCATTAGAAAACCATTCAGCCAAACCTGATCTAACATCTCCCAGAGAAATACGCTGTCATACACACATACATCCAGACGCACATACCAACACACCCCTAGGAGACCAAGAGCTCTAAAACTGACATGCATAATCATTTACAATGACTCAACTTCAAAAGAACGTCTGCTTCTCACTCTGTCTTTCCCTCAAACTCATATTCATACACCCTAAACACTGCGTTCAAGTTTGAAGCACGCTCTCAAGAAGTTAACTGCCTATTGTGTTCAAACTGACAAAATGAAATCATCTACAGTTTAAAGCATTAAAGCAGTGATGAGGTCATCAGCAATGACGGCTAAGACAGTGTGCGGTCGCTCTAAAAGAAACATTCTTCTGTTAAACAGCATCTGCCAGCATCTGTGACATGCTTTTGATTACCACAGACAATAATTTAGACTCATACCTTAATTTGTAAAAACATTAGATGAAGCACTTATACACTGGAAGCCTGGTAACAAAACAGGCAGAACTGGTAAATTCAATAAGTGTTTCAAATACGCTGTTGCTTTAAAACTATAACCAAACAGTTAAACATCACGTGTTAGCATGATAGTTGTGTGATATAATCATTTATTTGTGCAATTGTGCAATTTCAAGAGTTTTCTAACCAATTTACTAAAAAGATGCAATTCATTGAATAAATAATTTCTAAGTGAATACCTTCTAACTTACATCAAATACATACTCCTTAAAGAATGAAGGACACTTTTATAAACGCTTCTTAAGAATGCAAAGAATTCAGCCAGAACATTTCAAACATGAAGCCATAGAGAATACTTTACTCTAAAGAGCTTAATGACCACAGTTAAAGAGGAAGAGGTAAAAATCATATAATGCAGAAGCAACAGCACCCGCACTTCTTGTGTCCCTGAGCGGTGTCTGGTATTTCCGAGCCAGATCTTCTCAGAGAATTCAATGACAGTCATTCACAGTGGTTCTCAAGTTGAGAGCTCACTGGAGGAGAAAATAATCAGAGAATAATGAAATGATAGTCAGTTTCTTCATACAGTGTAGGAAGGCTTGAAATATAGTGCACAAGTGACCGTTCATAACTTCTGAAGAGAAATAGCACAGACAATGGACAAGGATTAATCTTTCTAGTGCACGTGTGTTTGCACAGACTATACTTTGAATACTTTGAAAGTCTACTGCTGCATCCCAATTTGCCTACTCATACTATGCCCTAAAAGTATTTTGTGAAGAAAAAATACATACTTTTGAGTGTGTAGCAGAAAACTAGGCAAGCTTTGGGACATACTACTTTGTCATAACTGCTTCTTTACCGTACCAATCTGTTGCTTAGTTACGTGCATCCTGTCACTGTTTAAACTGCCCTGTCAATCATCCTGTCACAGTTAACATACATCAGAATTCGTTTCAATTAATTTCCGATGGTACTGGACAGAAATGAAGTAGTATGTTGACCTGCCAGTTGTGGGTCTTTCATGACAAGAAGTCTCCTCATGCATTTGCATAATGATGAATTTTGATAAAGTTTACGACCAAACGTATCTTTATAAAAGGTTACAATACTGTTGCAGATGAAGTGTAACGGGGATAACATTAAATATATTTTTTGTCAGGTTAAACCACTTTATCCAAACCTCTCTACTTAACCATCTTCTAGCATATGCACCATGTTTGTAGTTTTTAACACTTTTTATTAATGTTTGTAGTTCTAATCAAATCCTTGTCCAATGCAGTGGGTTGTGGGGAATATTAGCCGTTAGAATGTGCTTGGATCTGCACTTTGACTTACTATGATTTGGGACACATTAATTCTAATTTTGAATACTATTTAGGATGGTAGTATGCGAATGGGGATGCAGCATATGTGTTCGACTGTACATATGCGCTAGCATTCGCATCAAAACCATAGTATACTTTGGGCTTAACACATTACTAAAAATGTCTCCTTTCCTGTTCTTTAAATAAAGTCATACAGGTTTGAAACAACATGAGGGTGAGTGAATAATAACAGAATTTTCATTTTTGGCTCAACTAACCCTTTAATCCAACATCCACTCAGTAGTGGCATACTTACATCTCTGTATCCATGCGGTATGGTTCCCGAAACCTCTCCGAAATCAGTCAGGCATCCAGCAGGACAGAATTTACTGCAAATGCAGGATGGCAAAATGAGACACAGACACACATATACGCAAGAACATGCACACACACACACCCCAGACAGCTTTAAATGTGTGTACCTGAACTCCGCTTCACTGAAGTGCTTTCCTTTTTCCAAACAGGTGATGAGGTCTGAAGGATGAGAAAAGAGACACATTTTCTTTGAAACCTCTTGAAATATATTTACCTCTGTCAGATAAAGCAGCACATCAGATGGTTGCCATGGTGACACTATATTGATTAATGTCATCCTTCCACACAAAGATAATATGCAGTTGTATATGTGTGTGTTATGAGCGCACTGGCCATTCAGTAAGTGGTGTAACAGACTGGTGTATTGTGTTTCATTTTTGTGGATAAAAGCCTCCATCTGAATGAACAGATCAATACCAACTAGATTTACATCCGTTATGCTTTCCCCAAGAAAATATGAGTGGTGCTCGCCCATGCAAAACTTCCTGCCACAATGCTGGAATGTGTATGACCGTGTGCGCATTTCAGGTTCAAGGTATTTTGTGGTGTTATTGTACCCATTACTCACACCCACAGCATGGATTCATCTGTCTCTTTCCTGACTCATGGGAAATATGATCTCTCTCTCTCGCACACACACCGTCTCTGAGTGCTGGGGTAAACAGGTGTAGCTCCCACATGGCAGTGCAAACCCCTGACCTCAGACAGCTCCAGAGGTCAAAGGGCAAATGTCATTGTTAAGATACATCAAACACAGAAGTGCATAGCTGTGATTCCAAAGATTTGGAGGCTCAGGATGTGCCATGCTCTACAGAGCACCTTCACAAATGTGCTTACACAACAGTTTGAAACTTTCTGCAGCATTCGACATTATTACAAAAAATAACTATCACTTTTTCTTATGCTTTGGGCATTAGAGCTAGTTATTTGAACAAACCCCTAACACATGTCTACACCAGACACGAGTGACTATACTATACACACGCAGCCAGATTTTTCTAAAAATCTTCTGTACTAATTAGTACTAAGACTGGCCTGGTCTGTTGTTTCACAGTCGAAAAAGAAACAGAGACAAAATCTATGTAATTTAAATCTATGTAACAAATCATGAAATTTGAGTAACCAGACAAAGCTACAACAAAACAAGTAATGCAAATGTCTTAAAACTGTATTGTACAGTCGTGGCCAAAAGTATTGGCAGTGACACAAATTTGCAAAATTTGCTACTTAAGCTGTTGTGGTGTTCATTCACATTATTTTTTACAAGTACTGGCATTTGGCAGTGACATAAACAATTTGAATGAACACCACAACAGCTTAAGTAGCAAATGTAGCAAAACACAAAATTTATGTCACTGCCAATACTGTATGTATACAGTATACAGTATACCTGTATACAGGCCACGACTGTATGTCTTTTATTTTCAGATTACTCTTGCATTATTAAGACATTGGACAGATGATATAGACAAAATAACTGCTTAATGGGATAGTTCACCCAAAAATTACCCAATGATTTACTCACCCTCAAGCCATCGTAGGTCTATATGACTTTCTTCTTTCAGACAAATCCAATCGGAAAATGTCCTGGCTCTTCCAAGCTTTATAATGACAGTGAATGGTGGTTGAGATTTTGAAGCAAAATAAAGAGCATAAATCCATCATAGAAAGTGCTCCACATGGCTCTGGGGGGTGAATATAGTAGGCCTTCTGAAGTGAACTGATGCATTTGTGTAAGAAAAATATCCATATTTAAAACTTTATAAATCGTAATCTCTAGCTTCTGCTAACTGCCGTACACTCGTTCACGATAGAGTGGCGTTCCAGCGGATGACGTAGTTAGGACGTAGGCGTAGTGTAAGCTCCGGTGAGAAGTGACAAGGAGAGAGCAAAACAAAACATCGGTCACGAATTAGAAGTACAAAACGAGGATTTGTAAAGAAAAATGGCAGAGGATTTCGATATAAGCCAAGAGTAGGCTGATTTTCTTTTGCTGTAAACAAAACTTCTCATTCTCGCAAGACTAGCATATTCTCTCTAGAGCTTACGCTACGCCTACGTCATCCGCTGGATGCCACTCTCTCGTGAACATGCGTACGACAGTTAGCGGAAGCTAGAGATTACGATTTATAAAGTTTTAAATATGGATATTTTTCTAACACAAATGCATCAATTCACTTTAGAAGGCCTTTATTCACCCCCCAGAGCCGTGTGGAGCACTTTTTATGATGGATTTATGCTCTTTATTTTGCTTCAAAATCTCGGCCACCGTTAACTGCCATTAAGAGCCAGGACATTTTTTTAATATAATTCTATATTGGTTACAACTGAGTTTGTTATTTTATTCGTCTTTATCATCTTTATTATTTTAATGCAGAGATTTAAACTATAATTATTGCTGTTATCTATGAAAGAAAGGCAGAGCTTTATAGTGTTTTTTTTAGATACCCAATTACAGTCAAAAAGTACATAAACAATCCCAGCAAGAATGCAAGCGGTTATGAAGGGCATAGGAGGCCTTTTTTTATGTGAAGAAATACTGTTTAGTTGTTTAAGTTTATTTGCCCAATAAATGACAATAACATTTTTTTATTTAAAGGGGTCCTTATGCTTTTTCACTTTTTCAACTTTAGTTAGTCTGTAATGTTGCAGCTTTCCCAAGGCAGACGAACTTAGAGTGGTACTGGTTACAATCATCCGGGTTTAAATCGCGCTAAAATTTATTTGATTTTGATGCAATATTTACACTGAAGCTCGCAGGCGGCTATGGTAAGGGGCATGACATTTCCCGACCAGGCGCCGAGTGGTGCTAATCACAACACACATTGGCCCAGCTAACCAATCACAGCACACACTGGCCCAGCTAACCAATCACAGCACATTTCGTATTTCAGAAGGCGGGCCTTCATTTGATACAGGAACTATTCGAGCCGTTCATGCCAGACTGGGGAGAGAGGTGTTGTAACAATGTAAAATATGTGAAAAATAATGTGTTTTTCGAACAACCTAGTATGAGAGCCTGTTCTAGTACACCCCCAAAACAAAATCAAGACTTTGTAAAAGAGCATAATAGGACCCCTTTAAACAATTTTTTGATAGATTCCTAAAATTCCTAAAATGTGTTTTCTCTTTATTATGGCAGGTGGTCTAATAAATTGTTAAGGACTGTATGTTTTCATAGCATTCAGTTGGCACGTTTGTTTGAAGGACATTGGGCAGAATGTGGAATAGTGTGTTTTTTGTCAATAAAATAAAAAATGTTATAAAATTATAAAAATGTATAATAAAAATCTGATTAATCGAAAAAATGATCGACCAACTAATCGATCATCAAAATAATCGTTAGTTGCGGCCCTACAATTAACCTTGACTTGACTGGACTTGACTTTCTAAGCAATCTGACTTGCAATGTAAATCCAACAGACACTGAAGGAGTGGCCCGAGCTACCACTAGGGACCAGAATACGGATTTGGCAATAAGCAACATCCCACAACACCTTAGCAACATGGAATCCAGTTTCACACATGAAAACATTAACATTAGCAAGAAAGTGGGAAAAATCAACTTGCTTAGATGCATTCCTAACACTGTGACATCTTTGTACAGTATGACACAAGAACCAACAGCCATTACATAATTTCCTCTCATTTTAAATGACTTTAAATTATTGGCTCATCTGTTAAATTAACTGCCGGTCATTCATAAGCTCTCTGGACACACCCTGGAACCAGGAAAAACCCTAACACCCTTACAGTCAGAAACATACTCCTGAAATAATCTTTCTAATCAGTTTCATATGACGACCCTCAGTCTCATCTGAACAAACACACACACAGTTGCCATAGCAGCTCCTTTTTGCATCTTGAGACACATCCAAGCCTACTTCAACACTAATTCATACAAACACAAGCTTTCAAACATACAGGACAATAAGAACACGACAATAAGAACACAACCATTTTTTTTTTAGAAAGCAATACTTTTATTCCGCAAGGATGCATGATTAAATTGATAAAAAATGACAGTAAAGACATTTATAATGTTACAAAAGACTTCTATTTTAAATAAATGCTGTTCTTTTGACCTTTCTATTAAAACAATTCTGAAAAAATTTAATCACCGTTTTAACAAAACACACACACACACACACACATACATATATATATATATATATATATGGTTACACTTTACTTGAAGGGGTGTGCATAAGACTGACATGACACCTTCATAATCATGACATGACACCTACATAACCATGACATGACACATGTCATGAATATGAAGGTTTTTTATGCATGTTTATGACAACTGTCATTAAGTGTCATTCGCTCAGTTATGTAATTTTTAATGCAAAGATGACATTGTTTGAGATGTCTTTGTTATGGGCTATGGTTAGGGGTAAGAGTAGGGGTAGGGTTAGGTTAGGTCAAATAATGTCATATTTGCATTAAAAATGACATAACTGAGCGAATGACACTTAATGACAGTGTGGTCCACTCATGAACTGCACTGTGACCTGATGCCCCTCAGAGTGTATAACAGCATCTCTCCATTCTCTCCCTCCACAAAACTTCACTGCAGAGAGAGAGATGGGATTCATTTTCAGTTATTTTCCACTTACTCATCAGCACTCCATACATTAGTGGGTGGTTTTGCTGCCATTACATAGGCTGTTTACACCTGGTATTATAGTCGGCATAAAATGGAAATTGCAAACATCTTTTCTTCTCATTGTGACATATATACAAGTAAACAACATATTTTTACTTTATAGTATAAAATATTATTTTCACATTAAGTTTACTGCCAGTGTGAACTGCTCAAAATTTGTTTACAGTATACTGTTCGTTACTCTTATTTTTAATTTATTTGGTTTATTTGAAATTATTTCTTGTTTTTACGGTACTGTATAAGGGATTGTAAACTTAATTTAGTTACTTATGCAATAATAACTGCTGTCATATAATGACAATAAAGATATTTAATTCAATTCAACACCGCAGAATTTCATATTTGACTTTAACATCAGTTTTTGGCAACTTTTGGACAACACATTTTATTAATACCAGGTGTAAATAAGGCCATGGATTACATAAGTCTTGAAAAGACAAATGACTTTATTCCCAGCATAAAGTAGATTTTTTTCTCGATTTATATTGGAAGTACAAATTTGACTGAAGACCAGGAAAAAACAACAACAACCGATTCCTCACCAATTTCCGTTCGCCCTGGACCGTGGCCGTTATAGAGTCGCAGGTAAGACACCTGGCAGTTGTTTGTGTCTATGTCAAGATCCGCAATGCGCACAAGGATTGTGTGTCCAGTGGTCACGCTGATCTCCCATTCACACACGCAGTTTGTGGGATAGGACAGAGGGTACCCCAGAGACGCCAGGCTTCCACTGCCCACATCCAGCACTGTGTGTCCACAGCCGTCCCCTGAAAAACATCCAGAAATGATCAAGCACTCTGCAGAGCTCAGATTCTAAGGTACTTTGATATATACATCATGCACCATGATGTTAAGAAGATACTACTCCAAGGTAATATAATTTAACAAGATAACAGCATGGAACTCTTTATTAGTGTTATGGAAATTACAGTCTAATCTGGATGCGGTAAACTAAGGTTTGATAGAGTGTCCAAATGTTGGTTTAATTATGCACATAATGTTTTGTCACTTAAAACTAAAACTTAATTTGGTGAAATGTTTTGCTTGAAAATTGTGCAGAAGAGCTCCTTGTTGAATCTTTAGAGGTGGAGAGAGAGAGAGAGAGAGAGAGAGAGAGAGAGAGAGAGAGAGAGGTGAGAGCGCATTGCATTGCATTGCAGCTGCTTGCGCTGCCTGTCACGCGTTTACACACCGAATGAAACTCAGCTTGCGCTGTTGTTACGTAATCCTTGCTGGACAATATTCAGACCCCCGGAGCAAAAACAACAGCCCCATCCACACACACACACTCAATGTTTCCCCTAGCTTTGCTCCACCCATACAAACCTTATATTTCCAGAGTTTTATGCACAGAAATTACTGTCAGCTATTTCAGATAACTCTGAAAATAAGAGAAACGGGCTAATTTTCATGTTTCACTGAATTTTTCTTGTTTATACTTTAATTCAGCAAGGTTTCAATTTAATTCAGCAAGGTATTAAATTGATCAAAGCGACAGTAAAAACATTTAATAATAATGTTACTAAAGATTTCAATTTCAATGCTGTTCTTCAGAACCTTCTATTCATCAAAGAATTCTGAAAACAATTGTATCATAGTTTCTACAAAAATATTAAGCAGCACAGCTATTTTCAACATTGTTCATAATAAAAACTGTTTCTTGAGCACCATATCAGCATATTAGAATGATTTCTGAAATTTCATGTGATTTTGAACAATATTTCAGACACTTTCAGCCATTTCAAATAATGATCAGTATGAGACTGTGGCTAGTTGTCACGTGTTTCCCTGACTATATTTCTATATTTTCTCTAGGTTTCTATTTAAAATCCAGTTTCTGTATAAACACATATCGGAAAGTCTTGGCTACATTCAATGTGGGAATCAAACTTTTTATTTTATTTTATAGTTGACATATATATATATATATATATATAATTTTTATATTTCTCAAAAGTGCTGTTTCTTTATTTGTAAAACTTACTAAGTTCACCTCAGATTGCTTGAGAAGGTCTAAAATCTGTATCTGTGTGCTGCTCCTCTGTTTAAATGCAACAGCTTGACACTGGACAGCACATGAACTCGCTACATATTTGGGAAAGCAGCGGGGCAGGCGCTGCGTCATCACGTTCTTCTGTTGCTCCAGCTGTAGCACAGCAACAATGTAAGTAATGCACGAATACGTATGCAGCACAAACTCCGTTGTTATTTAGCTGTACGTGTTTAACCAGTGAACTTATTACAGGTTCAGTCCTACTTAATTGTTTTGGTTAGTTACTGGTGTGGTTAACTTAGGCTACATGTCTTGATCAAACACATAATTGTGAGTTAATGAACCGAGCTCGGATTTGAACCAACAACCTTTCAGTTACCAGTCCGGTTCTTTAACCACTAGTTTGTTGTGAAACCGCAATCAGTCCCAAAACCCAGGAGTGGTGAAGCTGTTAAGGAGAAGTTCAGCAACTCATAAAAACTTTAACCCCCTCTGAAGTTCACGTACCCTTTTGCGCCCGCGAGCTTCTGGCACCGAGGAGAAGGATGAAGAGGATCAGGATGGAGACCGCAGCCCCTCCGGTCCCTCTGCCCACCATTAACGACACGTCCATCCCAGCAGCCTGCAGTCCGAATGCATAATGCAAAAGTGTCCTGATCGAGTCACAGTCCTGATAAGTGCGCGCGAGTGAGTGTGTGTTTAGTATCAGGATGGTTTATTGACGCTTCCTGGACTCGTGAGCGGCACACTGTTAGAACAAACACGGGCTCTTCATTCCCCGATCTACTACACGACTTCCTCAACTTCCGCTCCTCCCACCACACAGCGGCCCCTAGATGGGAATTCTGTGGTATTCCATACATTGTTGTGGATAAGGAGAGTTCAGTGGTTTATTTTTGCTTTACGGAAAGATGTGCTCGGAACTAAATATCAACAAAACGCGAAAAAACACGAGTGAAAATAAATTATTATTATTATTAGACTAGCCGTTTTATATGAAGACTGTAATATGTGCATACATGTATATTTTTATGGCCATATTGTTGTTACATATTTAAAATAGCAATAATACTGACTATAATATTAATAACTTTTAAATTATTATTATTATTGGGTCTATTAATGAGATAGTTGACATTTTATATTAAGACTTTAAAAGCTGTGCATAAATTAACATTTTCTATAGCTTATTGATAGGCTAGGTAATGATTTATTCAATAATAATAATAATAATAATAATGACATTTCATAGGCTACATTTTCATATTATTATTATTATTACTACACCTAAAAGGACAAAACAGACCAAATATTTATTTTAAATACTGACAAATGGAATTCACTTTAATGAATGAATTGAGACTTTTATTGCTCAATCTATTTAACCTCAGTCAGACATCAAATGTATCTTGACATAGGCCTATTATGAATATCACACAGTAGCCATTTTGTTTTTCTGGTTGACATCATGGTTGTATGATATAAGATGATAAGCAAATTTACCTAAAACTATTAAACTCATCACACTCTGTTTGACCTCATAGCTGGTGAAATATAGAGGACCATCGAGATGAAGGCCATCTTTGATTTTGTAAATGAAACATTAAAAAAGAGGTATACTGTAAAAGCATCTGTTACAAATATAGAAATCTTTCTTTTAAAGATCCATGTTTAAATTTCTGTTTAATGTCTGTTGAAGCAGGAGCTCAGTCACTTGAGTTCACTTGAGGCTGGTGGCTTTATAATGTCCAGTTTCTCAAAGAACCACAGAAAGACGACTTATGACTGGAAGCTCACATCTGTGAATATGAAATTTTGCTAAAATAAGTATAAGATCAACTATAAATGAAATCAGTGGTTTGGAGGTTTTATTTCACATTCCCTTACAAATGAAAAAGAGTGGAAAGCATATTTTACACTACATTTCAAGCTTTCAGTTTCTATGAAGAGCCTTTGGGTAGTTTTAATACATCTACATGGGCTTTGATTGTTACCACAAACATAAAATTAGTGCACATTTCAAGCTACTTTCCACTTTAACATAAAAACGGTCAACCTCAGCACAGATAGGCCTACCATAAAGAAGTATATCTCCACAAAAACGAGTTTAAAATGGAAACAAAATGTCACAATCTCTTCTGAGTATTTGCAGACGATTAATATAATAAAAACAGGACTTCGGTTTTTGATGTAAATAATATGTGTTCTCTTTTAAATGCTTCACACGAACTGAGTTTGTTCATTTTCGTCAAAACGTATGAACCGCTCCTAGAATGAATCTGACTCTCCATCGGATAACCGTTCGAATTTTCCAACGCTATAAATAAGAGTATTTGCAGACGATTAATATAATAAAAACAGGACTTCGGTTTTTGATGTAAATAATATGTGTTCTCTTTTAAATGCTTCACACGAACTGAGTTTGTTCATTTTCGTCAAAATATCTGAGAAGGGTTAAAGTTTTGTATGTTTTCTCCCCTGGACCGGATTCTTCTCTCTCTCTCGTATTGTTTGTCGGTAAATCTAATTTCCTTTCTTTCTGTCCTTGGGATAGCTCAGTGGTGAATCAGAGTCCTTCAGCCAAGGCTGTTATCTTTTATCTTACAGCAAGTTCTGCTCTGCACGTACACGTTCTCAGTGTGCGGGACATCGGAAATAGCAGAGAATCATAAATATTAACGCTATGACCCCACCTAGTGGTAAAATAGCCTACTCCTTGTCATCTAGTTAAATGTTTAAAAGCACACGACTGCCACGCCGTGGAAATACGAGATAATGCAAGCAGTCTGTGGCCCCATAACAACAACAACAATAATAATAATAATAGCAATAATAATATTTATTTATTTATTTTCATTATGTGACACTTAAGACTAGAGTAATGCTGCTAAAAAAAATCAGCTTTGCCATCACAGGAATAAATTACATTTTAAAATATATTAAAATAGAAAACAGTTTGAATCTAATTAATCTGATGCAATAATATTTTTAAGTGTGGCTTAAGTGTCCAAATACTTGTTGGGACACTGTATCAAAGATAATCTTCCACTGATAGATTGGTGCTATAATCTTTGTGCCGTTTAACAGTCTATTAGAAACATATTCTTGACCTAAAAAGATCGTTTTTGAGTCTGCCTGTTCTTTTAAGTCTGCTTTTGGGTTAATGTGGGTCAGAGATGTCTGCTATGAGGGAGTGAGTTGATAAAAGTTCAGACGTGTCACACTATTCTGTCCTATTCTGTATGTCGAACACAGATCCCGTTTTTTCCTTTGTGCTTTCCATTAATTTTTTATTTATCTTCGTCTAGCTTGCTAGATATTTCTGGCATTCTTTAACTTCACACTTAAGTAGCTAAAAAAAAAAAGTAGCATGGCACTTTTACATAACGTTCTGGAAATCATGGTGTTCTATGAAATACCTTAGAATATCACTCTTATATAGGTCTTATCACTCAGCATACCCGGTTAAAAAAGTCACCGCTCGCCACTGATATATATATGTATAGAAGGTGTCATCCACACAAACACATAACACCACCATGGTAACACACGATACTGAAATAATGCAATAAACATTAATTTAACAACATTAGATGTAAGATAAAACCCTAATGCTATATATATATATATATATATATATACACACACACACACACACACACTGTATATATTAAATGTAGTCATTTGAATGTCATTTAAATGTTAATCTTGTTGTGTCCTTTGATGTGTTTTGTATCTATAAAGACCCATTTATACTTTGTGTGAAAATGCATGAAATGTATGCTACTGTATGGGCTATGTGTTAAAAAGTTTTCCATGATGGCAGTGCTGAACAGAACATGAAATCTAAATATTAATTGGTTACTGTGTATGAATAAACCAATTCACTTTCAATTTTAGCACTTTCAAATAAATTTTGAAAGTAATATTACTATTAATAATAATAGGCTACATGTTGTAAAAACTATATAAAATATAAATGAGTGAATAAATGAAGTGGCGGGCCATCTGCAGTTCAACTATTACGTCACGTCAGTCATTCTTGAGAAGTGGGACAAAACAGGGTGCAAAATTGAAAAAATAAAACCTTGTACTCAGACAAATGAAACTACATTTATGTATCTTATATGTACTAAGCTACCGAGCTATGCTTTGATACAACCTCCCAACTTTTCTCTTTTTTAACAAAATGTGCTTTTTTACCTTGGACTGTGTAATATAATTTCAGCTTTATCTTTAACAGCATTCAAGATGTTTTTAACATTTCAAAACACATTCTCATGTTAGCAGACAGATTACACTGTCACATGTGACCAACAATTCCACAACAAATATAAAATATCATAATTAAATATTATCAAAATATTCAACTGACGGAGTTGACACATCTAACGGTGGTGACGAAAACCTGAATTTGTAATAATTTTAACTATCAAATACATTGAATCAGTCTCCATCGGATAACCGTTCGAATTTTCCAACGCTATAAATAAGAGAGAGAGCATCATTTGGAATCAGTTTGAAAGAAGCTGACTTTTCGACTCTGTATAGGTGAGCGCGTTTGATTATTTCTTCGACTGAGCAATTAAAAACAGAGTTTGGTCGTGGTACACTTGTTGGTAAAAGGTTGTACTAGAAAAGCTACACTGACTACACTGAAAACATCTGAGCTACTGTCACTGAACTACGTCATGTAGTTAAGTTAGTATCGACGCTACTTTTATACTGTAAATATCGTCATGGTCACACAGCTCAGTTATAGAGAGCGACAATGGGATCGATACTAGTTAACTAGATTAAATACAGTTAAAAGGGTGCGGTCAATCAAATTTGCTGTTGTAGCTACAAAATCTAGTCATTTCAATAGGAATCCACGAGATCTCTTGGGGGCTAAATATGTCCCCGCGCAGATTTCGCAACGGTTTCGACTTGGTCAAAATGTGATTTTGTCCCTCAGGCCATGTCACGAGGGACAAAATGAAATGAAATGCATCAGCCGCATTCTCTGTCGCCAACCAGACGACCACTTGAAGTAATTTATTTATTTATTTTTGCTTACGGGGTGATGGGTAGGCTAAACCATTTAAAAATACATATTGGCAAAAAACACTAAAGAATCTGGGAACAAGACTGTATATGTATCTGTGGAATTACATGTTGAGATGAGATACAGACCCGCTTTAAACATCTATGCTGAAATTCCTAATAAGAAGTCTGTATAGACTTGGATGAAGGAGATAGACTAGTAAATCACGTTGAAGTTCCTTGGTCCATCTGGTTTCTTTCTCTGTGTGATGTCCATCAGTACTCTCTCATTCCTACTTCATGTGTATTTTCCTTTCCAGCAAGCATGGATTCCCACTGTAAACACAGCCCTCAGAAGAAACGTCTTCCTTGATTCCCTCAACCCCACCTCACATATATACATCTATACACACGTCTTTTCATTCCAATAAACAATATGCCCATTTAACCTTAAGGTCAGAGACTCTCCACCTTTCAGTCACTTTCACTATGGAGGCATTTGTTTAATTTGTGGGGAGATTTGATTGGATTCAGACTTGGTGGGTTGCAGAAGAGTAGAGTTTGACCACCATGCCGTAACATTTCCTTCACAGCTGAAGTCTAAGCAGACCACAGAGAGGAACTCAAATCAATTATTCTATTCTATTCTATTCGATTCTATTCTATTCTATTATGTAAAATGTATGAACACAATATCAAACCAAGTGGTGTCTGCAAACACATTTTCTCAGAATTTTAATTTTTCACTAATGTTTGTCAGCCACAATGTGTCCACTATATCATTTAAAATATAAAATTTGTTTTATACTATATTGTTTTGCTGAAAGTAATTTGCTTAAATGTATTTGTGTGTGAAACATGAATTATGATTGAGAGAGCACTTGTCTGGTGGTCTTTGGTTTATAGAGGTCACAGAGGTTATGTCTGGCTTGTTGGATGTGCATGTATAAAAGTGTGTGTATTTAACAGTCGTTTTCAGGGTGATTAAATTAAAGGCTGAAAAAATAACTAAACTGTACAAAAAGGTCAAAGGTTGTTTCTCTGCGGCACACTTTAGTCTCACAGAGTCAGACTTGTGACAGTCAACATAAAGTCTGGTCATGACTGACATGGAAAGTGACCAACGCACCAACCAGAGTTTATCCAGAGTTTATTTTTGTTTTTTTTACGTTACGTTAACACTGTGTCTACATGCGTGCGTCCAGTGTGGTGTTATATGAAATACATAAAGGTGGGACAAAATCTTCTAAATATGTATTGTTTCGTATTTAGAACTGACACATTTTCCTGTTGGTTTGCATCAAATTCTAACTATATTATCAAATTTATTTTATTGCTGTATGCTCTTACTTTATGTCCACAGTTGTCTCATTTCTGTCTATTTTTTATGTTTTCATTAATTTTATGAGAAACATCTGAGATAGGGCTGGACAATAATTCAATATCAATATGTATCGCGATATAATTTTTTTCAATAACGGTGATATGATTTTTAAACACATTTCCGATATTTCGATATACATTACCAGTTTCCCATACATTGATTTATTTGTGCCGTTTGACTTCGTTGAATAAACATGAGCACTGCACGTTTCAAAATCATAACACGGCGCGGGTGTTTTATATGAATGTATCACTGAAGTTTCGATGGCATTTTCATTTGATCTGATAAAGAAGCGTTCATGAGCGGAGCTGCTTTGATTACAGCCATTACTGGAGAAACCGCTAGTTTTATCACTCTAAAAGCGCCTCCTGCGGGCAGAGAATGAGTTTCCATTTTAAAAGTGTTCATATCGATATCGGAATTATACCGTATCGACCGAAATGAAGAAATATATCGTGATATCAATTTTGGCCATATCGTCCAGCCCTTATCTGAGAGAAAGCTGATATATGCTGTAAATGAAACAACTGAGAACACTTTGAAAGAGCAGCATCTGGGCAAATGTTTTTTTTCTGGGAAACAATCTCAAGAACTAGAGACAAAGATCATTTTAATTAACAAAGAAAATTAACCCTGTCATTTAAACATACTAACAAAGAGGCCTGGTAAGACCAAACACATGCTGCTGTCCATTATATTCTACGCACACACTTGTAAACCAGTTGCAGTATCACAACGTTCATAACAGGTTCTATATTTTTATTTGTGATTATATTGCTATTGCGGTCCAGTGTTTTGGTGAAATGTTCTGTCAATCACTAATCTTTGACTGTATAATAATCCTACAGATGGGTGATTTTGTGTGTGTGTGTGTGTGTGTGTGTACATGTTTGTCCCAGGTAAACATGCTAGACATTCTCCACATTTCTCAACCTCAGTGTTACTCACAATATTCCTTCTTTTCCAAGTGACCATGTTTATTATCCACCGTGTGTGTGTGTGTGTGTGTGTGTGTGTGTGTGTGTGCAGGCACGTGGGTGAGTTGTTGTGTGCATGTGTAAATTAAAATGATTAATAAGTTTTTCATGAAAAATACAATTATTTACAGAAACAGTATAATTTACTTAACTTTTATTACAATAAAAATATTATATTTTAGAAACGACATAATAATGGTTTAATTAGGTTACATATTTATTTATTTACTTTCAAAATGGCTGAAATGGTAGACATGCATATTTTATTTTATTTTATGTTTTTTTCTTTTTTTTCTCAGGGTCGCCATCCCCGAGCACATCATGTTATTGGACCAGCAGTTATGCTGTTTACTATTTCCTACTTTCTGCAGTAAAGAATGAGGTAAAGTTAGATTAAATTAATCAAGACATGCAAATACTATATATATATATATATATATAATACACTACCATTCAGTTCAAGTACCATTCAAGTTTTGGGGCAGTAAGATTTTTTAATTTTTTTTCTGAAAGACATAAATACTTTTAGTCAGCATTAAATCAATGAAAAGTGACGACTTTTACATTGTTACAAAAAAAAGATGAAAAAGAAGAAAAAACAATTTCTACAAAAATATTAAGTAGCACAACTGGTTTCAGCATTAATGATAATAATAAGAAATGTTTCTTCAGCAGCAAATCAGCCTGTTAGAATAATTTCTGAAGAATCATGTGACACTGCAAACTGGAGTACTGGCTGCTGTTTTTTCTTTCAAAAATGTAATGGACTAAAGAGACTTCTTTCAAAAACATTAAAAAAAAATCTTACTGAACCTGCAGACCTTACAATCAGTTTGCAAACCTGTTCATAAATATTAGGCCCATAAAAGACAGTCACCGCTCCTCTCCAGCAAATTTGCTTTATGAGACTTTGTGACCCATAAGTCTTAAACTGGGCGTTTCTGCATATTCAAAGTTACTCCCTCTCTGAGAGTGAGTTGCACAAGGAAGCAAACCTAGAATGCTCTCATTGTCATCAACAAAGCTGTGTATCACAAACTTGCTGTGTAGACAGCTTTGTTCATACAAATAAAGGTTCTTTGAAGAACCTTATAGATTCCTTAAGAACCATTTTTGAGTTTTTCAGTTGGTTCTTTAGAGATTCTTGTGGAAGCCCACTGAATAAAAAATAAAAAAGGTAATTGTGACTTTTTATCTCGCAATTCGGACTTTTTTTCTCAGAATTGTGTGATACAAATTCGCAATTCTGATTTTGTTTCTCAGAATTGTGTGATACAAACTCGCAATTCGGACTTTTTTCCTCAGAATTGCGTGATACAAACTCGCAATTCTGATTTTTTTTCTCAGAATTGTGTGATACAAACTCACAGTTATGACTTTTTAACTCGCAATTGCGAGTTTATATCACGCAATTATGAGAAAAAATTTCTGAATTGCGAGTTTGTAACGCAATTATGAGAAAAAAAGTCAGAATAACAAGCCGCAATAACTTTTTTTTTTTTTTAATTCAATGGCGGAAACGGGCTTCCATAGATTCTCAATGTTACAGTATGACTTTTTCTGATCAGTGATTTGGTTGTGTGTTCTTTAAAGCATAGGCCGTAATGTACACAATGGACTGTGTGAACTGGTCCTGAGAAAGAAACATTCTGAGCACATTTAAAATGAAGAATGAAGTCAAATGGGTTAGTTAAGACTTCATGAAGGCAAAACTCCCCCGTCATGTCAAAATGCCAGATCTGTCACACGCTTACCAAAACAGTGAATCAGAAGAGCTGAGCAAACATTTCACATTTTAAATCTGACATCAACCATGTACTCATCATAACATCATAACACCTCCTGCACAGACATAATATACACATGTACAACTAGACAGACGGAAAGGAGCCCAAGGTGTACAGGTATAGTTCTGCGTGGGAGAGGTCATTCATGTTATCACAAATGGCTATAGGGTGTGACACTACAGCAGAGTTGTACTACTAGCTGTGGTTTTGAGCCATATTTAACATCGACAGCCAAAAGGTAACGCCATATAGTTTTTGCCTTTACTGCTTCTTCTAACATAAGTGAAAATGCATCACTAACAATGATTTGCAAGGTCAGTGAACACTGGGGGAAGCTAAATGTTATATCCCTGGATCTACCCTGTAAAATAATGACATCTATGAGTTGATTTGCTTGAAAAGGATTTTAGCAAAAAAAAAAGGATGTTTTAAGCTGTTTTTCTTTGTCAGCAGGGAATACTATTTTTTAAATACACATTTTTAATATGTATTATTTTAATGTTAGATTGCATAATTTAAATGTACCATAAATATACTATCTATTATAATTGACATATCAGTTTTGATACTAAAATGATATACACCACTGTTCAAAAGTTTGGGGTGAGTAAAAACAGTAATATTGTGAAATATTATTACAGTTTAAAATAACAATTTCATTGTGTTTTTATAAAATATAATTTATTTCTGTGATGGCAAAGCTGAATTGTCTTCAGTGTCACACGATCCTTCAGAAATCATGCTGATTTGGCTCTCAAGAAACATTTCTTACTTTTTAATCAGTGTTAAAAACAGTTGTGCTGCTTAATATTTTTATGGAAGCAGTGAAACAATTTTTTTTCCCAGGATTCTTTGATGAATAGAAAGTTCAAAAGAATAGCTTTTATTTGAAATAAAAAACTTGTGACTTTTCAAAGATAGATGACATAATAAATATTCAATATATTCAATATTTTTTAATGTAATAACATAATACATTAACATAATATTTAAGAGATTTGTGTTTTGTATTTGGGTAGTTGTCATTTGTTATCTTTCTTGTTGTTATTCTATATTCACATGTTGATATTGAAGGTGTGACTTTTCATACAACATCTGGCAGTGTTGCAACTATATATATTCAAATTTTGGCTGTATGTGTAAAACCATTCAGGGAGGTGTGTGGGGTCGGGGCCCTTATGGAGAGGGGTTTGCCTGTCCACCCTAAATGAAGCTTGGCAGCCATTTCCATGGTTCCCTGAAAACCCTCCAGCAGGCCACACACACACACACATGCATGCAAACACAAAGTCACAAGCTTAGGAAGTGTGTGTTGCTTTTAACATGAACATGTTATTTGCCTTTCTGAACTTCTTTGTCAAAATACTGTATATTCTGATGACTTTGTCATTTATCTTATGTCAAGCAAAATGGCTCCAGCACTTTTAGTAATAGGTTTTCACACATGTGTGAGCACAGACACATAGACAGTAATGTCTCAGAGGCAAAGGTGACAGACTGTAATGAGAGACACGTCAGCCATCAGCTGAAAAATTACAGCCAGGTGGTTTATTTCTGGTCCATTTTAGGGCCATTATATAAAAGCTTTTTTAAATGCAGAAATGGCAATAGTCATAATGCTATCTGACTTTTGCAGAACGATGATGTCACCTTCCCCACGGCAGTTCACGGTGCTGGAATGTTACAGGCTGTTGACCGAGGCAAAGGATTGTGGGTAGTGTGTACGGAGGAACATGGAGGTGTAAGGGGTGAGCCATCTGCCTCACACACTCACAGTAAACTCCTACAGCTAAACACACAAGCCACACACCCACTGCATACATACTCACACACAGTAGGTCAAACACGATGGCACCGGCAATACTGTACGCATGACATTTAGACAAGTTCACACACACAGAGTCAGATAGGTTTGCGATAACTTACTGACAAGAAGGCATGCTGGTACTAAATTGACTGTATGTCCACTGCGAGATAGACAGAGTATGTGTGCGGTGGGAGATAGTAACACAGTAATGTGAAGTAAACTGCACACATGCAAAAATACACAGTCACACAGACACATTATTACAACATTAATCTACAATGACCTTTTCTTATAGCTCTGTCAGACACAACACAACACAAACAAAAAAATGATTTGTGTGTGTTAGCTCTAGTATTTGGTATTGGGTTAATTTAAATAAAACTTCCAGTTCTTGGGTTCATATAGAGTAACAAATGATAAACATAAATCCAATAAACTGATTATGGATATATTGGTGTTATGTATATTGGTGATAAAACGTTAAGATCATTAGCTATAGGGTAAACACAAGATTTGTAATCAACTTGAACAGACTTGAACATCGATTTCTGAAAGGGTTCTAAATGATCTGTACGTCTGATCTTCTGCACGTGCACAGATTCAGCACTTCATAATACATTTCCCTGTGGGTTTGCTTCAAACAACTGTCATTGCAAAGGTTAATGACGTGTTGGTCGAACACATTCTTGGCACTGAATTAATGGAAAAGCAGGCATGAATGAAATACTGAATGAGTAATTAGACTCGATTTTGATATAACAGACTGAAGAAGTCTTAGAAAACCATTTCGTTTCACATGGTGTCGTCACAGTGGACACACACTACACCCTCTTCAGTCCGCAAAGCCCAGTAATTGACTGTTAACACAGGGCTGAGGGCAATATCAGCCTGTTTCCCACACTGATTACTAAAGGCTAAGCACACTGATTGTATCTGTCCCCATAGCGACCCTATACTCTATGTACTCTAATATGTTAGTGGTGTTATGTCCCAAACGTTCAGATCTCATATCTGCTCTAATTGCATACGGCATAAGTCCAATATCAGTTTTAATTATAAATCACAATAATATAAAGACATTTACCTTTTTTTCTATTAAGGCACAATATAATACATAAAATTAGAATTAAAAATAAATAAATAAATGAAATGAAAGACTGTATATCCCTATATACAGTGTTAGTGATCAGTATAATATTTTTGTAATAATAATTTTATTTAGCAAGGATGCATTAAATTGATGAAAAGACATTTATAAAATTACAAAAGATTTCTGTTTCTAATAAATGCTGTTCTTTTGAGTGAGTGACGTGACATGTGGCCAAGTATGGTGACCCATACTCGGAATTAGTGCTCTGCATTTACCCATCCAAAGTGCACACACACACACACAGCAGTGAACACACACATGGAGCAGTGGGCAGCCATTTATGCTGCAGCGCCGGGGGAGCAGTTGGGGGTTCGGTGCCTTGCTCAAGGGAACCTCAGTCGTGGTATTGAAGGTGGGAGAGAGCGCTGTACATTCACTCCCCCCACCTACAATCCCTGCCGGTACAAGACTCGAACCCACAACCTTTGGGTTATGAGTCCGACTCTCTAACCATTAGACCACGACTTCCCCTTTTGTACTTTCTATTCATGAAAGAATCCTGGAAAATATATCACAGTTTCTACAAAAATATTAAGCAGCACAAACTGTTTTAAACATTGATTATAATATAAAAAATAGATAATTTCTTGAGCACCAAATCAGCATACTAGAATGATTTCTGAAGGATCATGTGACACTGAAGACTGGAGTAATGATGCTGAAAATTCAGCATTGCCATCACAAGAAAAAATTACATATTAAAATATGTTAAAATAGAAAACAGATATCATAAACCAATAATATTTCACAATATTGCTGTTTTTACTGTATTTTTTATTAAGTAAATGCAGCCTTGGCAAGCATAAGAGACTTTCAAAAACATGTAAAAAGTAGACTCCAAACTTCTACAGTATGGCTATATTATATTATATTATATATTAGATTAGATTAGATTCAATACATGAAAATATTAAAAAAGTTTAAATTTAATTTCAAATAAATTTTTGTGGATTACTACTTTTGTTACACCAAACTCAAAACATTTTTTCATAATTTTTTAGGAATATTTCCTAAGTGGAAATGTTTTTTCCACATTTCGAGTCTGGAGTCTTATAACTTTCCAATTATAACCCTAACAGTGCGGCCTTACCTCAACTGAGAATGTGGTGACTAATCAGTGAACAGGAAAGTCTATAGACATCTTGCACCACAGTAAGGGTGTAGCTGCCCATCACTAGACAGTGATTTTGGAAAATCAAACAAATCTCAGTGTCTATCCCGAAAACACTGCATCTTTATGCTGTCACATGTTCATCCATACTGTAGCAATCTCTCTCTCTATCGGCCTCTCTTCTCCCTCCCCTGCTCTCTGACTCCACCCTGCTGTGGATAAAAGGTGGCCATCTGCAGAGTGTTTCTTGTTTAAGTCCAGTTTGCATTGGTCAAGGTGTGTTTCAGAGACTTTCTAAATGTGAGTTTGAGAATCCTTGAGATTATCTCCTACAGCCATTCAAAGGAAAGGTAAGGAAATACACTTATATATTCATAATTTCTTTTATCTGTAACTGCTTATCTTGATGCTTATTGATGCACCCTGTAATTTGCAAAACTGTTGCAAAACTGATGATCAAGCAGACAAGTAAAGACAAATGGGGAAATTGTTGTTTAATGAGCATAGATATACAGCTAAATACAACTTTTCCACATTTTATAATTTGGTATCAGTGTTAGGAAGTGTGTGTTGAAAATCAAAATGAAACTTTATTTAGAATCTGCCCTACTGCACTGATTGTAACAGGCAAAGATGTGAAACTGTGTTTCATTGTTGAAGGTAATACATTATCTTTAGGCTCTTATCATATGTGTCTGACATATTAATCTGATTAATTTTACTGCAGAAAATGTGATGTATATAAAGCAAAAATAAACTGTTTTGTAGCTTGTTTAATCATTTATGGGTGGTTAATACAGTGTAAATAAATGTGTATTTAGTGTACACAGAAAACTTTTTATATAAGTTATATTTATCAAATGTATTATAGAAATACTGAGCAGAAATACATCCTGATGCTTTAGCAAGTTTGGTGGGCTAATGATTTAGTTTCTAAGATAATGTGTTAGCTCCCTCTCCTGGTGGCAGCCATATGGAGTCTTTGCATACATGTGTGATTGTGATAGTGTGTACCAGATAGTGGACTGTCAGTTTAACTCTCAGTTGTGAGAGGAATACAAAGCAGACATCCATTAGAGGCACAATGGGATGTGACTTGTGAAGGGCAGCCTGTCATTGTTTCAGCAGAAATAAACTGTGTGACTGACAATCTAACAGTTTCAGCATGTAATAGTAATGCTGTGAGTGATTTTTGCCACTGTTATTAAGTTCTGTTGAAGTTAGCAATAGGTTGATGGCAGATGAATTAGCTAATATTTGGCCAAAACCATGTGTACCTGCCTATTATGTGTCAGCACTCCTGTTAGTAGTTTAATCGCTACACAAATGTTAGAGGAGCCTGACAGCATAAAGGCTCTTCTTATTACTAAATTGACCAATCAGAATTGCAATGTTGTTTGCTTGAAGCAGAAATTAAATTCCTTCCAAATTAATTCCAAAGTACTTACATCAGATATGTGTACTAATAAAATCACTTTTAAATATAAAGCTCCTCCAATAAAATAAATAAATACATACATAAGTCTTTAAAAACATCCTGCATTATGGAACGTATTTTTAAACAAATTGTTTTTTTCTGTCTTTCTGTATTTGCCGTATTCAAGTTCTCTGTAATGTTGTATTATTGTTAGAGATTAACTCCTGCGAATTACGGAGCCCCGCACATGGCATACAGGAAAAAAATAGTAGGCTAAATCGTGTGCACGATTTACTATTTCGTTCCCTCGATTTATAAATTGTGCACACGATTTACTAATTAGTTCCCTTGATTTGCTAAATCGTGCACACGATTTATAAATCGAGAGAACGAATTAGTAAATTGTGTGCACGATTTAGCAAATCGAGGGAACGAAATAGTAATCGTGTGCACGTTTTAGTACATCGAGGGAACGAATTAGTAAATCATGCGCACGATTTATTTATTTTTTCTTGCATGTCATGTGCGGGGTTCCGTAGCAAATAATACTAAAAAGGAAAAAAAAATAAAGTTGCCTCTCTCTGCAAATATAACCAACATTGTCGGAGGGAACCATATCAGCTTTCAGTATCACTTTAGTGCGTCATCAAACCTACACGTGAGACAACAAGAGAAGAGAAACGTTCAAATTTATCCAAAATGTCAATCCAAATTAATAAATGATCTAATAACAAGTGAAACTGAAAAACAGGGCCATAAATTAATTAGCCAGGAGTTCATCTACACTTAGGTGAGTGGATGATAGATGGAAAGGGGCTCTCAATTCAATAATAAATGTTTATAATGGTAATACTATGTATATAGTATAAAGTTTGTTCCATTTGTTCCATTTATTTACTGTATTGACTAGTGTTGTACTGGTGATTGGAGAGATTTGAATGTTTAATTAATTATATTTACTATTTTTATATATCAGAATTTCTGTACGTACATAGCATAATTATCATTAAATATATAAATTGTTTTACAAATCTATTTATAAATCCATTGTATTCATCTTGGAGAGATATATTCTTTCTTTTCTACAGACATTCTTCTCTCCCCACACATGCACTTTGAGGCTAGTAGACCCTTGCTGTTTCTTACTCGTATTAAAGCCCAGCTGTTAAAATGCTTCTAAGTGACCCAACAGATGCTTAGAGAGAATGAGGACCCTGTTTTACCTCAAAAAGGCCTGTTTGTTTCACAGCTGGGCTGGGAGTTGTGAATCCCACGGCACAATATAGTCTGCCTGCTACATCATACAGTAGATAAAATGAAAGATGAACTATGTACATCACAAGGCCATATTCATATTGACTGGCATATGAACTCTTTAAGCACCTTTTGATTGGTCTGCTACTACAACACAAGCATGTTAGTACAGTCTCGGTTTCATCTGTCTGGTTTCCCAGAATCCAGTTGTTCCTGAATCAGAGTTTCATATATAAGTTAATTCAGTATGGAATCTGAACTCTTATATAACTCTGATATACAGTTTTGTTACAGTTATGATGATAATAATTTCTTCTAAATTTGTATTTGTACATGGCTGTTCTAGTTTCTTGTCACTCATATAAATTAAAATAATTGAATATAAATCAATATATTCATGCATGAAAATTATGAATCATGTATCGGAATATATTGGCTTACTGCATCATGGTCTCTTCAAGTCCTTCCTCGGTTTGCACCAAGAATCACACCTCTCCTTTTCTTCCCATAGACAGCCAGAATAAAAGTGTTGTCATTGATGATTTATGTGTTTCTTTGTGAGTGCACCACTCTGTAAAGATGGGAGAAAAGGGTGTGAGAGACTGAATGAAATGAAAGACAGAAGGGAAGAATGAGGGACTAGGCAGACAAGAGCAAGGAAGAATTTCTGTAAACACTGCTGGCCATCTGGGTCTCAGTGAGAGGCTGAATGTGAGTGTTTAACTAGACTTATTTGCTGAGGTGTTCATGCGTTTAGTTACTTGAAGCAATGGGATTCCAGAAGAACATTTCACAAACAGTATGGAGGACATTTTTACTAGGTTCAGAGGTCACGTTTAAACATATAGGCTAAATTTAGATGCCACAGAATGTCAGGTTGTATAACCTCAAGTGCATAATTATGGACGGTGATGTTAACACTGAAATTGATATTGAACTATTAATTACTATACATAACTGTTTGAAATTTTGGGGTCTGCAAGATTTTCAATTTAATATTTTTTGTTTTTATAAAGTCTCTTTCCTCACCAAGACTAAATATTACTAAATATTACTTAGTACAATATTACTAAAACTGTAATATTGTAAGATAGTACAATTTAAATGAATTTTTTTTTCTATGTAAAATTTCTAATTTATTCCTGTGATGGCAAAGCTGAATTTTCAGCAGCCATTACTCCAGTCTTCAGAGCCACATGATCCTTCAGAAATCATTCTAAGATATGTGCTCAAGAAATTCTTATTATTATCAATCTTGAAAATGGTTGGTGGAAAAATGGTTCAAAGAACAGCATTTATTTGAAATAAACACTTTTTGTAACATTATAAATTACTTTACAGTCACTTTTCATTAATGCACCCTTGCTAAATAAAATTAATTTTAAAAATCATACTGGCCCCTAACTGTTGAGCGGTAATATAAATTTTTCTATTGCAAAACAATATAAACGAAATATTCACTTATGATGTGCCATATTTAACTTATGATATGCCATATGTGAATTACGGTATCACTTTCATTTGAAAATTACTGTGAATTTATTATTATGTGTCAAGGAGGTTTCGGGACATAAACATGTTCTCTTACCTTTTACAGTATGTATCAAAACATTCACATCACTTTTAATTGATTGGCAGGATTTGGGTCAAAGTGCACATGGAAATAGGTTATTTCTTTCTAATTATGTTTTCCAGTATAATTATGAAATCATGTCATTGCATCACTGCAGCTGCCGTTAGGAGCATCTGGAATGCCATAGAAACAATCAGATTCTGAAATGTGCACTTAGGACTGGACATGCACATTGAATGGTTTAGTCTGAAATATAAGCTTTTTTAACATTATTTGAGCATAACATAAGAAACACCATTTATGGGACAGTTTATGTCAGATTTTGTTGCTGATTTGAAATATGTTATATGGATTTTGGTTTACGTTCATCTCTTTTTTCTTTTTATTCTCTTACACGTTCTCTCCCTTTCTCTCAGTCATGGGGAAATTATGTTTTAGATCATTCTTATGCAATTAGCATGATCACTGGAATGTTAATTCCCTGCAGACCAGGCCTAAAGGAGTCTCTTCTGCTCACCAAGCCTGCATTTATTTGATCCAAAGTACAGCAAAAGCAGTAATGTTGTGAAATATTTTTACTATTTAAAATAACTGCTTGAATATATTTTAAAATGATTGCTGTGATCAAAGCTGAATTTTCAGCATCATTACTCCAGTCTTCAGTGTCACAATCTTCAGAAATCATTCTAATATGCTGATTTGCTGCTCAATAAAACTTTTTTAATTATTATTATTATTATTATCAATATTTAAAACAGTTGAGTCATTTTTTTCAGGATTCTTTGATGAATAGAAGGATCCAAAGATCAGCATTTATGTGAAATAAAAAGCCTTTGTAACATTATATACTATACCATTCAAAAGCTTAGAGTCAGTATAATTTTTATTTAATTTTTTGAAAAGAAATTATAGAAATGAACACTTTTATTTAGCAAGGATGCTTTAAATTGATCAAAAGGTGTGACTGGAGTAATGATGCTAAAAATTTAGCGTTGAAATCACAATAAATTACATTTTAAAATATATTCAAATAAAAAATAGTTATTTTAAATGTAGTAGCCTATCCCACAACGTTTTCTACCACAGGAATAATTCGTTTGTTTGTTTTTGTTTTTATCAAATCTCCAACACACAGAGATACAATGAGTATGTACACTAAATATTCCAGGGCCAGGCTACAACACATTAAAATAATAAATACAATAACACCAGATATATGAAGCCAAAGCAAACAGGTTTCCAGAAGCAGCAACAACTTTTGAGCATACAGTTCCCTTAAGGAGTTTACGTTAAATAGTTTTATTATTAGAAGGTCTTCTTTCTGGCCCTAGAAGAGGAGAATCATCAGGGCTGGACTGGTGCTAAAAGTCAGCCCATCTGGCCCACACAGTCCCCCATAAATGTTTTGCTGGGAATAAATTAATTGGAATAAATTATTTATCATATACAGCTTCCTTAAGGAGTTTACGTTGTATAGTTTTATTATTAGAATGTCTTCTTTCTGGACCTAGAAGAGGAGAATCATCAGGGCTGGACTGGTGCTAAAATTCAGCCCATCTGGCCCACACAGTCCCCCTAATTAGAAAAAAAGAAAAATCTTAATGAACTTTCGACAAGTACTGTATTTTATTTTATGGCCCCCACCGTAAGTGACACCTATGGTCAGGCCCGGATTTATTTATTTTATTTAAATGTTTTCCCATAAATGTTTTGCTGGGGTTAGTGCAATTGGAATAAACAAATAAATTATTTATTAATAAATAACGGACGAAAAACAAATATTTTCGAATTCTTAATGCATTTAACAATATTAATATTCCATTAAATTGCAAGTTCTTAATTAATTAATTCATATTTTTCTGCAATTAAAGTTTATTAGAACTATCAAATTCTCCTTTGTAGTTGCCCTAATGAAAAGCTTATTCTTGAATCCAGAGATAACTGTATTAATAGTATACCTTTTTTTAAATGACTTATTGCCTTTATTTTATCCCATATTTAATATGCTATATACGTAGTCTATACTAATTTTTGTGACATTAATAATAAAATATAATTAATGCCATATTTCTACAGTGTCAGTAACTGCATGTTAACTAGCCTAGGTGTGGTGCTGTGCAGATTAAATTACTTAATGTAGCTTCACCACAGAGACTTTACTGTTCACATTTAAGTGTCGTGTGTCGAATTCAAATGGGCAAGCGCTGCTTATTATCACTTCAATAGAGCGGCGAAAGTGTCGAGCTACAGTCGCGGGTGTGGTCCAGCAGTTCTCTTGCGGTTTAATCAGGTAACTTAGTGCCGATTCATCACTTGGCTTTTAGTGTTTGTTTCCCATGCGCTACAGTAAAGCCGAGGTGATTAAAAGATACCCGCAACTCTAGTGTAAACGAGTACAAAGACAATTTTATCACTCATATCTTTTGGACTGAAATAGTGCAGACAGTAATATGTGGGGGCATGGTGGGATTTCGGCAATCGGCACACCGGGAAAAGCTCGGGTGCTCCCGATGGCCAATCAATTCTAGGTCTACTTTTTCTTTCCTCCACAGCCAATCACGTCGGGCCCCCTCAATCCGTGGGCCCTGGGGCTTCAGCCCCGCCTAGCCCTTATGTTAATCTGGCCCTGAATGTCACATCATGTGCAAATACACATTTCAGAATGTGTGTGACTTGATTATTATGCTCTTAACAATGTTGTAAGCAATAAATAAAAATAAATGTATAGTTGGATAAAACGATATCCCTTATACCATATAATTTGATAAATGCTGTCAAATCTTCTGATATCATACATTATACTTAATTAATTAGTTAATGGTACATATAAATGTTAAAGGGGTCATATGATGCTATTTTAAAGATCATTATTTTGTGTATTTGGTGTAACAGAATATGTTGACATGATTTCAGGGCTTTTCAGAGATACTAAATGTTTGGATGTTTCACCATGAGCACTCCCTCTCCTTGGGAGAATGTAATATCCAAAAATGTCTGATATTAATTTAGTGACACTCTTATGGAAATATGATAATATTTTGTAATTATCATTTAAATCGGACACATTTTCTAATTGTTTGTCATAAATCAACATCTCAGGGAAATGTTAAGGGGTTTCAAATCAAAATATGAGCTTCTGTTATGAAACAGGACGTCGATTTCATACATGTCCACTGTAGAGGACACCAGGACTTAAAGCATGTTTATTACACATTTTGGGAGACACAACAAATAAATAAATAGGGAAATAAATTATATATTAATATTCAGATCAATTATTAGACATTATTATGAAAATCTTGCCAATTATTACTCCCATTATTACACTTCTTTTTTCATTACATGTTGCCCCAAAAACAAATTAATATGCAAATTAGATTTAGTTTATAGATACATTATATATAATGAGAAAAACTGTTTGTGGCCATTTTACGCACATTTTGCATGAAGAAAAATGGTATATCAAATCATTCTGTTATAACATTCTGTTTTTAAGTCTGGTAAAAAAAAATCCTGAAAGCTAAAAATGTATTGGTGATTTAAAAAAAATCTATTGTTTTTGCCTATGCATGTTCATTCATGTCTTTTTATTTTTTTAAAGAAATTGAGTGCCGATGTCCTCTACCAAGGATGTAGCATAACTTATGAATGAAATATCATTTTTATTAATGTTTTTTTTTTTTTTTGCTTTTTTTTTATGCTCTAAACAATGTAATGACTTGAAAAAATACACATTTTTTCCTAAAATGTTTTGCCGTGTCTTAAGAGGTTAAAAATGTTTTAGGATAGTGTACAGCTCAATCTGATTGGTCTTTGGCCAGTAACTATATCCTTACATCTCAAAGAGTGGAAAACCTAGATGGCCCATGGCATATCTGTGTGATTCTCAGCAGCCTGACAAAAAGCCAAAGGTCAACTCCATCACTTCCATCATCTTGAGGCAATCTTTGTTTCATTCACATCTAAGTTGGTTATGTTTTTAAATAAATAAAGCATCAACGTGTTATGAAAACTTATTTGGTTATGTAACAAGAGACAAGCAAAATATTAAACTTAAATATAACAATGCAAGCATACATGAACACCCACTGTTTACTGTCTGGGATTCCTGCAGTGTGAAAGGTAAATTACTGAATGTTTCTTTCTAGTTACTGAGAACTTCCCTAGAGATTCTTTGAAGTGAGAAATTCCAATAAACAGGTTGCTTCCTGTCCTTTGACTTGCTTTTACAGTTTAAAAGTAAGCTCATGTTTAAGAGGCTAAATTTAGATAACTTAGAAAGTATTTTTATAATCCCAAATCAAGAAGGTGTGAGATGATTGCATAGTTATAGGAGGTGATGTTAACATTGGAATTTATTATTATATTATCAATTAATTCACGCTACATTTAAAAAGTCTGGGATAGGTAGGATTTTTATTGTTTTTGAAAGAAGTCTCTTATGTTCTTAATAGATATGATTAAATTTCAAGGTAAAACTCTTGTTGATGATTTTTGTTTTGTTTAAGCTAAAAGAATATTAAAATTATAATGAATAGTTGCATAATCTTCCTTTGTGAAGGAAAAAGTCTATTGCTTGTATGTGGTCTCTCAGTAGGCACTTTGGTAGAGTTTTGGTAGTTTAATGTCTTAACATGGTATACATTATTTTTGTTTGTTTTGTTTTTATTTCATATCAGAGAAAAGGATGTGCTGCAGAAATTATAATTGATACTGTTAGCAATAGACAGTATATTGTACATTACTTATTAGGTTCTAACTTGTTAATGGTAATTTAATTTTTATTTAGTTATGTTTAAAAGTTACTTGTTGATGTATTGAGAAACATTTAAGTAATTTACGTTTAATTAACAGTCAATTGGATGAATAACACTTATTGATTTATTGCTAAATTGGATACTTAATTGATAACCTAACTGATCATTGATTAAATTATTAATTCTTTGATTCCCCCTCGCCCCCAAACAGGCCATGGCTGCTTTCCTAGTAGCTTTGGTGCATTTGGCTCTGTTGCCATCAGCTTTCGGAGGTGCATATTATGGACACAAACCACATCCTCAACAACATCAACCCTTACCACAGATGCCTCACATGGGCATGGGAAAGGATATTTCACACATTCCATATCCACACTACAGAAAAGACCTACCAATGCACCTAAATAAAGGCAAAGATATCAAAGGTATGAACACTTGTTTATCTTAACACTTATGGTCACATTGTATATGATATACATGGTATTGTAGTACTGACCCAGTTTTCCCTTATAAAGGTGAGACCATTCCCAGAGGTGAGCAGGGTGTTCAAGGAGAGACTGGACCGCAAGGGCCCCCTGGGCCCCAAGGACCTCCTGGGCCTCAAGGTATTGGTATACAAGGCCCTCCTGGAAAGCCAGGACCTCCTGGTCCTCCAGGATTTCCGGGAGTTGGTAAGCCAGGAATGCCAGGTATGCCCGGGAAGCCAGGAGGTATTGGGCAACCTGGACAGCAAGGTGAACGGGGACCCAGAGGTGAAGAGGGACAACCAGGCATGACTGGGCCCCTCGGCCCTCCTGGACCCCCCGGCCTGCCAGGAATAGGAAAGTCTGGTGGACAAGGATTACCAGGACAGCCAGGGGCTAAGGGAGAGCCAGGACATAAAGGTTTCCCTGGTCTCCCAGGGTTACCTGGGCCTAAAGGAGACAGAGGAATTGGACAACCAGGCCCACTAGGGCTAAAAGGGCCAGTTGGCCCACCTGGCCCGCCAGGGCAAGCAGGATTACCGGGGGTGGGTAAACCTGGTCTTCCTGGTGTAGCAGGTCCACCTGGTATGCCAGGGAAACCTGGACAGCCTGGGGAGCCAGGTCCAGAAGGTCCACCTGGTGGACAGGGCCTACAAGGACCACAAGGGCCTCCTGGAATTGGAATTCCAGGAGAAAAAGGATTGCCAGGACAGCCAGGTGCACCTGGCCACAAAGGATTACAAGGGCCACCAGGGTTGCCTGGGAAACCTGGATTACCTGGATTTGGCAAACCTGGATACCCTGGCCCAAAGGGTGACAAAGGGATGGGAGGGCTTCCTGGTGCTCAAGGACCAAAAGGAGACAAAGGTTATGATGGTCAACCAGGTATGATGGGTCCCCCTGGTCAAACTGGTCCTCCAGGCCCTCCAGGACCAATGGGGGTACCAGGTGGAATTGGTTTCCCAGGACTAAAAGGAGAAGGAGGTACACAAGGTGCCAAAGGAGATCCCGGACCTATGGGGCAGCGAGGTCCTCCAGGATTTCCTGGCCAACCAGGCCTCCAAGGGGAAGATGGAGGACCCGGGCCAAGAGGACCACCAGGACCCATAGGTCCCAAAGGAGAAGGAGGAAGCAGAGGTCTACCTGGTCCCCCAGGTCCATCTGGCCTGCCTGGTCTTAAAGGAGAACTTGGTCAGCCTGGCCCCGAAGGACCACGGGGTCCTAAAGGCATTCCAGGACTTGCAGGACCAGGAGGACCAATTGGGCCTCCTGGACCTCCTGGGTCAAAGGGAGAAGTTGGTCTACCAGGTCAAGCTGGTACACCTGGTGAAGGCATTACTGGAACCCCTGGTGCTATTGGTCCAGCAGGTCCACCTGGCCAGAATGGATCCCCAGGTCAGCCAGGACTCCCAGGTTCACCGGGTCCTCCTGGACCCCCAGGCCCCCCTCCTTCACCCGACCTGATGGGTGTTCTTCCTGAGATGGGACCTGCCCTGGATGGTATGAAAACTGGTGGGTACAAGAAAGGGAAGTATGCAGGTGGGGGTGATATGATGGGTGCCAACGGTCTGGAGATGCCTGCTTTCACTGCCCAGCTGACCACACCATTCCCTCCAGTTGGCACGCCAATAGTGCTTGACAAACTACTATATAATGGGCGTCAGAATTACAACCCTCAGACCGGTGTATTCACCTGTGACCTCCCAGGCATCTACTATTTTGCCTATCATGTGCACTGCAAGGGTGCCAATGTATGGGTTGGGCTCTACAGGAATGGGGAGCCACTTATGTATACATATGATGAGTACAAGAAGGGATTCCTGGATCAAGCATCTGGGAGTGCTGTCATTCCATTACAACCAGGAGACACAGTTTATTTACAGTTACCATCTGACCAGGCAGCTGGATTTTATGCAGGACAGTATGTCCACTCCTCCTTCTCTGGATTTTTACTGTACCCAATGTAAACCACAAGAATAAGTGAAAGAATTTGAAGGAGAAAAAGGAAAAAAAAGAACTGACATTAAAATGTTTGACTTTTTAAAAATGTCAGTATTTTAAGTACATTTTCACAGGGAAGAAAAAAAACTAATAGAAACAGCTCCTTTAATCTCAACCTAACAATATCAGTATATGCAATGCTAAATTACAGAGTACTGTGTCTTTAAAGATACAACCTGCACAAAGACTCTGACAGATTGTAGTAAAAATGTTCAATTCAACACCACATTTAAACAGATTTTTTTAGAAGATTGTTTTTGTAACGTATTTATGTATTTGTTTTATTGATGATATCAAACATGAGTATACCTGCTTTAAAATGTTAAGAACACTATTTTTAATGTTGTTGTGACATTTGCATGATAACAAATGTATTTGCTTTGAATGGGATGAGAAAAGCCATTCAGTTTTTCAAAAATATCACATATCATGTTTGTCTTTATCAATAATTAAAAAAAAAAAATGTTAAAGGTTTTGCACACTTGTAATATTGTAACACAAGTGCTGTGTGAACTGCAACCAAAGTATGAATTTCTTTGTAGGTCTGTCTGTGTATGTGTGTGTGTGTGTGTATGTGCACTAGAGAGAGCATGTGTGTACGTGTGCTAGATTTTATTTTAGCCAAACTCCCTGCCCCCCAAACTTTAAATAATAATTTGTCTAACAACCACTTCTGTTTCTATAATAAACTGTCATCAAAATGAAAGTTTTACTGACAATACTTCATAAATACCTCTCACTATCATCAATCATATCACTTCCCTCGTTTCCAACCTTTTATATTATTATTTTTTTTTATTATTATTATTATTACTGATTGTGTAATAACCTGTCTTTATATGTGGGTCACTTTCTATAACGGTGCTAAAATTGTCTAATCCAGTGAAAATATCTTCCACCCCCTTTTATTTACTTTTTCTTTGATTTTTTTTAATAAAGATGACTTACATCCATAACTTTATGTCCATCAAAATTACATGAAATAAAAACACACTTCTTTCAAAAACATCATCTAACTATGGTCACTTGGGGAATTAAAATATCAAATTTAAGATCTTATTACCATGTCTGAAAATAGGTACTAAAAATAGGTCCTATAAAAATTATAGTTCAAAGGTGATCTGTAGTTAAACTCTGCACCTAAATCCTATGCTGCTCATTTATTAGTCATTTAAAAACGTGACACAGTTACTATAGTGATTGTCAATTATACTATTCAATAGTAATTATTAACACAATAGAAAACTACTGTGGTAACTTGGTCTTAGTCATCAAAAAGAGAAAAAGACTAAAATATTCCTTGGTTTAAAGGAGAGTTGTAACTGTATTTACAGTGAAAGACTAACCCAATAAAATAGGTAATGCATTCGAAGTTGTGGGGGGGAAAACGATGGCGAAAGCTTGTCGTTTTATTGTGCTCAAATTCTATGATTATCATTAACATCTATAAGCCTATAGCCTTCACCATAGTACGATTGTTTCGCCAGCTGTTACATCCTCTTCTCCCAGGAAGTAAGAGTGGTCAGGAACCTATTTAATATTAATAAGCCAAACCACCGCATCCTGCTCAGTACTCGGTGATGCTGATGATGCGCAGACAGAGATGCTGCGCTGTCAAATCACATTGCGCGAAGGGGCGGAGAGATTCTTTACTGCCCTGTTTGTGCGCATGAGCAACATATTATTGCCTTCATTGATAAAAACCCTTTGTGATAATATTTCCTCATCTAATCTTCTCACTGTCGCTTTCGGCGCGTTTTATCAATCCATACGGTAAGTTTTTTTGATTGAAATGCGCATCGTTTGAAATAGGGCCTACCTACTTTCAATTTACACAGTGATCCGTCTGTTAGTTCAAACGATCAATGTATCCTTCATCTGGAAACCGGCCGGCCGGCAATATGTGCCTATATTTTCTTAAATAGATCATTTATTTCGTTATTGTATAGGCTACAGACCTATATTTTTATGCTTCACCTTGCATGAACACATGAAATTCACACGCTTTGCTTATATATCGGGTTTAGTTTTCTTTTGGAGTGTTTTAATGTAAATTGTCCACTAGAATGCGCATGAGATATTATGTCATTTATCTTTACTGGGCCCTTATTAGATGTTGGTGCAGTATTATCCTTTTCAATTATTGTGCGGCTTGATAGATTAAATGTTGTATAGTTCATTTTAGCATTTTGAGATATTTCTATTACAATTCAAAAAGGCTCTGTACAATAATAATTGCAGCTTGCTAAAGTAATATGTCATGTATTGGTGCCTGTAAATAACATATATTTACAGGGTGTTACAGTCATCTGGAAATTGGCAATGGCATCACGTGCAGGCCCAAGAGCTGCAGGGACTGATGGGAGTGATTTTAAACACAGAGAGAAAGTGTCTTCCCACTATCAGATGAGGTAACTATAACCCTTATACTCTCACAGCAATATAACATAACCAATAACTGCATGTATATATCAGAATACTTATTTGAACTTTGAATATGTCTTTCAGTGCTTCATCAAAATCAGAAATAAAGAAGCTCACCGTAGTGCATTTCTTCATATGGATACTGGTGGCAGCTCAGGTGGCTGTTAGTCATCTCAATCTGGTGTCACATGATTTGGTGGCCATGCCCTATCAGTGGGAGTATCCATACCTTTTGAGTCTCCTCCCCTCGTTTATTGGAGCCCTGGCCATGCCGAAGAGCAACATCAGCTATCTGGTGATCTCCATGATCAGTGCTGGTTTGTTCTCAGTAGCACCCTTGATTTTTGGTGCAATGGAAATGTTTCCACTAGCCCAGCAGCTGTACCGACATGGAAAAGCTTACCGGTTTATCTTTGGCTTCTCAGCTGTATCTGTGATGTATCTACTCATGGTGATTGCTATTCAGGTGCACGCATGGCAAATCTACTACAGCAAGAAGCTTCTAGATGCCTGGTTCAACTCAACACAAGAGAAGAAGAAGAAATAAACATGCTATTGAGTACTTGAATTTATCCACCCTCATTTTCTGTCTCAGTTGTTACTGTACAATGCATGCAATTATTGTAAATGTTTAAATATACATTTGTAAGCAACAAAGCTTACTTAATGTGTGGATTTTACATTTTTTCATATATATTTAAATTAAGTTTACCTTTTTTTGTTTTAGCATCTTATTTAAAACCTGAAATTCTGTTTAATTACAAATTATTTAGTCCATGTCAAGAATACAGAGGCATTCAAATCATTTTTAATACTTTATAAATAAAATATTACTTTAAATATTTCATTGTTGTGTATTTTAAATGATAATTTCATTCTAAGCTTGATTTAAAAAAGCATGGTCTATCATAAGCTGTCTTTTTAGCTTGCATTTTCAATAGGAATTTATACTTTCTTTTATTATGTTGGTTCTAAATCTACTTCGGACACAATACTTTCACACATGATTTTTTATGGACTAGGAGGTGCTACATCAGAATCTTGTGAGAGTGAAGAGAAATGATTTGCCTTACGTGAATATAGAGGCTCCAATTATAAACCTATAATGCTTCATGTTATTGATTATAGCGAAGATTTTTTAAACTCTTGTAAAAACTCTTGATTATTTGTGGTTAATATGATGGGTTAGATCCAGAAAAAATGCTTGCGTACCCAAACTGTTTATAAAACAAACAAAACTGACTACAGAGGAACAACATAAAATCAGTTAAACTTGTCAGATTTATTTGTTTAAATGAACCTATATATTTAATATAAAATATATTTATATTATATTGGTTAACAAAATGCATTCAGACGCCATATAGGCCACCTCATCGGTAGTAGGCTAACTATTTATAAATTTACAAGACAGTAAGTAGTGTGTAAGCAGTGTCCGGATAGCGCGCATGCGCGTTTGTGGTTTTGCCACGTACAGGTCGCTAAGGCGTTTCCGATCAGTCAGTCAGGCGTCGTTCAGCTGAAGTCCGGGACACACAGGCTGCTGCTGGGATTGACACGTCCAAACCACCAGGTAGAGACGCGGGGCTTCTCGTACAAACATTTACATACTTTTATATGGTCCCTTTAGAGTTTTTAGGGCACTTCTGGTAATGAACCATTAGTAGTTAGCCGGTTGTCAAGCAAACTAGCATTAGCTTAGCTTAGCCTGTGAGAAACTAGGGCAAGCTAAAAAAAACAAGAGAGACGTTTTGTACAAAAGTCAGTGTTTTTGAATAACAATATGGCGTAGTTAAATAATCCTATTTAAAACACAGGAATAATTGTTTAATTGAGATTTGATTACAGTATTTTATCCTTTGACGCCGGGAGAATTGTCACGCTCAGACCTTTATTTGGCAGGAAGTTGCTGCATCATCAGATGAATGAGGCCTGATCAGATGTTTTAAATGGATCACACTTTGGCAAGACTTAAACGTCATGCTGGTGCGATGAAGGGAATGGCCCGATGTGTAATGCGATCCAAAAACCACATCTTCTGCTCTTCTAAAAGATGTTCAATAAGGATTTCTGACTTAGCTGGTGTGCTGTCGTTACTGGAAACTGTTGGCTGCCCTGTTTAACATGTTCAACCAGAGAAACCCTTCATTCGCATGACAAGTTCAAACAAAGTGTTAAAATGGTACTGCTTATTGAAATAAGACAGAAATAAATTCAATTTGAAATCAATTTGATTGACAGTTTGCCAAGCAGCCAGTTCCTTTATAGTTTTGTCATTTTCTCGATCTAGCAGGTAACAAGTCATTAAGTATGAGATAAATACAGGTCTGTCTACATGCTGCAGAGTACCAGGGTGAATGATAGGTAAACTAATCAGAGTAAGAGTCAAGATTCTCCTGATAAGATTGTCCCTGCTTGATCCCACACACTCAGATTGTTTGTATTGTGGTCTAAATCCCAAAATGTTTCTCCCTATAATCATGCCTGAGGCCAAAGACTGTGTTGAGAAAGAATGTGGGCCATCTGCATGTGCCAAATCATCTTATATCTCATGACCCTTAGACTTTTATATAAAGTATGTCCCAGTAATGTACAGTAGCACTTGTTCAGATATAACTTCATAGATGAGTCATAAGACAGTGGGTTTCCAATTAAGACACAGGCCTAAGTCATTCACTGACATTTTTATATCCATAACAAAAGCAGGGGAGTTAGCAGTGAGCGAAGACACTCATTGAGATACAACTATCAGATTTCATGGTTAACTGTTGTGTTGCGAGTGGAAATCTGTGCTTCTGATAGAAGAACATAATAATTGTGTCTTCATAGGTCATGTCGTTGGTTTAACTGTAGTCCATTAGCTCTGCGAGCCCGCATATGCCTACATTTAGTGTAGTATTCACTGCTGCAGCTCTGATAGTGTGTTTGGTTTCAGTTTGTTCCTGTACTATCAAGTGACGTCTGATGTGCATGTGATGCATTAAATAGTGATAAATGGAATGCTTCTTGAATAAACTTCTTAATGGTAAAGGTGTAATATCAGCTGTCAAATCATTTTGGACATTTTGACATGTCTCTTTGACATTTTTCTGCAATGGATTTTGAGAAATAGTCTGTATTTTTAGTCTGTATTTATAGTCTGTATTTTTTTAACTTATGTATAGGTAAACATTTATATATATATATATATATAGTATATTTATAATCAAAATCAGTCAGTAGGTTAGTTGTGTATAGGTTTTTACTGCTTTACTGTATAGGTTTTTACTGTTTTACTTCATTGTTGTATGCCTGTATTTATGTAACACCGTGGTCCTGTGAGGCACGACATTTCGTTCCACTGTATGTCCCCACATGCAGCAGAATGACAATAAAGCTCAACTTGAACTTGAACTTGAGTATTGTTCATTTAATTTCAATTTAAATCTCAATTTTGTGTGTCTCATTTGCCATTGTACTAAATTGGATAGTAAACTCTTTAGCTTATGGCACTGGTCTTGGCTGATGAAACCCGTATTTGTAATATATATATATATATATATATATACAGACAGTATTTTAAATAAAATTGTATTTTTTATTTATTTATTTTTTGCAGCAGTATGAATGGCCAGCTGGACCTGAGTGGGAAGCTGATCATTAAAGCTCAGCTGGGCGATGATATCCGCCGTATCCCCATCCACAATGAAGACATCACCTACGACGAGCTCCTGCTGATGATGCAGCGAGTCTTCCGTGGGCAGCTACAGAGCAGTGATGAAGTCGCCATCAAATATAAGGATGAAGGTCAGTTTTGGACTTCAAAACACGCTTATATTTAACTAATTTAAATTTAACAACTTAAAGAAGGTTATAGTAACTGGACAGCACGCATATATGTTTATTTAGCCATTTTTTATCAGTTATGTAGTATAAAACTATAAGATCTGTACACCTATAGATGTTCCTAATAAAATCTCTTAGTAGGTTTGTAGCATTGGAGGCTTTGATATAGATCTCATTCTCTCTACTGCTTTCACATGTGGTACAGTTTTATTTGAAGTTTAACTGCAAGTACTGCATTTATTCTCTGGTATTTTTATTTTTCTGTCCTCTTCCAGATGATGACCTTATCACCATCTTTGACAGTTCTGATTTGTCCTTTGCGATCCAGTGCAGTAGAATATTGAAGCTCACTCTTTTTGGTAAGAAACCAGCATTGCTTAAGGGTTTTTGCTCATCCTGACATTAAGGAATCTGCACAAAGATATCAGGAAGGAGCATGAAAGGAATGTGATGTAACTCTTTGTAAAGCTTGTAAGTTAATCAGTGTAAAAAGTAGTCCCACCTTAAAAGTGTAATGTAGAATATCGTAGTTTAAGTGATGTGCTTTAAAAGCTGAAATGTAAAGCACAGCCCACTTGCCTATTAGGCTTCAATTGTAAATTTATTACTGTTGGTTGTCCCTCAGTTTGTAAAATAAACAAGCTATTTTCTGTTATAATGACCACAGGCCACAGATACAGGCACAACAACACCGTTCTCGGCAGTGCTAATCATGCCTAGATTTAAGGTCAGTGATCATGTGTAGGTTTATCTTACCTGCAGGAAGATCATATTCCAAAAACGCTTCAGTGCTCATAGTGTCCCCTTACAGCATACCAGAAAGGTGCACAGGACTATTAGAACCAAGCAGCTCATGTGAACTACATACATTTTTATTGTTACAGCTCTAAAATATTTTATCGGGTAGAATGTAGTCGAGGCCTATAGCTGTTTCATGCTCTTTGACTGGTGTTTTACATACTAAAATAAAAGAGGCATATCAAGTTAAAGCTGCTTGATTCCTCTGTGTCTTTGTGACCCAGAAAACTGTGTTGTACTGTAACCTTTGGGTTAAAAAGGACTCTCTGTTAAGTACATCATTCCACATTGCATGGGTTGTGTTATACTGTGGAGTTAAGCTCTTTTAATCTTAAAAATGCTGAACTTGGTAATATTTCATCCAACCAGGAGATGTCGTTTTTTTCTCTTGTGAGATAACACAGCTGCAGCTTTTAATGTCCAGCAGAGGGTATAAAAGAGCAAGATTTTAACTGATAATGAGTCTATGTGTCTGGCTTTGTATGGTTATGAGCAGGGGGTTACAATAGGATTTTGGAGCCAGTGGAACATTAAATTCTGGTGGTGACCCCTTTAAGTGTTACTTGGGTGTCCAAATATTTGTTGGGCCACTAATATGGTTTAATAGAACATAAGGATTTTAAACGTATCATAGATGTTAACAGATATAATGCAGTACTCTGAACAGAAATGACATTACTTATGTTCTCTAAGAACATAAATTGTGACCAGTGGCCTTGGATATTTGAACAAGGAAGGTTAAAACAAAGCAGTGGTTCTCAACCAAGAGGCAAGGGGCCTCATGATGATTTAAACTGATTTCAAATGAAATAAAGCAAGCATTAAAATAAAAAAACAAAACAAAAAAATAGATATTTTGAGGTCTTGTATATTAATTCAGAATCAGAAGGGACTTTTTTACCAAGTATGTTTACACACACAAGGAGTTTGACTTGGCGACAGGAGCTTCCAGTGCAGAAGAAAGTGCAGACATAGTGTAAACATACATGATAGTGCAGACATACATATAATTACACAGTAAAGATGAAATTACACTAATATAAGAAAAAGAAATAATGCATCCCCCCCAACAACCTTTCTTTGAAGAAAACCTGGATTTATAAGGAAGCCTATTTTTAAAGTGTGGTTTCTAGACCTGGAAAAGTCATATAAATAAATTAATAAAGTTTTTATAAAAAAAAAAAAAATGCATTTTACTAGTTATACCAAGCTCTATAATATTTTATTGGGTAGAAATAAAATTTAAATATTTTATAAATCATTATCCAATAAAGCACAAATGACTGTATGTTTGGATAATGACTAAATTCCTTGGTTAAAAAGAGTGTGAGCACTGAAGAACAATCAGCTCCTAAAACTTTTTTTAATTTACAGAAACTGAATGCCCATAGATTAAAAATGTTTTGCAAGCAAAACTAGGGCCTTTGAATATTGTTGTGGACAGTTAGGGGGTGCCTTGGAGTCAGAAAAGTTGAGAACCACTGACTTAAAGAGGTAGTCCACCCAAAACCTTACAGTTAACATCAGTGGGGTCCAATGTTGTTTGGACCCCAAAATTCTTTAAGTCGTACAGGTTTGGAACAAACTGAGTAAATAATGATAGCGTCTTCATTTTTTGGTGAACTATTCCTTTAAGATAGATTAGGTCATTTTACAGACTTAAAGTCTGCTCTCAATCACGTGAGCTGTGCTGAAAAGCCACTCTTTTTAACTGGTACATGGCACAAACAAATATTCTAAAGAGAGGAAAATCGGACCCGGTTACTTGCCCAATAACGTCATGCTCTGTTCTAGAGATGTTTGGCTCATGCAGGTTCATCTGCACTGCAGTGTCAGTGCCAGTTCTCAGCATGTGCCGACTACTCTTCAAATGTTTCATCGTAAATGCTGCAGAGGCTGTAGATTTGGGCTGCTTGGTTCATACACTATTTTACACCTTGATTTATTTGACAAGTCTAGCCAAAATCAAAGGTTGCAGTCTGTGTGGGTTTAACAAAATCCAGTATTTATGCTCATATTCAAGACATTGTTATCTGAAAGAACTGATTTAAGTACCAACTCAATATACATGTGTTTCTCTTCCTAATAAAAAGAAATTAATAAGTTTTGGTGAAGTCTGCACTGTCCAAAGCCTCCGTGCTCCAGCCAGATGATGTCATGTCTTGACCTTGTGTTTGCAAATGTAGCCCTGCCCTTTGTTGGATGGTTTAACTAGTTAAAGAGAATTTTGAGAAGAAGATTTAACAAGTTCAAATGTGCTAGTTCACAGTTATATGATATCATGTGCGTGTATGCATCCCAAACGTGTGACTAGCGCCCAGGGGCTGGGTTGGACGCTTGCTAGAGCTCGTGATCTCTGAAGAGTCTGGAACGGTTCAAACGGCAGCCGGTCTCAAACATATGGACTTAGGAAAGAACATTCCAGACTCACACAGTGCCAAAACTCTGGATTACCTCATCATATAGGCATAGTGTGGCTATCTAAATTTGTTGTTCTCTTGTTGACTTTGACATCCTAACCAGACGAATTGGGACAAGTTTCCAGCGTTGAGTAATTTTTCTGACCTCACTTTAAGTGAAAAGCTGCATGAAATGACAAAATCACAGCAAATCAGAACATGTTTGATGTTTAATATGTTATGATGGGGTTTTGGATGAAGGAAAACATGACGAAAATAGAAACAAAGTGGTCAATGAAACGTTTGGACAAAAACTAACATGGACAGATGCATTTTGACTAGTTAGGACAAAGTGTTTCACAGTGCTGTCAAAAATAATGTTTGTGTTTTCGCAGTGAATGGGCAGCCTCGGCCACTGGAGTCATCTCAGGTGAAGCACCTGCGTAGAGAACTGATCCATTTGAGGAATAAAGTCAACAGCCTGCTGGACAGCCTGGAGCCCCCCTCCGAGTCTGTCCCAGAGAGCACCAACCGAGAAACCGGTACTTGAACTCTCCCAGAGTGATTGTCATGTTCTTCATATCCAACACTGTAACCAAAGCATTTAAAGCACATAAAATCCCATTTTATTATTTTGATAATAAAAGGTGGATAGCATAAAGGGTTGGTTCAATGAAAATGTTGTCATTTACACATCCTTGTCATTCTAAACCCATAATACTTCATTCCTACTGTGGAACACCAAGGGAGATCTTTTGATAAATGTTCATGCTGCTCTTTACCATACAATCAAAAGTATAAAGTGACCAGGGGCTGCCAAACTCCAAAAAGCAGCTCAAAAATAGCCAATGTGTCAGTAAGTCAAATGACATCTTTATTTTTTGAAAAGGCTGATATTTAAGGTGAAAAGTGATCATTTGGCATCAAAATTGTCTTGACGTGACACATTTGAATGAATGCATCCACATTTATTGCATGGGTTTGGAACAGAATGAGGATGATGATAGAATTTTCATCGCTTTTCAATGGAACCTCGTAAATGTGCTTTGAGAGGTGAAGACAGGCGTTACTAAAGCTGTCTTGTTCTGATGTCTCTGTGTGACAGAATGTGTGAATGAGGCAGTAGATTCAACAGTGAAGCAGGCCCCTCCGGTCAGTGCTGCTAGCATGTCTGCTTTTGACCCCCTGAAGAACCAGGAAGAGGTCAACAAGAATGTAATTTCTGCATTCGGCCTGTCTGAGGAACCTGCCCAAGGTACCATATACATGTAAAGATTTCATAGTGCTTAGCTGTAGCTTTTTAATTGAAAATTTATCTTATTTTTTTCAGCTATAGCAGGGGTGTCCAAACTCGGTCCTGGAGGGCCGGTGTCCTGAAGAGTTTAGCTCCAACCCTAATTAAACACACCTGAACCAGCTAATCAAGCTCTTACTAGGCATACTAGAAACTTAAAGGCAGGTGTGTTGAGGCAAGTTGGAGCTAAACTCTGCAGGACACCGGCCCTCCAGGACCGAGTTTGGGCAGCCCTGAGCTATAGCATTGATTATTGCGATAAATTACTTGATTAAAGACACAGATCATACTTTTTAATGGTTTATAGCCTCGTGCTGCATTAATACAGATTTCATTTGAAGTGCTGTCACAGGTGTGTTTCTCTGCAATTGTATGTCTTCTAGTGTAACTCGTCCATTCAGATTTTAGATCTGGAGCCATCTGATTTTTCCTTTACTCTTCCCTGTGTTCCAGTTCCAGCTGTAGCCGCCACCGCTGCTGCAGAGGAGCGCTCTGCTACTCCAGACAGTATTGCCTCTTCATCTTCTGCAGCGCCCCCTTCTGCTGTGGCTCCCCAGGCTCCCCCATCTTACTCAGGGGCCCAACAAACTCCCTCTGCTACTATGGATGGTAAGTCTACCACTTTTAAAACTTGTACCAAAAGTCTGAAATTAGACTTTTATCAGATGTAGAATGTGATCAGGAATGACGTGGCACATAAGCAGTTTTTTGAACAGTAAAGTGTGTCTTACGTAAAGCGCACTAACAGACATGTCTGATGAGTGTCGGGTGACCCCGTCTAATTATGCAACCTGAAATCAGTCTATAGAGCTTCCTTAAGATTGGCCAGTCAATTTAGAGAATAGCAGTTTTGCACGTCCTTATTGCAGATGTTTCCTTCTGATGCTTACGGGAAACTGTCCAGCGAAAGAAAGATGAACAAGGAATCGTGTGTCTCAAAAGTCTTTGTAGTGGATTCAGAGCATGATGTTATTCTCTACTTGGCCATTGAAATATCTCCCCTCGTTTTCTTTCCAAAAAAATGGCCACATCAGTCCAGTGGACTTGAGAAATGCAGGACGATTCTCGATTTGGCAGGTCATGCTGCTTTGGCAGGAAGGTCACACACCTGTACTTACACATGTTCTCTCACACTCATACACAAACCCAAACAAAACTAATTTGTTTGCAGCATAAAATCACCTTGCAGATTTTGTCTTCTAACTGAGGCTCTTGAGAAGTTGTCCAGCGGAAGAAAAATGAACTAGAATGGCCTTCAAGTCAAGAGCATAATGTTATTCCCTCCCCCCCCCCCCCCCCCCCCC
>NW_015548259.1:533430-598549 GCF_001515605.1 Sinocyclocheilus anshuiensis
TCCAAAGAAGTTGTTCCACATAGACGCAGCGCACATGAGAAATTGTGCAGAGCTATTCTAGATTTGGCAGATTGTGTGGATGGTCGCCATGGTTGCATGGAGTTATGGAGCTGTGATGCTTTTCTCTGCTTTATTGTTCCCATCATCTGCTGCAAAGGGACACAGACACACAGCCTTTTCTCATTAGTTTCCTGGTGCGATACACACAAACATTTATGAACTTTGGATAATCTGTTTGTGTGCTTTGTGTCAGCAAAGTCGCTGTACAATGCAAGCTTTCTGGTCTTTAAAAATATTTGGATCTTTTTAAATCTACTTAATTTGGATTACAAATAAAGTATTTAAAATGAGTTGGTCAGACATCGCTCCTCATCTTCAATCAGGAGCTGTGCTCTACACAGATGGTCAGGCTGTCACAGACTCTCAGCGTTTGGATGATCTATCATCTGCTCAATTTTATGTGGCTGTCCTATTTGTATGTTTTCAATCAGCCTCTCTGTATTGGCTCTTTATTTGTTGATATTCCAGAGTAACATGCCACATTAAAATATATTCCGACAGAGTGAGAGAGATCAGTTCTTAATATTTATGGCCCTCTGGTGTACCAGATATTTCTCAAACGTTTGATGATGAAACCAAGTAACAGTGTGATATCCTCGCTAGGATCCACAAGCTGCTTGCTGATGTCCTGAATTTTTACGGGAATCCCCTCCCTTAACAGTGTGAATCTTAATCCTGGACAATAACATGAATTTATGTTGTCTTAAAACAATAAACATGTTTTCTGTGATTAAACAGGTCAGATGTATCAGCAGTATCAGGCTCCAGGAGGATATCCTCCAGCAGCTGGACCCCAGCAGCAGTATGGGATGCAGTACCCTGGTAATTCTTTAAAACGCCTACTAATGATTCCTTCATAAATTAGAGCTCAGCTTTAAGCTCTGTTCCTAACAAATGTGATAGTCATTTGCAAACAACTATTCAAATTAGTCTGATGCTGGATTTTCTCTGAAAAGTTTGAACAACATTAGTTGTTAATATATGCATTTGTTATTAATAAAAGTCGCGCAACAAGTTTCAATGAAGCAACTCAACGTTCCTACGTTACTAGTTCTAAAGTGACATTTTCAAATTATTAGTGGAGGCTTGGGATGGAAGTAGTTCCGCATAAAAGAGTGTTTTTAAAGACACTTGTTTCTTATGTATTTACACATTCATGCGGTCGAACTGTTGTATAAATGCAATATCAAACGAGTAGCCGTGCGATATGGCTGTATCGAATCTCAGCCATATATATATATTTTTTTTTTTCCCCCCCAACAATAAAAAAATATATTTTGGGAAGTGTGGTTTTTGCACATTTGACAAATAAATTTGATTTGTAAAGGCATCAAAACCTTTCCTTGCCCAAAGGCATGTATATTAGCAAGCTTTAACATTGTTTATTTTTAAATTAATTATTTTTTAACCCTCTTTTTCAGCTGGTTATACTCAGGCTGGTGTTCCTCAGGCTCCGCCTCCTCAGCAGCAGTTCCAGAATTATCCCGCCCCTACCTCTCAGGCTGCCAGTGCTCCTGGCTCCGCCCCTGGGTTTTCTGGCCAATCACAACCTCCTGCTCCTCAAGGACCCACCCAGTACCCGCCTGGAGCATTTCCGGCTCAAAACTACACATCCCAGGCCTCTCAGCAGCCAGCTAACTACAGCCTGCCTCCAACCTCCCAGGCCACAGGGGGTTATCAGCCCCGTCCTGGATACACCCTGCCACCTGGCGTCACCCCTTCCTCTGGGGGTGCCAACCCCTATGCCCGAAACCGCCCCCCTTTTGGCCAGGGCTACGCTCAGCCAGGCCCTGGGTATCGGTAAAAGGCTGTTAATGTCCCCACGAGCTATACGTTTTCTCTGTCTCCAACGCATCAGCCCCCAAAATCTGTGTTTGACATTCTAATATTGTGTTTGTTTGTGCTTTGGATGACTGTATGAATGCTTGTGAGAATGAACTTGTGAGTTTGTATGTGTATTTGCACACATAGGAGACCAAATGGTGTGGGAGTGGACAGCTGTGTGTGTGTGTGGGTGTTGTGTGTGCATTTTATTTTATCACTGGTCTTCTATCATTGGTGTTACTTTGTCATAAACCTTGAGTTTTGTGTAAACACTAGAAAATTATGATAATCAAAGTGATGTTTGTTTAGTTTTCTTTACTGGTTTTCTTTACTTTTTCCAAATGTCCTGGTTTTTACTAACTCCTGACTGGTCCTCTGCAGTGAAGCCTGTCATTTCTGTATAAACTGTAACATTGTTTTCAGGAGGTGAATAAAGACTTTGAGACAGAAGTAATGGAAGTGTTGCTCAATTGTTCATGGAATGAACATATTTATCCTCAATTTAGGTCTGTCTTTAACTGATTTTTCTGTATTTCTGAGAGACGATTGCATAAAAAAATATGAAAACATGAATTTTTTTTCTTTTTTTTAAACTGTAGCTACAAAAAAAGATCATAAAATAAACGGCTTGTGCTTTTATTGGTAAAGCAGATTCATTATAAACCTTATAAAATATATCAAAGTTTCAATGTAAAAACATAAATTCTGGCATTTAAACTGGCTTTCTCTGGAAATCATGAGTCACTAAACTTCTTTACAAAACAACAGACTTCCTTGTTAAAGAGATGTTGCATTTCTGACATTCATAGTATAATTACTACAATTACTTGAAAAGCTACATATCTTGAACAATTGTTTATATGACCTAGTCTTTAAATTCCTTGTTTAACATTGCACTTGAGCTGTTAAAGGAATGTTTCAGGTTTAGTCGACTTGCGTTGTTATCAGCATCTGTGACATACTGACGATAACAGAAAAAAAGTCAACTCTGAAAAATGGTCAAAATAAAGCACTTACAATGAAAGTCTATGGGGCAAAGCATTGCACCCAGATAAACGTTAAAATACACAGTATTTCATAAAACCAAAAGATTTAATTGGGACATTCAAATGAGACTCGTGTAATAACTGGACAGATGTACTGTACATTGTCAAATTTTTCAACCCCTGCCATGTCCATATAAAACCAGTAAACCTGGTCATTTTTGCACAATACTTGAAAGGTCCAAAAAAGGACTGTTGAAAGAAAAATCCACCTTTATGAATTACATTGGCAATGCATAAGAAGTTCATCATCAATCTTAAAGCTGACAAAAAAAATTATAGAATAAAACATTAAAATAAAATATATTTTTATAATTATAAATGTATATAATTATATTTCTAAATATAATTATATTTATATAATATAAGCCTCACATTACTGTGAACAATTTTTGTTCAAAACAATTCACATTAATGTGAACAATTTTTTGGTTCAAAATAAAAAATTATTTTCTGTGATGACAATGTCAGATGCTGTCTGTGAGTAGATGCTGTCTACAAAACCTGTTTTAACCCTGGAACATTAAATTTAAGTCGTGGTCATTTTTGTTTCAGTGGCATATGCAACATTTTGATAAAAAATATACACATTCATCTAGCCTTTAAGGGAGCCTGCTTCCCTAAAATCCCAAAAGTTCAACTTCTTAATCTCAACAGTAATATTCATTTAGCTCTGTACGATTGCTGCACTACTTCAGCTTATAATAATTCTATATGTGCCTGATACCTGAAAATACAGATACATACTCCAATGAAATCCTTCTCTGTACACAAACATCCCATAAAAAGGCTGTTTTCCCTTGGCAACTGATGTTTCTTATTCACCACATCTTCCATCTGCTCCTCGGGGTCCTACCACATCCCAGGAATGGGTATCCCACACTCGTACCAGGCCATGTAGTTGATCATAGAATTTCCTCCGATCTCCCCAAACTTGACAGGCTCCTGACGCATGGCCCGGTAAAAGCCTTGATAAGACAGGAGAGATCGTCATATCTCATGTACTAGTGTTAGATTACTGTGTTTTTGTTAAATTAAAAAAAAAGTTTTTTATTAGAAACCTTTTCTTGGTGGTAACTGATCTGGTGAAAGAGGACCACCGGTTCGTCCGTCCAGGAACGAGTCAACAAATTGGCAGTGATCCTCCCCATACCCTGTTTGATCTCCTATGCTGTAGAACTTCCCTGGAGAAAGAAAGAACTAAAAAGTAACTAAGTGACTTATTAGTTAAATAGCAAAAATATCTGGTGAGTCTGTAATTGGTTGATACGGACCATTAAGAGAGTCGCTCAGGTAGATCTTGTATCTAAGAGAGTTGCACAACTGGATACCCACAAACTTGCGGTACCAGGTCCGCTTTATGAACTGCTGCCCATTGCACTCGGAGTACGAGTCAGCCTTGAATGGAAATGATGACCAGATGGCATTTTTACCTATGAGAGCCAATATAAATTAGACACACATGTAGAGTTTGTATAGGCATATTGTGTCCTTCTATTTTTAATATTGTATGCTTGAGATGATTGGAGCTCTTACCAGTTTGGATCTCACTCACACGAGGATCAGCTGCAGTACAGAAGAAACATGATGATTTCATTGCAACTTAATGCATTGTTGATGTGACATTTTGGGGTCAGCAATATTTTGTTACTGTTTTAGAAAGTAGGTTCACCAAGGCTGCATTTTTTCATCAAAACTGCACTAAAAACAGCAATATTGTGAAATATTGTAATAAAAAAAAAAACTGTCTATTTGAATATATTATAAAATACAATTTATTCCTGTAATGGTAAAACTGAATTTTCAGCAACCAGTAATGCAGTCTTCAGTGTCACTTCAGAAAATCATTTTGAAGTGCTCAAGAAACATTTTTATTAGTATCAATGTTGAAGATAGTTGATGGAAACTGTGATATATATATAAAAACGAAAAAAGATTCAATTTGATCAATTTAATGCATCCTTGATGAATAAAATTATAAAAATCTTACTGAAAATCCCCAAACTTTTGAACAGTGTATATGCAAATGTACATCTAAAAGTTACATCTAAAACACATAAGTGTGAAAGGTCAGAATCCTTTCCTTAAATATAAGCCAGATAATATGCCATTCAGGTAACTATTACTACACTCAATGCCTGAAAATAATGAAACGGCATGTTATGGACTTCTTTACGTTTCTAACAATCCAAAGCCCCAAGAAATTCCACTGAGTTGTCCTCAGTGTCCTCATCATGATGTACAATCTTCGAGCGCTTGTGTCAGATATCCTCATGGTTATTATTATTTTCTGGCAGTCTCTAAGGGCCCCTTTACCTATTGCAAATAAGTGCAATGGACCCAGAAGAGTGAACACATTGGAAATACAGTATTAGTTGAACATTCGGCACATTACTTTCACTGCTGACAGTAATGCTTATATGCTAATTATACATATACATTACAGCAAAAGTTCATTGCCAATTACACACACCTGTGAGCTTAATGTCTCATTCAAGTTACATTGGCCTACATGACTCTATTATCATATAAGTGCCATTTTCTTTAAATTGTTCAGGGATTCAAAACAATCAGTTTTCACGCAACATGTGACTGATCGCAAACCTTTTGGATGTTTTGAAGCATGAATGAGATTTAAATGCGATTTAAGTGAATAATGATTTATATTTAGGTCTGTTTTTCACACAATGCTCTTGTTTGGCTTGAGATGACTTTCAATGTAGTGCAAAAACTCTACAGGTAAAAACCATTAAAGCGTCTCTTGTTGATACAATTGGCCCAGTGACACTTCTAGAACAAACAAAGCTCAGATTCACTGGATGAGCCAAATTATTTCACAATGACCTCAGACCAGATTGTGGTTTCAGCACTGGAGCTTTTAGTTGAGACTCTTACACATATTCTGAACACACAATGTATTCATAATTAATTAATTTAACATTTCTTTTCTGCTTACCTGACTCAGTACTGAAGGTGACTGGTTCACTGGCTGGGCCTGAACCCAGCTCATTTTTGGGTGTAACTTTGAATTCATAACTACAAGAGAAAATTCATTAATAATACTGAACCAATATTATGTTGATCAGACAACCAAACATTACTAATCAGGTGTATTTTATTGTAACAAACATTAAGTGGACCTTTACGGCCCCACTGCGAGAACAGCTTCATAGCAGGTCTAAATGATACATTATTTCAAATATGTTTAAATGTGTCTGTAAGGGTAGGACTATGGGTTAGTGTGCAGCAATTACACTTAGCTTAATTTAAGAACTATTGAAGTCCATGACACAGAACTTGACGTCTTTGTGTGTGTGTCTTCATACCTGCTCTCTGGTTTCAGGTTCTCCACAGCTGTATGTGTTTGATTTGTTGTCTCGATGGACACCTCCTCTCCATGCAGACCCTTGGTGGAGGAAACTACCTCATATTCTTTTGATACAACAGAAACATAATTTGTTGTTTCCAATTTTGAATGGAACACCAAAGGAGATATTTCCTAGAATGTCTGAGCTGCTTTATTCTATTCAATGGACTACATTAGTGTTCAAACGTTTTGGGTCAGTTTTTTTTTCTAATTATCAAAGAATCCAATTGTGATAACAATAAAGTTTCTTCAGCACCAAATCAGCATATTACAATGTTTTCTGAAGGATCATGTCACACTGAAGACTGGAGTAATGACTGCTGAAAATTCAGCTTTGCATCACAGGACGAAATTACATCTTAAAATATATTCAAATTGAAAAGAGTTATTTCACAATATTACTGTTTTTACTTTATTTATGTAGCCTTAGTGAGAATAAGAGACTTCTTTCAAAACTATTAAAACATCTTACCGACCCCAAACATTTGAACAGTAGTATATCTCCTTTATTCCATGGAATAAAGTAATATAGGTTTGGAATGACTTAATTTTGGAATGAGTAAATAATGACAGAATTTTCATTTTTGTATCTCATATATCTTGTTAAATCCAACTACAGTAAGTTTAACCAAAGTCCCCTCAAGGCAAGCCAGTTCACTTGGCGGCCATCGTGGCAGCTATTTTCTATGCAGGTAATGGGCATAAAGTATAACTTCTCTCTGCTGGAATGGAAAAAGACAAAAAATCTGTTAAGGCCATATTTCAATTAGCAATAAAGTCTGAAAACAATGGTATCATAAATTTTGCTTCCTAAGCTCAAACCAATGCTAAAAACCAGTATTTTTCAGGCTTGCCCAGCTAATGCACTTACCAGAGGTAAAAAAAACAGACTTTGCATCCATCAAAAAGGCAGTTGGCTCTTTTAACTTTTATTCCAACAGCTGCCGTATTGGCCATTGCAACTTTTCCCATTCATTTCTCAAGCTGTCTATCACCTCCTTCAATAATGCCTCTATAGTTTAAGCCAGTAAAGACAGTAATCAAATGTTCTGTCTACCTGTGGTCTCATTGTCTGTTTTGTCCCAGTCAAGGATGATGAAGGAGGGGCATCCTTCCACTGTGACCACAGTAAGGTTGGATGGAGGGGTCTTGGGTGGGCCAGTGACATTCAAGTACCCCACCTCCTCATCAGGAAAGAAGCTGAGCGAGTGAGTGACAGAGCAGGGCTCCTCCGGACGTTTGTCGGTTCTATAGACCACGTGAGGTGCTGCAAATAGAGGACAGCAAATCAGAGGTCCAACACTCATGTCAAAAGACTGTGAATCACAGTTCTGTCTGACAGTGCTGTAGGTCCAGGCCCATTTTCTTACCTACAAAACGTTTCTTCCCTGTGGCATCCACCTCAGATAGGGGATGAGAGCTGAACACAGAGGAGTTGTCACCGGTATCAAAACGACTCCCTAAGATTCAAAGGCATACATGAAACACCACAAGACCACAAGTTCAAGACTCCAACTCCGTTAGATACACTAATTCTCTCATTCTCAACAGATCATCTTGCATGTTTCCAGTACTTTAGGAGAAACTGGCACAGAAACACTCTAATTTCAGCATCCAGTGTGTTCTCTTTACCATAGTTCTCTATAAAATAATCGTACAAATGACATAACTCGCATTAGAGCATACCCTCAAAAACAGATTGTGGTGTTGTTGTCGATGAAGGCCGTTGTTTGGCTGGTCTTTCAGTAGTAGGTGGAGCTAGAGGTTTCAAATCTGGTACTGGGTCCATCTGCTTCAGATCAATAACCTTTTCTAAAAGTTAAAGAAAGAAATACATGTGCATTAAGTCCAGCAAGACTGTTGCCGTATCGATTTTGATATCTTTATTTGTCAGTGTCCTCACTCTTTTCTTTAGTCTTTGAGACTAGGTTCAGCTTTGTCTTCACTGTAAAAGAAGGCAGCAAATTAGTAAGAGATACAGGGTGATTGTTCGTGGTTAATAGAGGAGTCAGTGAAAAGCCTGACCACAACAACAAAATCATTTAAACCCAAACCAAATTATGCTGTAGCTGAGATTAATCTGAACAAAAAAGACAGCTTGAGCTACTATGGCATTTGTGTTGGTCCTTTTAATTTGTGTTGGTCCTTTTAATCAGCATAAAGAAACAGCTATTTCACATTATTATAAATCTCTAAGGCCAGAAAAACTGCACACTGACTATTATTTAGAAGTGAAGGTAAAGTATGTTCTGCATAACATTCACATGGTTGGAATTAAAAAAAAAATAATGCATGACATCAGGCTAATGTCCGCACAGTCAGAGTACTGTGTGAGCCAAAAGGGATCTGTTAATGCTGTCCAGACTCTCAGGACTGCGGCTTCTCCAAGAACAGCTCTGAGGGACCAATACTATGATGAAGTGCAGACCTACACGGCTATAATGCTGGATATTCACTCAAAATAGAAGTGCAGGATAATACTGACCAAAGCCTGTCAATTAATCAATTTCAAAATGTCATTATTTCCAACAGCCATTTCTCTGATGGTCTATTATTCCAATATGCGATTCGCAAAACATTCCAGATCATTTTTAGGAATCTAATTTAGTATGAATAGAAGGTTTTTAAGAACAGTTTCACATTTTCCTCAAGTAATCATATGTCTGTGTTTAAGTAGACTTTCTAATATGAGTTGGATTGGATGGATGGGATGAGCAACTGGGTAAGGACAGTGATTTAATTCTCTATTATTCAGTGTCAATGTTGTCTCTGGTATGGAGAAAGTGAGAGAGGGTCTTGGGTTCTCATTAGAGGCTGGCTAAGTTTATGAATGGCTGAACTGTCATGCTTTTCCACAGAATCATAAACTCTGAAAACCTATCATAACATGAACAGCACCGAAATATTTTCTTTGGCCCAGAATGGTCATGAAATCCAGCTGCAAGGGAATTGTTCTTTAGACAGGAGATGTTTTCACCAAACAGGGACATCTATCTCCGACATCATGTTAAAACTATATCCAAACTAACACTATGAACAACAGGATTCACAATTTTCTGGGACAGGGACTACAAAATCACTCAATAAACTAAAGAACACAACACCAGACTTTGCAACTACAGTAACATCACATGGATTGTAATGGAAATGTGATGTTGCAACCCCCTTATGAGATTAAACTAAGATAACCTCTAATGTAAGCATTCAAAATCCAGTTTACCATGTTGCTCTCTGGTTCCCTTCTGAATTTTGGACCCCCAAAGTCCATGATGCTGCTTACCATGGGGCACTGTCATGATAGAAAAAAACTGTTTTAATCAAAGCCATTTTGAAATTAAAAAGGAATCTAAGCCATGTCATTAAATGCAAACATTAAAGGGACATGACAAAAATACAATAAGAAATGATAAAAGAATATCATAAACACTTTAAAACAACAATATAAGTACAAGAATGTTTGTATTTGACTTTTTAAAAAAGTTAAAGTCCAACCGTTTTAATGACTTTTTCATGTCAAAGGTTCATTTTGGAAGCCAATTAAGAATGAGACTAAGGCCTGCTTCACTCCGCACATGAAATCTATTCATATTTATATTGTTGGCCATATTAACAGGCTAAAGAATTCACACTGTGCAAATAAGTATTTGTTTTGCAATATACTGATTTATGAAGCAAAAATAATTAAAAAATTAATGGATATAAATGGATATAAAATAAATATAACTTAATTACTTAAATGGCCAAAATTAAAATATATACACAGTGCCGTAAACTAAAAATCTGTTTTATTTTTTCTCTTTAGAAATGTTGCAGTGTACACTACAGCTCCACTTACATGCTTCTGCATGTGATGTGAAACAGCCCTAGTGCTACAGATTTATGAATCTGCACACTACATAACATTTAAAAAGTCTAATAAAACAGACAGACAAAATGAATGACAGAATGAATTAATAAATTAAAGTACAGATGGCTGGATACATTATTAGAAGCATGAAAGGAAAGCTGAACAGTTAAAGGCCCTACTTAAAAGACAAATTATCTTTGTGTCGGTGCGAAGACCTCAAAGTTTTTATACCCCTTTTCTTGTTGAGAGTTGAGTTACGATACCCGAAGGGTGGCCTGAAAAGCATTTTAGGGGGAACAGGAGTGACACGACCATGAGGCTTCAGTCTATGTGTAGCATTTCGTGCCAAGGGGTGGAACACAGAAGAAGAGTTGCGGAAGATACCTCTGCCTAGATAAACACAAACACAGTCATCAATGGGAAGGAGACAATGATTAAAGATTATGGCAACAGATCTGTTGACTGACTGAATAGGGATGAGTCTGGGAAGCTCACAAATGAGCACCAGCTATCCAGAAACAGAAGCCAACAGCTCTAGAAGAGAAGATGGTGGAAATGGTGTGCGTAGCATTATATGACAGTGCAAGTGTTGGACATTAAGAGTGGATGAAGTAGTCAGACACTTGAGGTGAATGAATGGCATAGTAATGTGAGAGCTGGTGCTGGTTTAAAGATTACTGAGGGGCAGTGGTGGGGCTGTTTCAGCGCTAGTCAGGTGGTAATGGCATTGCCCAGCAGGATGACATTTGGAAGTGGTGGTGACAATCACGATGCTACTGTGTACAATGAACATTTATGCGGTTAATACGGACAGGTGACAAACAGCACAATTAGGAGAAAAAAACTGGAGCTGATATCATTACCCTCGTTCCTATTGGCCACCTCATTTGTAAGTGTTGGCTGTGACAGTAGCTGTTCGTCCTTTGGCTGGGAACTAGCTGACATACAGAAGCAGACTTACATAAGTCTTATACAAAGTAGAACATATTGTAATGATAATATTCTCAGAAAATCTCTGCCCAATAGCTTTTAGCCTATCTAGATTATCCATGACTGTTAAAGGAATATCTGGCACCAGTTATTTAAAAAATGGCTTAACAAATTAAAATTAAAAACATCAAAGAACTTCTTAAAACAGGGTTGTCCAATCCTGCTTCTAGAAGGCCAATGTCCTGCAAAATTTTGCTCCAACCTGCCCCAACACACTTGAATGGAAATTTCTAGCAATCCTGATTAGTTGATTCAGGTGTGCTTAATTAGGATTGGAGCTAAACTCTGCAAGATAGTAGCCCTCCAGGAACAGGACTTGACACTCCTGTCTTAAGTGATACATTTTAGGTTGCCGGATTGCTTCAGATTACAAAAACTAGCCTGTTTCTACATCATATGTCTAGGGGAGAAGTTACCCGCTGGTCGACTTGGAAGACTCGTCCCCACTTTTACCTTCTCCGCCACGGGTGAGTTTTGAACGGCATCGGTTTTGGTGAAAGCTGTTTGAGGTGTGAGATTTAATACGTTTTTTGGGGTACCTGGCAACCATTCTTCAGGAGTAGGTTGTCGATTTTCAATCTGGGAGTCTGTTTTTGGGTTGTATTTAGCAGTGCTAGCTTGCTGTTTAATGGTGCTGGAATGCTTTGTTGTGGTGCTGGGTCTAGGCTGGTACCAAAAGGTTATGGGTACAGGATGTGGAATCCGTTCCTGTATGTTCTCGGTAAGAGGATGTTTGCTAACATTGGTTTTCAGCTGTGATACTAAGACATCTGTATGTTTGTCTGTTACTAAGACAATATTTGCTAACGTAGTGGGTGAAGTCAAAGCTGTGTTTGTCAGAGAATGGCTGTTTGTGGACCAATTCTGTGTTGTTGGTGGTGGTTTGGTGTTTGGCTGTTCAGAATGTGCAATTGTACTGGACTGGTAGTGAGAAGTGGTTTTTGGAAAGTAAGTGTGAGTGGTTTGGTGTTTGGACGTGCCTCGTGAATGCTGGGTTGTGCTCAATCGATGCAGCTTGGTACTGGGCTGAATTTTTCTTGTATGGAGACTGTCCTGAGTTATGGTGTCTTGTTTCTTAGATGGGTGGGGATGTTCCTGGATAGTGCTTGTGGCGAGTTGTGGAGTTTGGTGAATTGGTGGTTTGGTTGTAGGTGGATTAGGAGAAGATGTTTCACTAAACTGGTGTTGTGCTGTATTCAGTAGCTGTTTGGCTGTATATGGTTGATCTTTGACTGAGATATGTGTTTTGATGGTATATGGTTGGATTGTAGTGGGTGGTGGTTGGGTTGTGCTGGTTTTTTGTTGGGTTCTGGAAGGTTGTGGCTGAGATGTTGTAGGTTGTTGTGGGGTTATGCTAGTATGTTGCTCTGTGATAAGATCTGCTTGGGTTGTACTGGGATGACTGGTGAGGTTTCGAGGTCGAACTGTGCTTGTGGTCTTTGGCGTGGGCAGAATAATAAACGCGTGAGAGGAAGGAAGGGCCATGTTGGAGGCAGGTGGATTGTCAGGAACTGTCGTGGGATTTTCTGCCCCTGTTGATGAAACCGTAGAAAAAGACACTTGTGACCCTGGACCACAAAACCAGTCTTAAGTCACTGGGGTATATTTGTAGCAATAGCCAAAAATACATTGTATGGGTCAAAATTATTGATTTTTATTTTATGCCAAAAATCATTAGGATATTAAGTAAGATCATGTTCCATGAAGATATTTTGTAAATTTCCTACTGTAAATATATTAAAACTTAATTTTTGATTAGTAATATGCATTGCTAAGAACTTCATTTGGACAACTTTAAAGGCGATTTTCTCAATATTTAGATTTTTTTGCACCCTCAGATTCCAGATTTTCAAATAGTTGCATCTCGTCCAAATATTGTCCTATCCTAACAAACCATACATCAATGGAAAGCTGATCTATTCAGCTTTCAGATGTTGTATAAATCTCAATTTCGAAAAATTAACCCTTATGATGGTTTTGTGGTCCAGGGTCACATTTTGTATCACAGACATTCAATGAAAATGGCACACACAGGATAAGAACATAAATAAAAAGGCATTGATTTCAGTTTGTTGATAATGAGATATGTAGCTCTCCTGTCTCAGAGGTTAATGGGATATTTTTAGGTTTTAATAAAATCCTTTAGCAGGAATTAATTTGAAAATAAAAGTGATTAAAATCATTAGATGAATTTCAAATGTTTCATAAATGCATGTTTTTTTTCCTCCAACATTTCCTCCAGCTTGTGCATCTTTCAGAAAATTCACATTTGGCACATGGAATTGATACACACACTGAAAAAAAATTTTCATTCATCCAATTAAAAACATTTAGGGTAATGATTCACATCTATATTTTTTAACTTGAGCCAATGATAAATAAATAACTTGCCATCAGTGCATGAAAGACATTTATTTGGAATTTATCTTGAAAATTACTGTGACAGGGGACCCACTACATGTGCAGTATGAGCGGTTCAATTTAAAACACAGATGAATTGTTTAGTCTGTTTTACATGGAAGGATAATTAATATGAGTAAAAGCAGGTGTACTTGACTTGTTTCATGTTTAAAGATGTCTAAACATTTAAAGCTGGAAACTTCGCAAAAAAAAAGTTTGTCATTTTAGTTATAATGTTGATTCGGGCTCTCTGTTTTACGAAGACAACCAGGTGTGTAGTCATAAAAAAAACATTTATTTTGTATCTAGAGAGAGGTAGAAATGGCTTTTTCACATGCAAGAAGAGTTGTGAAAATATATGGGAGAAAAATAGTTAATTAAAAGAGAGTTTACAGATCAAGAGACAACTGGTATGTTCAGAATAGCAAACTACTGTAGCATACTTCTCATACTAATTTTGTAGTCTTATCTGCATTTTGACAATTTTAGTGAGAGTGCAAAATAATCACATTTCTTTTCGAGATGATGACTGGAGGTCAACGTATACTAAGGGTTGTATGTTGCTAATGTGGCATTACATTTAAATGTTGCATACTCTTTCACATACAAAAACAAACAAAAAAACAGTATGCAGTAAATACTGTTCAGTATGCGGTGTGCATTATGCTTGTATTCTATTCTGCTAATGTAATATTTTGCTTGGTTTCAAAGGTGAGAGAATGTCATTTACCTGAAGTTTTCCTTGGCTTTGGAAGGCTAGTGTGTATGAGAAGAGGGGCTGCTCTGGTCTGATTAATGTTGTTTAAGACTAGAAAGTGGCAGGAAAAGTCATTACATATTTTATATTCATTACTACTATCACCGACTGTGTAAAGGAAGGAAAAAGATGTCTTTTACCTGTAACTGGTGGCAATAATGATTGCTGGTTTACTAAGACTGGCTTCTGTTTAGAGGGCAATATCCAAAGTAAAAAAAAAAGAGATAACGCGAGAGAACAAAAGTATTTATCCTTAAAGCTCAGTTATTTTACCTTAGGCTTTGCCTGGTTCAGTTCTTTGCATGGCTCTATTATTTGATCTGTGAGGGGAAAATTAATCAAGTTTTGTAAACTTCTTAGTTACAGTATGTTTTGTGTCAGATATTCATCCTAAACATCCATAGGAGAAATAAAAAACACACAAGACAATTGTTAAAGCAGTATTATGTAACTTTTGGCGCTCTAGCGGTTAATAAACAGAACTGCACACATCCCGCGGAAGAACATTCCAACCGGAGCTACTTCTCTAAGTTTATGTCTATGGCGATTCACGCAGGTATGTGTTACTCCGCAGCGGTGACGATCTGACCAGGCTACAATAGTCCAAATATAAGTACTTATTAGAAGTGTACCGTAGTGATTTGGAATAAGACAAAAACGCGGTTTGGAAGATGAATTCATGATGTACTCGCTCATTATATACATTTTGCAAATTTTGAACAATTTTGAAAAAGTTACATAGTGCTGCTTTAACACACAATAAATTTCCATAATTATAATCTAAAGACTTTATATTAAAATCTATGACTCATTGCAAAATGGATGATTTGTAGTGGGACACACCAGCTGTGTTATGGATGGCCGTTGGACTCCAGACTCCACTGTTTGTGTTGGTGTCTGCACTGACTGCAAACTCATACAGAGCACCTGGTTTGAGGTTGTCGATGACCGTGCTGGTGGATGGACAGGTCTGGTAGTTCCAGGTATCGCTAGGTTCCTTCTCTCTGTAGCGGACTGTGAACTGTCTGAGAGGAGACACAACAGTAAACAAGACTCTATAACTAGATTTAAAATGACAGTCTAATCATGAAAAATAGACCTCTGGTTTGAATAATTTACACTTGTAGGTATCTCCGTATGATTTGGCACTAATGGGCTAAACTCAGATATTGTGTAGGTTTATAGATGCCCCTGCCTGCTTACCCCTTTTTTCTCTTTTTTTTTTTTCAAACATCTCTCTCTCTTTCTGGCATTTGTAAGGTTTTTATGGGTCAGAGGGATCAAATTAGTCGTTTTGTAGAGGGCTGAGGTCAAGCTTTTCACTACCTTGACCAAGGATGGTGTGTGTGGGTTATTTTGTGCCTACATTGTCGGGAACATACACTCTTAAAAATAACAGTGCTTCAAAAGGTTCTTCACAGCGATGCCATAGAAGAACCATTTTTGGTTCCACAAAGAACCATTCAATCAAAGGTTCTTTAAAGAACCATCTCTTTCTTACCTTTTTATAATCTGAAGAACTTTCTTTCGCCACAAAGAACCTTTTGTGAAACAGAAAGGTTGTTCAGATGTTAAAGGTTCTTTATGGAACCATTTAGACAAAAAGGTTCTTCTATGGCATCGTGAAGCACCTTTATTTTTAAGAGTGTATGTCCCCACAAGGACAGTAAAAACTGAAATTAGCTGCATTGCAGCAAGCATCCAACAGTCTCTATGAGAACAATGACTTCATAAACATATTAAGTGATGCCTTGACAAAAATATAAACATGCAGGAGATAGAAAACATCATTAGTTTAGAAAAAAAAAACAATGTATGGAAAGTCCCCACAATGATAGAAAAATAAATGTGTGTATTTGTCTGTGCATACAGACCCAAATTCTTTTTTTCCATTCAAACATCTATTAATTTTATTACTCTGTTTTACTCTTTTTCCTTTTTCTTTACTGTTTAGTTTATTAAAGTCTGTTGTTGTGCCCATTCATGTGTGTGATCAGTGTCTGGTTGTTTCTGGAACATATGGACATCTGCACACATAATCCTGTACCTGCTCCGTATCTTCTGTCAGTGTAATAATTGCACATCTTGAGGAAAGTCAACAACAAACTGATTACATCCAGATAACACCCACACGGTACATGGATATGCACACATAGACGCTCAAGGACACATACCCTTCATCAAAACAGTCATCCAGAACGGTATCCATGAAGGGGCTGGTCATTAGTGTCCCCCAGGACAGCAGCACTGACGACTGTGTTACCGAGCCGATCACAATGTTCAATGGTTTCTCTAGATCCACTTTCCCTTGAGGTCACAAGTCAGTAATCAGCTAAAATTCATTACACCCTTTTCACTCAGAAATTGCTAGTAAATTTCACAAATTACAAAGAAATGGCAAGTAACACAATGTGAAATTTTCAGGTAGAAAGACCGTAATAGTACATAATCTTCAAGATAAATTCCAATCAATAATCTTTGTTTACAACTTAATCACATTTTACTGTGTAGTGAAGGCCAACGACTTCCTGAACTGTTGTATAAAAGCAAATCTAATGGCATTCTTTTTAAGTGTGATTTAAGTGTCCAATACTTTTTGGGGTAACTGTATGCACAAGTTGTTTGTTACTTGTTCCCTGATTTCATTTGTGACATCTTTGTGTTGCTTACCTGCACATTTTTTCTTAGGTTCCTCAGGATTCTTTGACTGTACCGCAATTAGATATTTGGGCTCAGCATCTAGAAAATAGAGAAGATACTGTTAAATAAACAACCAAATCTATGAAAGAAGGCTAGAGAGAAATACAGTACCGATCTCAGTCTCATAGGGTTGTCCATCCTCGGGTAACTGGATGAATTGTTTGGAGAACATGCTGCTGCCATAGCCCAGGATGTATCCCTCCAGTCTGGTGTCCACATGGGGCTGGAAGAACTTGAATACAATGGTGTCTCCAACAGCGCTGATACGCACCCTCATGTTTTGTCTTTGCACTGGGATTCAAATACACAGGAAAAGTGATCACATCAGATTCACTTTAATCCCTTACATTTACATTATGACTTCAGCTAGGGATATTAGAAGTCATGTGACTGTATCTACAACGTTCTTGCCAAGAGATTTGGAATAACAATCAGTCCAGTGTCAGATTTTCCTTTCTGAAAGCTACACTTCTACAGTCTAAACGAAAGTGTTTTGGTCATGCATGCACTTGCCAGCAACGATGTTTCCCTCACAAACATCATATTCTGCCATTATAATTACCCAGTTTTGTGAACTATGACAACAAACACAAACACATAAAAGAATCCCAGTACGAGACCCCTGTGGTTTGTTTCTCATAAATGTGTGCGTTTGCCATTTCTGAAGAATGAATGATGAAATCGTGCATGTCCTATGCTAGAGAAAGTTATTACTGCTTGAGGGAAACCCCTGGCATTGAGCACAGAGCTCCAGATCACACAATCAGCCCATTTATTCCATCAGAGCTGGTTTCTGTATGACTCCCAGAGGAATCAGCAGATAAACTGCTGTGCTGCAGAGATATGCGTGTATGTAAAGTGAGAAAATACTTGTTGTATGTGTGTTTTATTTACTGTTAAACATAGTCACCCACTGAATCTGAAACTATAAGAATGATGATTTCTCCTAGACAGCAGTGATCAATAAACAAATGGAGACATTTCCTGCTCTCATATTTCTCCTTTAGGGTTTCAGAAGAGATCTCAACAATATCACAGATTTGCCAGGACTCTGTTTGCCAGGAGTCTGCAAACAAAAGATTTCAGTATGAGGTTAAACCTTTATCATGACATTCTTCCAAAATCAAATTATCAGAGCTAGAGTAGAATACAAAAATTAAAAGACTTTCATAAAATACTTTGTTGGCTGCAATTATTTGATCAAAAAAAAAAAATAAATAAAATAAAATAATAATAATAATAAAATACAGTAAAAGCAGTAATATTGTGAAACATTATTAGCATTTTAAATAACTTTAAATATTTTTTAAATGCTATTTATTTATGTGGAGGACAAAGTTCAAGGTCATGTTCAAATTCAAGTTAGTTTGAGAAAGGCAATAATAACCTAAAACAATGCCAAATTAACATAAAACAATAGCCTATATGGCATACTTGTAGTAGTCAGCCGAATCATTTCAGAGGTGGCAAATTTTTTTTACATTTTGTTGAAAATTAGAAAAACTAATTTTCCTTTAAGGAAACATGCACTAATTAATCATGCACTATGAGACCAGGAATGTGTATTAAACTTGAATTACATTCACTTGAAACATATCTGAGAAGTTTAAGTCTCCTGAGCTATAAAAAAAAAATTTACTCTGGGAAAGTGTGTGCAACACATGACAATGAAGAATTGGTAAACGGGGGTTTCCATGGCAACTAGGGATTTAGAGAACTTCACTGACCTAACAGATGGGTGGCCTGTGGTAAATTAGTCAAGGCTGAGGTGTGTTACAATAAAACACCATCATAGGATGAAGAGGTCAGTGCTTAGTGGCAGCAGAGTTGATGCTTACTTCTTTCAGTATATATGCTTTTTCAGTTTGCACAACTTGCAAAAGTCAAGGGTCTGCTCTTACATGCACCTTACACGTGACAAAGGACAAGGAGAGTGATGAGGCCAAAACAAATCCAGACACAGGCACATTAAGTACAGATTCAGTGTGTGAAGTAATTTTTGATATTACACATTAAAGCAAACTAAAATAACCGAAATTAATCCACATTCAACCAACACCCATGCACTCAGCTTTCATGCACTCAATTTTTTTTCAAACAATCTCACTTCACAGATTCAAGCTTTACAGGAAACAGATAATAAATGCACGCAAACAGAGCTGCCTCCTGATGTGACCTTTGCTGCCAATACAGACAATATTTTAGCAATTTCAACAGAATCCATTACTGACTTCCAATAAAAATCCATTCCAATGACCTGCAAATAGACTTTCGAAATATACATTGTTGATATAATACACATCATTAACTGTGTAATCATAAACATCATTGAATTATTTGAATGCACTCTTCAAAATGGTCACAATAACAGCAAATCATTGCACTATCCCAAGCCCAAAAAGGAAACAGATATATTATGTATATCTGTAGATACAGACTGACAACAGCTGAGTTTGCATTTTTTAACCAGCACCATGTATCCACAGCATACCAGACTAATGACTTCAGTAATATTGCATTAGAATAGATATACCGCATGCAGGATTTCCTTCTGCATGCAATTCATTTCACAAGTGCATGCATGTGGATTTGGAACTTACTACTAAAAAAAGCTAAAACTGTAAAGGCAGTCAAATTTGCTTATATTCATAAATAATATGTATGATCCCAGAATTGGTCTAGAATCTAAAGTTGAATTGCTTTGTTTTGGTACCTTTCAGTGTGGTTGCAGAGGTCAGTCTCAGCAGCAAGATCTCACTGAGGAAGAGGAGGATGAAGGCTTGCATGTTGTCCCTTTCTCCAAGAAAACAATACAGAGCTCATACAGTCCACTCAAACCTCTTCTCTCATAAACTTCTACAATTGTTCTATTTTTCTCCTTGTCCGTTGAAGTGACGTCAGATTAGGTGCCAGTGCACACTCTGTGTAAAAGAAACTATGTGGTATGATTTTGTGTGTTTGGAAATGGGTGTGTGTGATTGTAGGACCATCTATACTGGATTATTAATAAGAGGGAGGGACCCTATGATGTCACACTGTAGTTGTTAAACCTTTAGCTTATCTCTCTGTCTCTCTCACTACACCATTTCAGCACACTCCATTTTTCTTCCTGGCTGCATCTTTTTCTTTGACTCAATTCAGTGTTTGGGATCAACTTTATTCGAAAATCATTAAGTAGTCACTGCAATAATATCACAAAGCAGGATTTGGGACCTTCATAAGAAAGAAGAAAATATTTGATTTATTTAACCTTTATTTAACCAGGATAGCCTTTTCTGAGATTAAAAATCTCTTTCACAGTGTCCTGGCCAAAATGGGCAGAAATACAATAAGTTTCATCACAAATGAACAAAACAAAAACAAACTAAGAACACTTAAAAACAATTACACATAATTGAATCATCTTCCATTTGCAGAATAACCATTTTAAAATTTCCCAAAGTCTGTAAATTTAGTCAATTTCGATACATTTGTGGAGTTACTAATGTTTATACTATTCTTGTATTATTTACATTAACAGCATAGAGCATAACGCAACTCCATCTATGATAAACAAATGTATTACAACTAAATTAAATAAAAAATAAATGTGATTAAAAAAATAAAACTGTATTTTGATAATTTTGAATGTCACATCATAGGATAACTAAATGGTTTTCAAAAAACGACATAAAATGTATTGGTTTTGTTAATAAATCTAAATAATACAGGACAACAATACATGATTACACAGACACATATGGTATATACTTCACTATTTTTTAAACTATTTTCTCAATAGGTCTCAGTAGTCACAAATACTAAGAAATGTTAATTATTTTGACTAAAAACACATGGTACGATTCATATTAGAAATATGAAACCTTAGAATACAATGGCAATTTGAAACACGTAGGTGCCTTGACAAGAATGTTATGCTAAACAAAGTACTGTTTAGTCATTGAAGATAATTGTTGTTGAGAGAGAACTTTTTTTTTTCTCCTTTCCCAGCGACTCTACAGTGTGGCTGTTCAAAATATAATGTAATACCACATGTTACCCATTTCTCAGACTTAATCTATTTAACCACAGCTAGAGGAGAAAAACATGAAAAAGTGTTTGAAGACTGATTGGAATCCATTCATAAATAAAATGAACATGTTCAAAATGTGCAAAAGCATGTTATTTATAGCATCTATAAGTGTTCCAGGTTTCTGACTAAACATGATTGTTTCCAGTTGATTACCAGAAAATGATTTTATATATTTGTTTGTACTTACGGTCAATTGTCTAGAAGGCCTTTGAACATGTCTCATGATTCTGCTGTCTCCTATTAGCCTCCTGTAATAATAAATTATGGGTCAAAAGTACTTCAAATCATCTTTAAAAAATATACTGTAAGTTGACAAATCATTGTGACCAAACAAATGATTATGAACTGCTGGAGTTTGTTTAAAAACTACTGAGGTCTTTGCAGTCAGTTTGGAAAAGCAATGAGATGTTGATACCAGGGTATAAATTCAAGGTCAGTAGTTTATTTAACAAATGTAATAATTTAATAATTGTCCATTGGAAAAACCCATACTTACAACCCTAATATAAATATTGGTACCATTCAAAAGTTTGGGGTTGGTAAAATTTTGTAATTTGCTCAAAAGCACAGTCAAAACAGTAGTATTTTGAAATATTATTACATTTTAAAATAACTGCTTTGTATTTTAATATATTTTCAAATGTAATTTATTTCTGTTTTGGCAAAGCTGAATTTTCAGCAGCCAGTGTCACATTATACAAACAAGAATTTTCTTTGAGAATTGTCAAAGTGTCTCTATACAGCATTGAAGTTTAGTTTAGTTTTTTTTTTTTTTTCAAACAGCCTTTATCTTGTCTGATTTCATTTATACAGTATTTTGTCAAACAAGAATTTTCCAGTGTTTTAATGGATTTCATAACAGATTTGCATAACAACGTAGGTTTACTTTAAACAGTGCTACTTGAACTACATGACAGCATTTTACTATTTTACATATTTACTGCTGATTCTGTCTGTGGTGACCAGGAGTTGTTTGATTTTTTTTCTTCCCCACTCCTCACTCTTGGAGGTGTTTCAGGATAAATAATTGAAAATTCAGCACAGATGTTTCATTACAAAAATCCCAACTACCTCACAAACAGACACACAAAACCCCAGCCTTCAGCATTAGAACACCATGAATATGAATGATATATTCATGAATTTTACTCTGTAAATATACAGTAAAAGTGGGTCAGGGACTTTTCAGTTGCTAAATCATATGTGTGACCGGTAGGTAGACTGATATGAATGGATCTTTCCTCGTTTTCAGGACTGGCGTGTCTCTGCTGTCGACAGTCACGTGTTTAAGAGTCATGTTTTTGGGATGTCAGGGAAACGGGAATCACCACCACTCTTCTTCTCTCTGTCTGTTTTCTATCTGTTCTCTGTCATTGTTTGTTTGATGTTCTAGTGTCTAAGGCAGATGTACAGCACTGCATCTTTCAGACTCTAATCAAGAGGAAGTTGCATTTGTGATGGAAATTGAATGCACTCATCTGCTCTGGGCAGAAAGGATCCTGATCATGGGCCCCCTGGCAGCAGCACAAAACTCTCTGCTAATGAATCATACTGCTGATGGCAGTTTTTCCTTGGGCACACTGATAAAGCCAATGTGCCAAGAGGTGTCAAAGGGATGGATTAAGATTAGTCATCTATAAATTTCCAAGGTTGGATCTCTGCGCATGCCAAACTGCACTGCCAGTATCTGAGCTCCAGCAGGTCCGGTATGATATTCCCACATGGCATATAGATTTGGCTAGTGATTCCCAACCTGGGGATACTTTGAAGGATTTTGATTTTAAACTTGTCTTTGTAACCAGTCTTAATTTGTCATTCAAATTGGTACACATGATAGTGTATTTGTTGACCAAAACTACAGTATAACGTCAATGAAATCAATCTGTGCAATAAAAGTAGTTAAAAAGTACTTTCTGCCTTACCTATATTTATTTTTACATAACAAAAGCATAGATTTCTTATCTTCCTAATCTCTCAGTGGCTTTAAGTTGAGACAAAGTAGCCGCTATTATTATCATAATCATAAACACACTGGTTTGTTGCGCAAATAGTTTTACCATGCACTGCACTTTATTCTTTTTTCCCCCAAAGCATCTAGTGAATTCTTGCACATTCCCAAATAGCTTACTTCCTTGCTGAAAAATATGGCAGATCCTTAAATTTCTCATTCTGCAGGTTTCAACAATGCGCCAGTAGGTGGCGACAAGTGACTGTCTTTATGAATTAATTACTGAATAATTTACTAATTTGTTCAAAACATTGATTCATGAGTAAACTAGTGCCTCCCTGCATCAGAATATACCTACTTTCATATTATAATGTGTGAAAAACAGTAAGTGAGCGGAGTAGTATTTCTGAATTCATAGTATTCCTAAACAGTAGTTAAAAGTTCCTGGATGACCTATACTTCTGGCGAAATTCTGAAGCACGCATCTGATGGACACTTTACTGTCCCATGAGGCCCCGGGGTAGAGGATTTGATGGCAGTGTAGTGGCACTAACTGAGGCCGTAGATAACATATCTATGTCTGAATTTCATAGGCAACTACACATTCATATATACAGCTTTTTAACAGTAGCGCAAGTTTCAAACCAAATGTGTTACCTACTATAGGCCTACAACATACAATTTCGGACACAGCAACAATCTTCATGAGTGAGTCAATGAATAAAGTAATTACTCAGAGAATATGCATATTAGGATGTTGCTGTATTTATGAGTAAGTCGTTGAATAAATTTACTAAAACGATTCGTTTAAAATCACTGCACTGACTCATTCAGGAACTAGGCCTACACTGTCTGTCTTTATGAATGAGTCTTTAACTTTGGCTTCATTTGCAACTATTTCTTATTATCAGAGCAAAAACAGATAAAGTAACTGGCTATTTTGTGTCTAAATTGGACCTTCCTGTTTATTGAACTGTCAAATGAAAACATGTTTCTCTTTTGTAAGTCGCTTTTGACAAAAGCGCCTGCTAAATGCATAAATGTAAATGAAAACAATAACACATTCGCAATGTGCTGTTGGTCTGAATAAAAATGTTTAAATAATATTCATAATAATGCTAAATTATATCTAGTATTAATCCCTAATAATTCATATAACAATATGAATTATTAGGGACACATGTAGTTTAGTCAATAAATGGAGGCTTACTGACCTACAGTACTAATGGGGCTATGGTGGTACAAAAGACAAAACAGGTTGGAAAAAAAATGATTAAGGCTCTGGCGTGTGTGTTTTGCTCTGCAGCTGTGATTGGTTCAAAGGGAGAGTCGTGTTGAACCAAATGAACTTCACGCACATGTTCCTGCAGAAGAAATTTTGGTCATGAAACAAAACACAAATATAAAAAGACACACATACCGATTAACAAACGGACAAAAACACAAGTAGAAAAAAGATGAAGGTGTGGACAAAATGTGCTTGCATTAAACACTAAAATTATGAGTGCTTGATGTCCTACACAAGGAACGAAATGGTCTATAAAATTTGGTAATTTGACATCAGCGATCAGTGGTGTTAAATATTGTGAGAATTTGTATGTGTTTGTGTTTCTTCAGGGGAAGAAAAAGTGACTAAATGCAGCTGTTGGCAGCATATGTGTGTGGGGGGAACTGATGAATTCTACTCAGGAGGGTGATTCATTATCAACGTTGCCAGAAAAGTCGAAGTACACAGAATCATTAGGACTGTAACACTGACAAATATTGTACAAGTGTGCCCTGCAGCAGGACATTTCTCAAATTTATCACTAGATGCACACCAATAACAGGAAGAATCCTTTTCTGTGTCTGTCTCCAACACTTATCTCAAACATACAGTGTGCAAAACAAGTCTCAGATCTAGCATACTATAGGCTACTTTAACATTCTGTCATGGTTTTAATTTGTTCTGATTATGTTACTGTTATTTTATTAAGCAAATCCATTTAGTAGAATAAGATATAGCCCCTGGCATAATGTTTCTATGTAACAAAAATAACCATGCGGAATGTGAAGAGATATGATGAACAGGTGTTTCACGCCAAAACGAACACTATCATTCTTATCATTCTTGTCCATTAAATTTTGGATATGGATGTAACGATTAACCGCTAGCTGGTCGAAAATCGATTCAAATATGTGACGATTCAAATTGGTTGAGATGCCAAACAAATTGCGATACAATTGGAGTAGGAATTTATATGAATGTATCTCTGAGGGGAACTGACTATCTTTAGAAAAGTTTACGTGGTATTTTCTTTTCATCTCTGCCTCTGAACAATGCATATTAATGTAGTGTTTATAAGCACTGCTCTGCTTTGTTTACAGCGGTAACCCAGGAAACACTGTATCATTGTTGTTCATAAGCTCTACTTGCTGTCAGTGAGTGAATCTGCATCTCATTCAGCTCATCTGCTGTTTCGTTCAGATATGTTTTATGTAGCAGTGGGGAACCATCAGGGCCCTCTAGTCTAGGCCCTCAGAGAGGGCCTAAACCATTGTAAAAACAATATTTACAATTTTTATTTTTTTTTAATTGACAAACTTTTAAATATTATTTTTAATAAAAAGTTATAATTTCCAATTGTATTTAAGCAATTCATAATTTCACAATCATCATTTAAATAAAATAAATACAATTTCTGTGGAAATAAACTCTTCAAGTCTGCCTATTCAGTGAATGGTTAAATAGACTCTGTAAGCAAGGGGGAGAGGGCCAAGGTTCAAAAGTCACGGTTCGCTACTGTTATGTATAGTTTCACAAAACTAAAGTCAGACCATTCTGTTTTTGCTTCAAATTTCGAAATTATACAGTCTAATTTAGATTAAAAACTACTCATGCTGCATGTATGCTGCATCTTTGTTTGGATCATGATTAAAATCCAGTGGTTGCCTCTAATTTTAAATGGAAAGAGCACAGACAAAGCCTTAGTTTGTTCATATTAAGAGATTTATTTTATTTGTGTAACTTGTTTGATTTGGGGTTTGTTCTAAAATGTATTTAGTTTTGTTATATTTCAATTTCACAAAGAAACATGCAGCAATAGCCTAATAAAATGACACGTTTTCATTTACTGTATGTCTTCAAGTCTCATTTTGTTAAAAAAAATCGTGAGAAAATCTAATTGTGAAATCAAAATCGTGAATCGAATCGACTCGTTACATTCCTAATTTTGGATGCTAAACATTATTTTTTAAACTTAAATATCAAACAATAGGCTATAGCGTTTACAAAAATACTCTACGGGTTAAAAAAAAACTAATCGGAATGAATAAAACACAGTAGTGAAAGTCACTTTCGAAACACTGCTTTCTGAAGCTTTGAAAACTTTTCAGAACCTCGGAGTGCGTGTGTATCAAATTCCCCACCTCATTTCAGAAAACGAGGCTATCATACTGATTAGAGCATTGGCTTCAAAACGTTTCGAAATGTAGTTATATAGTTCATGTTGGCCACTTGATATTCAATAAAAACATTAAAGAAACCTTTCGAAATTCGGTTGATCTGGTGAACCCCTGAACGACTGTCTAATGGTTTTGACTTAAAGGCACAATATGTAATTTTTCACCGCTAGAGGGCGCGTATTCAAAACAAACAAAGAACCAAAGGTGTAGTTTGATGACGCCGTGACTGAGTCTGGAATCATGGGAGTTGTCGTCTTCATCCCCACAGCCAAATCAATTCGACGGGACTCGGGCAGAAATCATGTTCACGTAGTAGAATGAAGCAGGGTGAGGCTGAAAGCCGTCGAAGCGAAACGAAGCCGCTGAATGAGTGCGACACATGGCTCGAAAGCAGCGGAGCTTTTATTATGCCACAGTCGACTGCTTCCACTCCTTCCGGTCGTGCGTATGTGGGGAAAAAAGGCAGCGCTGTTTTATCATACTAGATATGTTTGAAAGTTCTGTTATAATGCTACTCTGTGTGGTCGTCAGCGGTCTATTAAAACGCACAACATATTAAAGCGTCTTTGGTGTTTCCATGTTTTGACGTCATTGGCAGGCGACACAATGACACTATGGACACGGTCCATGTCACTAGTTAAAATTGCTTTTAATTTAATTTCTCTGGATTTAAACATTCTTCGAAACATTTGGGATAATGTAAGTACAAAAGTCAGCAAAATATATAACACTGTTCTAGTGGTTTTTGGATATTTTAATAAAAAAATATTACATATTGTGCCTTTAAAGGTCCATAGTGTCATTGTGTCGCCTGCCTATGACGTCATAACCCCTCGATTTCCGGTTTTGTTTTGTAGAAAACATGGAAACACCAAAGACATTTTAATATGCCATGCATTTTATTAGACACGTGACGACCGCACAGAGTAGCATTATAACAGAACGTTCAAATGTATCTAGTATGATAAAACAGCGCTGCTTACTTCCACTGCTTTCTGGAAGGAGCGGAAGCGGTCGACTGTGGCATAATAAAAGCTCCGCTGCTTTCGAGCCGTGTGTTGCGCTCATTCAGTGGCCTCGTTTTGCTTCGACGGCTTTCAGCCTCACCCTGCTTCATACTACGACGTTAATAAATCTTTAATACATTAGCTCATCCATGAACATGATTTCTGCTCGAGTCCCATCAAATTGCTTCGGCTGTGGGGATGAAGACGACAACTCCCATGATTCCACACTCAGTCACAGCGTCATCTAACTATGCCTTTGTTTCTTTGTTTGTTTTGAATACGCGCCCTCCAGTGGCAAAAAATTACATATTCTGCCTTTAACTCATCTCGGTTCAGTTTTCATGAATTTTAATACATGTACGTTTATAGTAGGCTAAAAAAATAAAAATAGTAGTTAATAGTTAGTTCGTAATTGGCCTAGTTTGCCAAGTCCTGCCTAAGAACACAAAACAAGCACTACATGTTATTAAAATAAAACAAATGATACATGCATTTCATATTTAATGGTATTATTTGTAGATTACATTTAATAGATTACACTTTGCGCTGTGTTCCCGTTGTATTTACAGCATCTTGACCAGTGTCGCCAACGTGCGGTGTTCCGAGCGCTGTGAAAAACAATCATTTTTCAAACCAATATTGGTTCAATTGTTTCAGAGTTTCGAAAAGATTCGCTTCTCCGATATCAGTGGTTCTAAATTCTAGTCCTGGGGTACCACTGCTCTGCACATTTTGTACAGGTGCATCTCAATAAATTAGAATGTCGTGGAAAAGTTCATTTTATTTAGCACACCTGATTCAGATCATTAGGAGGAAGATCCATGAACTGAACCGAGGGCGTCAAATAAGAGAGACATACAAAATGTGCAGAGCAGTGGTACCCCAGTACTTGAATTGAGAAGCACTGTCCTATATCGCTACTTACAAGAACTGTAGCAATGTCTACAGAGTGCAAACACTGCCTCATAGTGAATGCAACACCTAAAATAGAGCAGCATGAGGATTTTACACCAGCCATTTGATCATCTAGCCCAGTGGTTCTCAAACCTGTCCTGGAGTACCCCCAGCCCTGCACATTTTGTTTGTCTTCCTCATCTATCACACCTGATTCAACTCATCAGCTCATTAGTGGAGACTGCAAGACCTGAAGTGGGTGTGTCAGATATAGGGAGACATACAAAACGTGCAGTGCTGGGGGTACTTCATGGAGAGGTTCGAGAACCCCTGATCTAGCCTATTGCAGGGGTTCTCAACTCTGGGCCTCGAGTTCTACTTTCCTGCAGAGTTTAGCTCCAGTCCAACCCTATTCAAACACACCTGAACAAGCTTATCAAGGTTTTCAGGATTACTAGAAAGTTACTGGCAGTAGAGTTTGATCGAGGTTGGAGCTAAACTCTTAAGGAAAGTGGACATCGAGGGCCAGAGTTGACAACCCCTAATCTATTGTGTGATGCATTGATCACACTTTGAAATATTAAAAACACAGATACCGCTCCCTAGAGTTTAAAATGTGAAGTGTAACTGCAACAGGTTATTCAGTTACACTTCAAATGTCGACAAAATCATTGGACCATCAGTTCTTTCACTACTGACATTGTAGAGAGAAAAACACCCCTTTCTTTGTGCCTCAGGCACTCAGCCTGGTTCTGATTATAGTCGTTTCTCATGCTCTCTACTTAAAACACTAGCAAACAAATAATGGATAATTGTATCTTTCATGTGTTACATATTATCACATTGGTCTCCATTTGTTTCTCATTATATCAACAAAATGAAGTATGTGACTTTTTGGAGATCTTTTCATTATCACTAAATGACCAATACACCAAACCTGAATAGTTTAATCACTCTCATGTCACTCCAAACCCACATGACATAGTTTTGCACGTATTGAGTCTGTCTCAGACTTTTGGACCTCACTATGTAGTATAACACATGTTAGAGCCATTTCCATTTTCATGCTATAAACTGGAAAACAGTCACATCTCACACTTTCAGCACAGGCTGCAGGTAATGATCTGTAATCTGGGCTGTAATCTCTTTTTTGACTAATTGTAGTGAGCTCTCTATTCTCCTAAATTAGCTCTGATACGTGGAAGACCATCAGCCCAAAGCACATTGTATCGCTCTGCAGGCAAACACACACAGGCACACATGCAATACAAACCATACATACTGTCAATCATTCCTCAAAAATGTAAAAATAGGTGTAAATAAAAGTCTCCAGGATAACAGTTTTATTTAATTCTCACAAAAATTCAAAGGCATCGGTCACACACATAAGACAATTCTGCCAAATAATTTACTCTCTTAAGTAATGATGCAAGTAAATGATGACAGTATTAGTTTTACTGTAGGTGAACTATCCCTTTAACTCAGGGGTCTCCAAACTCGTTCCTGGAGGGCCGTTGTCCTGCAGAGTTTAGCTCCAACTTGCCTCAACACACCTGCCTGGAAGTTTCTAGTATACCTAGTAAGACCTTGATTAACTAGTTCAGGTGTGTTTGATCAGGGTTGGAGCTAAACTCTGCAGCACACCGGCCCTCCAGAACCGAGTTTGGAGACCCCTGCTTTAACTGATACAATTTTAAATACAGCAAATAATGTAAAAATACATACAAATGTCCATTATTGGAAGGAGGTGATGGTGCACTCACTTAAAAAATAAATAGGAGGAAATGCAACACTCAAAATGGCAACTGTAGGAATGGAAGTCCCTACTTTCAGTTAAAGAGCCAATCACCTTTTTGATAGAGGTATTGTTTTTTCCCCCCTGTGATTTGAGCATATAAAGCAGATCTATGATACCACTGCTGTCAGATTTTCCTACTTATTTGAATTGTCTTGGAGGTTTTGGTCAATCGTCAAGTATATAGGAGCTGTACTTGTATAACTGTTACCTACATAGCAAATAGCTGCATGGATGCTTCCAAGATGGCCACAAGTGAACTTGCCTTAAAAATAATTAAAATTAGCAGCCTGATTTGACTTAATACACAACAGCTTGGAATCTCTGACAAGCAGTGAAACTATAAAAGGTAATGTACTAAAAGGGTAATACAAGATTAATGGTCTGTGATTCAAGTAACTTTCAGGATTAATGCATCAAGGATCTTTTTCTTTTAACACCAAAGATTCATTGTATGACAGATGGGCCACAGCTATAAGATTAGAAGGCACTAACAAAACATTTCAATGAATGACAAGGATATTGTCTGTGGCAGAAAATTGTCTTTAACAATAGAGGGGAAAAAAAAAAAAATCATAAAATTTGTTGAATCTTATTTTAAGAAGTATCCATAGGTAGCCATTTTAATTTGTGATGGCAAAATCTCAGAGAGGCTGAAGAGAAATTGCTCTGGAATCACTAAGATGCCATTTCCCAAAAGACAATGCAAGTTTCTAGAAGAGGAGCACATGACACAAATCAATACAAACACTGTATTTAAAATAATTAAAAAAATACAAATAAAAAAATAAAAGTCTGAAAAGTTCTAAAGATCCACTGATGTTTACACTAGATGCAACACTGGAGACACAAAACATATTGTTACACTATAACATGTTGTTCTCATAACACTGTTTACTAACCTTCATTGTTTTGCACTCAGCAGACTATTGGACATTGGACAGGTATTGACTACTGGAGGAACTTTCTCTTTGATTATCCATCTCTCTGATAAAATAAACACAAAATGACATGAGGGGTGAAAATAAGCAAAGCCATAGGTTATTAATAAGGCATGTTAAAAAAAAAACTCACATTTGATGCTGCTTCAAAAAATCTGCAAACTGACGATCTCTTGTGTAGAGTTCAAGAATGCGGATGCGATCTTGAATATCCTATGGAATGGAAAGGAAGAGAAACTCCCAGAAACATGTATTACACACTTGCTTACATATTTCACAAAAAATTTCACTTGCTTATCTAAGGTGCTTTATACAAAGTAATTTGTTGAAAACATGCATTCACAGACCCGTACCTCCTTGGTGAGTTCACTGTTCTCATAAATATGCCGTATCTCTTCGCTGCTGAACTCTGTGAATGCCTCGGCACTGGCACTGCTGTGGACTAGGGGCCCGGGGTACCGCTGGTAGTAATGGCTGTAACCTGTAGTTAAATCGCTCTCAAACATGGGGTTATACTTAGTGGCCCTGTCTAGAAATGGTCCGCTGTCTTCTCTCCTGCATACAAACATGTATACACACACAAAAGAGGTCGCAACAGCCATTATTACATCCATAAGGTTAAGAAGTCATGACTTAAAGAGGGTCAAGGGATCAAAGATCCGCCATGTTGACGAATTAATGCAAATCTCAATGCTGCACATGCAGTAATTAAAGAGATTTAAGTAAGAAAACTTACTCGTTCATAAGTGACAGTTCTTACAAATATTTGTTCTAACAATTATTTACATGCCAAAGCTACTCAGGCAAAATATTTATATATAATATACTGTAATAATTCAATAGTTTGTTGTTTGTTGGGTAATTTAAACCTTAGTTTTATTTTTAAAAACTTGTTTTTCATTTAACAATTTGCATGTTCTCATTCATCACTGTTGATTTATTGGTTTAATTTTTCTTTTATTGAAATATCATGCTTTCATTCAAATTTTTATAGGTTTTAGTTGTATAGCACTTTTCCAGAAGCTCAAGTCTGCTTTACTCAAGGTCAAACTCGAATCAAGTGTTTGTGTCAGGTGATCGACTCTGAAGGCTCGGACTTCTGAGGTAAAGTTTTCATGAACTGGAGTTCCCTTACATAAGACAAAGTCCGTATTAGAAAGAATATTATAATGCACAGTAAAAGCATGCGAGTTGGGATGAAGCAGTGATTTACCAGATTGACTCTTACCGTACTGGGTCCTCCGTTTCATCCTTGTCATACTGGTCTCTCAGAGTTCTTGCTAGGAAGAAGATTACTCCTGACGCCACCAGAAGGAACCCGGCAACAGATGCTATGGCAATGCCAACTACGAGTGGCTCAGAAACATACTCTTCACAATGTTCTCCTCTGTACCACCAGTTTTCCCCAACAGGGCATCTATAGAGCAGACAAACATACAAACAAACAAACTTAAAAACCTTAAGACAATGCCAGTCTTGCAGCTACATAGTTTAAGATGAATGAGAATGCTGTTCTCCAGGTAGTACAGACCTAACTGTACAGTGTATGATCTGCAATTAATTTTTTTAAATGTACACATTTGCATTTAAAATTTCTTGAGTGTCATATAATCAAATATACAAACCTGCAGATGGCTCCTTGGCCTGGAATGACATCGCATTTCCCATCATTCAAGCAGAAGTCATGTTGAAGGTCACAGATGCTCTGGCAGGGTAGTCCGTCCATGCTGAAGTAACCAGCATTACACACACATTCAGCTTCACCTGACCATTGGTTCACTGTACATTCAGCAAACTCATTGCATGCCTGAAACTTGCACGGGTCTGCCTGTTCCCCTAAAACAAACATACCCACATAGATTAGCCACAGCTTTAAGGTGGCATGTGATGAGGTACATAATACATAATATACATGCTTTAGGACCAAAGTGACAAAAGTGACTGATCTTGTCTTACCTGATTCGACATCCAATGAATATTTGTCAATGGCGAGGTTCATGGTCTGGTAAGCTGTGTTGCAGAAGTCCTCTAGAATGAGGTAAACAGCAGTAATGACTCCACGAGGAACAGGCTTCCCAAACTTCATACGGCTGTTCACCACAATGCTTCCATTCCTGAAGTTCAAGATCTCCAGGTTCTCAAAGTGACTGAGGTTTGACTGCAAATATGGCACCAGCTGAGGGACATACAATCCCAATAATGAGTTCATAAACTCGCAAACATAAATGGTATATAATAGAACTCTTCAATTCCAGTCCTGAAGGGTCAGTGCCCTGCAGACTATAGCAACAATCCCAATCTAACCTACCTGTCTATAGCTTGCAAGCAATTCTGGACACCTTGATAATCTTGTTTAGGTGTGTTTGGGCCAACAGGACTGGAGTTGAAGAGCCCTGGTATATAAAAGTGGTTCCCAAACTTGGATCTGGAATACCATATAATAATTAATAAACATTTTTGATGTCACTCTTATATGACACACCCATTTCAGGTCTTGGAGTCTCTACTAATTAGCTGATGCATGATTTGAGGGTGAGTTTGATTATGGAATCATACAAAATGTGCAGAGTTGGGAATACTCCATGACCAGTGTTGGGAACCACTGGCATATAATATAAATTATTGTAGGGGTGCTCAGGGTTCTCAACTCCGACCCCAAGGTCCACTTTCCAGTTTGATTAAGGCTGGAGCTAAACTCTGCTGGAAAGTGGACCTTTAAGGCCAGAGTTGAGAACCCCTGAATTAGTGAATTATTCAATCTGGATCATGGATGTCCATTTCTGCTTTTGGAGGGTCACCTTCCAGCAGAGTTTAGCTCCAACACATCTGCCTGTAAGTTTCTAGTAATATTGAAGACCTTGATTAGCTAGTTCGGGTGTGTTTAGCTGTGGCTTGTGCTAAACTATGGTGGAAGGTGGCCCTCCAGGAGTAGGACACTTCTGATTGATGAGTGGAGGTTTGACAGGAAATGTGGTTGAAGAGGAATAACAGCAGAGGTCTTCAACTCTGCTCCTGGGGTAGGGCTGTCCCGGTGAGAGAATTTCCCTTGCAGTAATTTTGAGTGGCTCAATAGCGCGATATGCGGTATTATCGCCATACATATATATACAGTGGGTACGGAAAGTATTCAGACCGTTCTAGATGGGCTGTCAGTCAGTGCAGTTACAGTGTTTCGCCACAAGGTGGTGGAAAGGGACTGTCATTCAACTACACGTTCAAAAATGCTGATTCATTCATTCAAAGAGACGTAATGAAACACGCTGTTGAAATCATTTTAACTTTGAGCGCCACTTTAGAAGGCTCAGCTGACCAGCTATGCGTTGATGCTAAGACAGAGATTTCGCTTTCCTTGGACATGACAACCTATTTTCACAAATATATATGACTCGGCCTGGAGGCCAGACGCAAGTAATCGCACGCGCTCAGTCGATCTCTCTCTGATTCACTGTCTGTTTAGGCTTGTTAATGCAAATCTACGGAGCCTCTACAAATCAGCATGGTACACATTATGTTATCATTACTAACTTGTTTAATATTCAGTCCACATGCATGAAGTGTAAAACGAGAAGGGCATAACCTTACGAAAAAAGAAAACACGCAAAACAAAAATCGCGGTTGCTGCGGTTCTTGCATTCCTCTGCGGTATGCTCGTCAATAGCGCGGTTTTGCGATATTGCGGTTATCGTGACAGCCCTATCCTGGGGACCCACCGCCCATAATCAAACACACCTGAACCAGCTTAATTAAGCTTTTCAGGATCACTTAAAAATACATAGGCAGGTGTGCTGAAGCAGGTTGGAAATAAACTCTGCAGGACAGTGGGTCCCCAGGAGCAGGGTCGAAGACCTCTGGGATAGGGAAAAGGAAAAACAATAGGAGCAAACATACTTTAGAGGAGGTACACTGCCAATTCAAGGAACCGCTGCTCCAAGGCTTTGTACTCTGCAGAGCTCTTATTGAACAGATCCTCAGAGAATATCATGTTAGTTACACGAAGACTGAAAAACACTATCAAAGACCGCCCAGGGTTAGTTGGCAAGGCAATGCTGGAAACCTCACCGCCCTGGATGACACCAGGGACGCCACTACCCTCTTCCTCTTTGTAATGGATCACATCTAGAAATGTAGTCATGACTTCTGAATTTAAGGTATGCACCAACTCAACCTCCGCTGGGGTCATCAAGGGGTTGAGGGAGAAGGGTGGTTCTTTCTCAGGTGAAAGAGGTGTTGGGTAGACTGGGCTTGCTGGTTCAATGGTGACCAATAGGATCTCATCCTCTGTTAGAACTTCCTCTGAAAACTGTATAGCTGAAACATCTGTTAGTACAAAATCATTCTGCTGTGCCATTGTGGTACTGTCAACAGATTCTTCCCATTCCTCTTCTGATTCCTCCTTTGTGATCAAAGCAACTTCAGTTTCCCCATCCTTCTGCGTTTCTGTTAAAACAGTTTCCTCCTTGTTGTCTTCAGGTAGTATGAGGTCTCCCTCAGGTTTTAGGGTAGATTCTGCCTCAGCCACTTTGACTGGTGGCATTGTGGGCACATTGCTACCAACCTGTAGGTTTCCATCTTCTCCAGCTTTAACAGTAATCAGTTCAGGAGTTTCCTCAGGCAAGATCTGGTCCTCTTCAACCACTGTTGTAACTGTGTAGAATTCATAGTCCTCTATCTGTGGTGTGTCTACATCAATTAAAACCTCTTCCTCACCCTCTGTCTCTCTAACTGGCTCTTGAGCCCTAGTAAGAACAGTTACCCAATCGTCTTCTGCACCAGATCCAGAAGCGGGATCAAAGTCATCCATTGTCAAGTCAATGTCTTGCTTGGCATCAATAAAGGGACCTACAGCTTCACCTTCCACAGCAAGAGTCTGGTTGGGAGGAAACTGTGACACCAAGTCCTTGTCTTGAAGGTCTGAAAGTAGGAATAAATAAGCATCTTGACTTGAGTCTTTCACCACCATGTTGGTGTAAATGAGTAGTGTCCAATCCTGCTTTCTTTTAGGGCCACTGTCCAGCAGAATTTAGAAAAAATCCAGTGTGTTGGAAGGCTGGAACAAAATTCTGCAGGATGCTGGCCCTTCAGGAGCAGGATTGTACAACCCTGCTCTAAATCATTGTATATGTGAATATTGGTTCTTATCCTCTAAAAAAACTACCACTAGGATGGTCTATAAGGGGTGGTGTGCCGTCATCATACCTTCCTCTTCTGATATTGTAGAATCCAAAAGGTCACCAACAGTAAAGACCTCCTTCACCACCTCTCCAGACACCTCAGATGGTTTTTCTACTGCTAAAATATCATCCTAGAAAATATACAAAATAAAACAGCTGATTCCCAGACTTTGTTGAAGTTATTGGTAGTGCTTGCTAGGGTAGTCATCAATATTACTGCTCCTGCTATTCCATTCTAGAGTTAGGTTTTAGTTGTAATCTTTAATCCAAAGTATTAAATTTGGTACGTAACTCGTCCGCATTATTTGTTCTATGTGTCAAGAATAATATCTCAAATTGTGCACCTTGTTGAGTATATGTAAATATCTTGTTGGTAAACTGTAGTTGGTGACTTCACTGCCACCTTGACAGAAATTTGATTCACCTTGCGGTCAGGGTCTAGAGATTCATCTGCAGGATGGGTTTCCTCTGGAGAGGTTTCCACTGACGAGAACATTACACCATTACAGACTGCTGAGATGTACTGCAGAGGACTAATAGCTACAAGCAGATGATAGAGCAGTACCATGCAGAGACTCAGTGATGTCCGGGTGGAGGTCAGTAATGGTGTACTGAACAGTGGGCCCCTCTGAGTAACTAAAGGTGCCCTCTACCATGTTGGATTGAAGATTAATGAAGTCCAGTGTCTCACTGCTGATCTCTTCACTGCTGGTCTGGAGGGACACAACATATTCCACCAATACTGCCTTCTCACCACTGCAGAAAGAAAACAACAACTGCACTTACAATGAATCTTTAGGGGTTCGGATTGGAAATAACTTTGCACAGATAAAGTTAGCAAGTGACTTGATAACAATAGTCTTAGATTATCAGTTGTAATGTTTAAGTCTTGTGGCTATATTTTCAAACACTGTATTTTAAGGTGTTTATATCAGAATAATGTCTTGCCCCATAGATTTCCATTGTAATTGCATGACTATAAACATAATTATTGCTTTCTCAGTCTTGCGCAAAGAAAGACTGCAACAAATACATTCTATCACTCACAAACCTGCATTCATGCACACAATCAAGTCTAATTTACCTTGAGGGATCCATCTGTGGCCTACAGGAAAGATAAAGTTCAAATTTGTAGCACAACTACCACTATTTAAATTCTTGTACATTTTATAGAGTGCACGTATTGTGTTGTCATTTAAAATCTAGAACAATTCTTTGTTTAAAAAAAAAAACATTTTGCTCGAACTGTATGCTTGATCTGTCATTTTTAAAATGCTACTTATTTTCCTTTAATGTAAATCAAATGCAACGATATTCATACAATTTTTAAGTGTAAATTAAGTGTCTGAATACTCTTTGGAGCCACTGTTTAGCAACTATACCTAACAAAATTAAACATGCACTAACACACCTGATGTTCAATACTGATACACTCTTGAATTCTGTCAGTTCCTCCAAAGCAGCTGAAATCTGTAAGAAATTACAAACATAGGCAACACAAAACCAAAACAATATAGTAACTTAAAAGGTTGGAACAGAACAAACGTTATATATAACATTAGTGTAAAAATTATAGTGTGTGTGTGCGTTGTACCTTCTCTGTGATCTTCTGAGTGAGTCGGCCAAGTTTACTGCTGGTGGAGTTGAACAGCTCTTCACTCCATGGTTCTCCAGTCAATAACATAGCCAACTCCACCCTCTGCTTAACCAGAGAACCTGAAGGCGAAGTAGCTGCTTCCTGCTCAATCTCATTAGTGATCTACCATAGACAATACACACACACAATTTGTTTAGCAGGTGTTCAGTATTCATAATTCGGTTATATGTATATTTTTTTGTATGTATTATGACTCATGAGTGCATCAGATTTGAACCAGACTTTATTTTATATCAGTATGAACCGTATACTTCAGCCTGTCAAACACCTACCTCAGTATCCATCTCCATTATCATGACAGCAGATGGTGCTTCTGCAGTAACTTCTTTCACGCTCTCTGAGATAACTTCATCTGGAACCGCCATGGTCACCACCACAGTGGTCTCTGCTGGAAGCTCATCACCTACCAAGTTTTGAAGATGATTATTTGTCTCTTGGAGTGCAGGCAAATGTTATAAGATCTATTTAGGTTTATTTCTTGCCATTTCTGATTACAACATTTGAATGTGAATTGCACATGTTTGCATCAAAATAACACTGTAGAACCTCACAGAAAAGTAATAAGCATTAATGGTTTCAGACCACAATCTTAGTCTAGTTATCATCAGTAGTATTTTTTCCAGAAATATTCTAGTTTGGATTCAATGGTTTCAAATGAAATGCAAACCAAGCCCTACAAGCCAAGTATCTTATCCTTTTTATTAAAAACGTTTAAATTTCTAATTTGCCACCATAAATGTGCATCGGCAACTTTTTACAGCAGCTAGTTGCCAAACAAATTTTACAAATTCATATTTTAATATTAATTAGTTTAATATTTAATAATACAACATTAATTAATACAATATTAATGGTTGTGTAAATTAATGCTCAATGCAAAAAAAAAAAAAAAAAAAAACCTGAATGGTTTTAATATATAATCTTTTTTTATTTTATTTTGGAAGCTTCATTACAAAAAAAAAATAATAATAATAAAGAAATCCTTGTGCACACTTGGCAATTAAGCTTTTCCTGATTCTGATTCTGAAAATCAAAATATCAAATATGACGCATTCATGTTCTTCACAGTTTTCATGAGATTAGGCCAAGAGGATTTTGTAAGGGTTATATACATTTTATGTAAGAAACTGTCAATAACAACAATCATAATAGACAGACCTGGTGGCACACGGTCTTGCTCTTGGGAAGACTCCTCAGGACTGTATTTATAAAAAAATTAAAAAAAATAGGCCAGCCAGAAATGATGCAAAGACCTTCAAAAGTAAGAGTTAACTATTCAACCACACACAAGTTTTCTAATGCACAGTCCATTTAATGAAAAAATAAAGAACAGGTATAAAGGGTATATACCTGCATCCTGAGTATGTAGGTGTCTTACTGAGAAGAAAGAGGAAAACAAAAGGTGAGGAGAAAAACAGACTCAGTAAGACAGAACTCATCTATTACAATACATGGCTGGGGAGAAGGGGGTATTTGTAAAAGGATGGGTTGAAGATGAAAACAGGTTTTTAAAATATTATTGCACCTTTTCGGTCTCGTCTGCGCAAGTCTCTGCAATGGACCATAAAGATTCAAAAGACAGAAGTCAGACAATCTGACATGCACATGAACCAGTCACCCATAATACTCGATCCATACCAAAAGTATCAGCTAACATAATTAGTACAATGTTAATGATACCGGTCTTATGCTATACATACTCCATGGATAAGTGCTAAGTGTTCTTCTGATTGGCTAAAGGCAGCGCCAATCTCCTGTATGGAGACTCTTTCTGTCTGGCACTGGCTCATCCAGCTCTTGTATTCTTCTTGATTGGGGAGGCGATCCAAGAAGATTTTGAAAGCCTCCCACACGATTTCCTGACACACTTATGTAAAAACAACAACAACATTGTATTAGTGCAACAAAACACAATCATAACAGTAAGTAATACAATCAGACTGCTCTTTTTTTGCGTAACAGAACATTTGTTCTTGTCTGAATAAATGAACGTGTCTTTCATCTGAAAAGTTAAAGTTCAGCTACCAGTGTTACAGTTGAAACCAGACCAGAAGAGGTTTAAATCTGAGTCAAGAACAGACTAAGACCCTTCTCTGGTCTCTGCCTTGACTCGTACTCAACACTCTTAAATTTAGCAGTAACTCTGACTCAACCCTATTCTGGTCTCTGTCTTGACAGGACAGGATTTCACAGGACAATCTGATACATCACAGTTGTTTGGACAAATGAGTGCATTTTCTTGACAGACACAGCAATTATCTGTCCAGATGACATTGTTTTCCAATCCCAAACTCTACTTTTACAATTAGTGTCTCAATGGTGCACTTAGACAAGATTGCTCACACCCTCGATCTCAGTCATGGGTATAAAAGCTTTGACATTATTGGCCCCATTCCAATGTGTTAGCTGACTTTTAACCCCACCATACTGCCTTTTAATTTGTTAAAGGGGTCATATGATGCGATTTACATTTTTCCTTTCTCTTTGAAGTGTTGCAAGCTCTTGATGCATAAAGAAGATCTGTAAAGCTGCAAAGACTAAAGTCTCAAATTCAAAGAGATATTCTTTATAAAAGTTAAGAGTCAGCCATGCCTACCTAAAACGGCTCGTTCTAACACGCCACCACATGTCTACGACACGATGTGGGAAGATTTGCCGCCCAAATGTTCACGCAAAGAAAGAAGGCGTAACTTTTATTCTCACTGTAGTATTGTTGCCGCCGCCACCATGCCGTGGAGACGCTGTGTTTCATTGTGAAAGCGAAACTACTTTGTTTGGCCTTTCAAAAGAGGACGATATTGCGTCGTCATGCCTGGAGCTGATCCGTGCTGGATGCTGAGGAAATACAACAACTTTGCGCTGTGGATCGCCAGATCAGCTTTCACCGTGGACGAAGCGGAGTCCAGCCCGGGGTCGTCACATGTGGTTGCTGCAAGCCCTCCGGACGCTCCTTCGTCGAATCCGCCGGCCGCATCGTTCTCTAGCCCTCCGGCCATTCCTCACTCTAGCCCCCGGCCTCTGCTCACTCTAGGCCGCCGTGTGTGACGCTGTGTTTCATGGTGAAAGCGAAACCACTTTGTTTGGCCTTCCAAAAATTGACACGACTAGAAATCAGTGGTTAAGTTGTATTTACAACACTGTTCCAGAACACTTCAACCCAAATATTCAGATGTGTGCAGCACATTTTATGGAGGACTGTTTCCTGATCCTGGGAGAGTAGACTACAATGCCGGCTGTTCTGACTCACAGACTGTAAGTACGTTTTTTATATTTAAAGGATTTGCCACTGATGATTCTAACGCGAGTTTTGAGCAGTGTAGAGTAGCGCTTGTTATTTGTCATTTCTCCGATCACAAATGCAGACATGGTTTTATGTTTACGCGGCGCGATGCAACGCAACGCGTAAAAAGACAGTGTAAGTCATTATAATCCATAATTATGTGCCCACTGGATGCAACAAATGCCTCGTTTATAATGGGTTTTCATGTTTTTGAATCATCGCTCTGGCCTGACAGGGCATCATCACAGTATGGTAGGGGCGTAACATTTCCGTCACACGCTTGAGGTATTCGGCCAATCATAACGCACTGGATAGCTGCCCAATCACAGCACACCTCGCTTTTCAGACCGATGAGCTTTGTAAAAATCTACGCGTTTCAGAAAGGCAGGGCATAGAGGAGAAACAATAATGTACAGTATGTGGAAAATAATGTGTTTTTTGAACCTTAAACAAGGTTCAATGAACAAATTTCATTACACCAAATACACAAAATAATGTTCTTTTTAGCAACATCATATGACCCCTTTAAGGGAGAAATCACACATGAACTGTGAAAGATTGTCTTGAGGTCTTTTAACACTAACCTGAGACCTCTGAGTGGATCTGACTGCCAAACGCTAATGAGATCTCACTGTTACATACTCAGCTGTCAGCTGTATAGAACAGCTTGCACTAGTTGATTAATATATAATATATAATAATGGAAACCTTTGTGGATTCTTGATGTTGAGGTCTTAACAAAAATGTGGTTTTGATTCTTGTTACTTGGGTCAAAGTTTGGTCTGGGTTTTGGGTTATGGTCTATAATGTAGTCTTTTTACAATGTGCTAATGGTGATGATTATTTTAACAAGAAGAGAATCTGCAAGAACTTAATTCGCCATGGTTTTTAATCTATCTAGCAATATATACGGTATAACTTTCAGCCACCTTGCTCTTACCTATTATTAAAATCCTAAAATTCTTCTTCACCCATCTCCTTGTTGAGGCACTAGTTATTTCTTGGCCAGTTTACAGCAGTGAGCACTTTGAGTACTTGGCTTTGAGTACTTGGGTCATTCCCGTTATGCAGTATCTTTTGAGTTCTGTAACTGTTAAAAATGAACATGCTTTGTTGTAACAAGGAAGAATGACTATAAAAGGGTATATCAGACTCTCAGAAATATGATCTGGTTGAGCTCAGGAATTTAAACTTTATTAATTATAGCTTGAGACAAAAATAGCATGAGACAAATCAACAATTCCAGAGCTAATAATGGTTCATGTTTATGCTGTTGTTTTCCAACTAAAATGATATAATTCCTTGTAGAATGATGCCATTAAGTGTCTATATTCTGTTAGTAAAGGGGCTATTTCCAAAAAGACTAACAGTAAGAGGATGTAAAAATTTATTCAAACCAGAGTAGTGAAAATATTTAAAATTCACCTGTGTCCACTTAATTGTGATTTGTTATCTTAATATCTTTGTCATCTTTGACATATATCTTTAAGAAACACTAAAGTTTGTGATTTTTAGAATGTTCCAAAAGGGAAGCAGCAGATACAAAAGCTACTTTGAGTTCATTGACACTGAATTCGATATAAATATATTAAATTAATGCATGTGCAACTAATAATTTACTTTGCTGTTACTATTACTATTAATACTTTTTATTACTAAAAATATAAATAGCAATAGTAATAGTGTCTCACCTCTGAGCTGGTAGTATTTGAGGTAGTTAGTGACGGCTTGCTGCTGCACTGTTTCTTGACTGCAGTGGTGTACTCTACTGGACAGAAATACATTACGCTTATGCCTCGGCAAGAGTCCATGGTCTCCAGGCTTTTCCACACACATTTGAAACAATCTTTGTGAGCACTTATCTGGATTTTCAAGCATGGGAATCCAGTCAACTTCCCCTGAAAAAGAAATATACAAATTACTTGGTGATAGCCCTTCATCCATCACACTCCCACCTAATACATATTTACATACACAAATATACATACCTGCAGAAATATCCAGCTGGCCTATTGCAAAAATACAGCCTAAACAACACAGGATGCCGGTCCATATGAGCTTCCACATAGTGACTTCCTGTGGCTTGAAAATTAAGCTGTTGTAAAATAGTCGTTGCTTCACTTCGGACGATGTGACCAAACCTTCCTACACCTGTGCATACCTGTTACACAGTATCCACTGATAGTTACAATAGTATATTGTTGTAATAAAGTGCTATCCAGATTGCCAAAGATAAGCGCAGGTGTATAACTGTGGCAATCCTCTGGCAGGTAGGCAGGTGGAAGGGATTTTCCTTTTTTTTTTTTCCTTCTAATCTTGTTTAGTAATCCTGTAGAGCAGCTAATTAAGAAGTAACTGGAAGAACTGGAGTTAACCAAGTGTGCTAACCAAAAACACACGGGCAGGGAATGAGGAGTAAAGGAGGAAATGAGGAAAAGGTGATTTGCCAGATTTCCATAAACCAAAATAATCTGTACCCAATATAAAGTTCTCAGTGGAGGCATACTAATTTAACGCTTATGTAATCACTTCTCACCCAAACACCTGACCACCTGTCAGGTTACAAGGTAATAAACAAGTAAACTACATGACCAGAACTATGCAACTACTTAAAGCTGCAATGAAATGGAGGTAGTGACAGATCTTTTCTTCCATATTGTGACATACATCCAAATAAAACCGGTTATCAAAAAAACAACAACAACAACATAGGACGGGGACTTCAATCTGTTATTGATTGGATGGAGGCAGATCTGAATGAGAGCTTGCAGTTGATTGTAAGAAAGGGGCAGGGTTTATGCAGACTAAAAGATTGGATAACTCTGGCATACATCACCAGAGAGAAGCCTGTCTTTTTTACTGGAAGACTGAGCTAAGACATTTGATTAAACATTAAGAGGTCCAAAAAAAGTATAAAGTGAAACATGGATGAATTATTCACAAATCACCTCAAAATCGTGTCTCAATGTTTAGCAGATCAAGGCACTTGCTTGTGCCTACACTTGTATTTACAATACAGATTTACATCTGGGAACGGTAGCTAACAACTGTAGCCACTGAAATAGACCTGCAAACACGCACCTTCTTTCCAAAACCCTGCCCTCTAAAGACTTGACTGACAGGGATGTCAGAGAGACAGGTGTGATTTCTCAGATTCAATTCAGGGGCATTTTTAGAAATAATTAATTCTAAACAAGATTTTGTTTTAGATGTGGCCGTGCTTGACTTGCATGGCTAAGACTAAGACAGGATTTTGTACCCCCTGTGATCGCACACTGGTTTAACTGCCACAGTACAATTACTGTACAGGTGGCTTAGTGTGTGTGTCCTTAAAAATTAACCAACACAGGTACAGTAAAGAAGAAAGGTTTGTAAAAATACAGCCTAATGTATTGTGTTAATATAAAGGGATTTGCACTATTGATTTTTCACAGGTGTTTTAGTGTTTGTTTTTGTTGTTGTTTTTTAATTATATATTGAATTGTGTTGTGTTGTGTTTGAGGATTGGAGGGAATGTCCATAAACGTAACAGAAAATACACCAGTAATTTTCTGTCAGGACATTATCCTTTTTTTCCCCAGATTTTGTTTCAGTGTAACTTACTTCCATACTACTTTTTATATACTACTGCTACCATTTCTGTAGTATATATACTGTGCACTTTCCATTTTGTGTAAAACATGTCTTTAACTTGGTCAGTCTGATCAAATAATCAGTCAACAACCAGATTGTGTTTAGAAAACTGTTCAATACTTGATATTTCCAAATCATTCATCACACTGGAAATGGAAGGTCAAGTGTGCATACGACAAATATAGCAGAAATAGTAATAGAATGGTAGCATGCTGTTCAAAAAATAGCCATCCTGTGGCCTGACTCAAAAGCTCAAACTTTGTTAGGAAATGCTTTCACTATAGACCTCCTTGGTATACACACACACACACACAGAGATTATGAATCACCATTTACCAGCTATATACTAGATTGAATTGTTTTTGTTTTTTTTTGTAAGCAAATAAACAGAGACAAAAACTGTACACAGACTGAATTGCTGGGATTACTGGAAGAAGGTAGGTGGTCTGTAAATCAATCTAATCTCTAACTGCCTGATTAGTGTTAAACCTATACTATCCCTGCACGCACCTGCCTTTTGATACTCTACTTGAACACAACTAATGAATTAGCCAATCAGAACACGGACTCATGCCACACCCGACTGCTTATCCAATCATGTGCTCCAGGCTGGCTTCTCCAACATTCATTCATCGCAACCAAAGCCACTGTTAAGAGAGAAAGTAGATGCATTTAGGAATCTTTAAGATCACTTACAACAGAACAGCAATGCATTTTATGGACGACCGTTTCTCAGACATGCAGAGAAATTGGAGATTAAAAAGAGCAAAACAATTTATCATCATTTTATCTGCATTTATTTATATCTAACGTTTTTCCAACAATGTATACAAAAGCATAAAATTAATATAAAAGGTTAAAAAACAGTTAAAATATAAATATATAGCATAAAATAATCATGTGAATCTAAAAGCTTTACATCACTAAATGACATTTCCATAATCTGTCCTATCTTCTAGAGCTTCACTTCCCAGAGAGCCTTCCTGAAATCTGTACAGGTGTAGGATCAGGTCTCGAATCTCCTCCCGTTTACCTCGCACCTTTTGCCGTGAAAACCAGTGATCCAATCTCAATGGAAAGTCAAAGTGTAACACAGGGTCCTGAAAGATATACAAATAGCATTGCTGTGAAATTAGACTCTTGCACAGATTTTGGTATTTGAAAATCTTGAATAAAGAATGGGTATAATTCTACCAGCAAAAAACTTTCTGCATATTGTAGCAGGTAAAGGCCACAGTCACTGCTGTTGTCCTGTAGGGGGACTCTACAGTGGGAGCCTATCATGTTGTCAACACTAAAGTCACGGTAACCACCTCTTTTTGTCTCCCACTCCACCTGAAGGTATCTAAAAAAAAACCCCTCAAAATTAATCATGTCATGTAAACAAATTTCATTATACACATTATATATATATATATATATATAAACTCATAAAGACTGAAACTACAGGTGAAAATATCTTATTACACTAGTATAATTTACATAATACTAGTAAACAAATAATAATAATAAAAATAGCAACAACAACACTTAACATAAATGTTAGATTAAGTTGGGCTGTAGTTAGTGTGCAAACACTCACTCGCGCAAGAGTTTGAAAATACGTTCGTGAACAGACAACTTCAAGGAATCCATGATGAGAATACATGGTCTGAAAAAAAAAGAATAAAAATTATTCTTAAAATTCCTTTTAAAAATGTTAACTCTGTCAGACTGTTCTGCCCATTAAAAGGCAAAAGATAAAAAAAAGAAAAATGTTTCCTGAAAGCCTCCATAACTGCATAAAAAAAAAAAATATATATATATATAAATAAAAAGCAATTAAATTATAGAAAATCAAAAACACGTTATTTTTACTTTTATAATAAAAATAATAACAGACAATACCTAATATCTATTATATAGTACTATTATAATATTATCGTAATGTATGCAGTATGTTTCTTTTTTTTATTGGAAAACCTAAATTATTATCTTTTCCCACACTAAATTCTCTACTTAATGACAAAAAAAAATACATTTGAGTTTATTTAAAAATACACACATACCTTTTACACACAATTTGTCTCTTGCAGGTATTTTCTGTACAGTCCTACAGAGGGAGAAGGTTCTGCTATTATTGTGCATGTGCAAATTATCTGTCCACATCCCATTATATCAAATCAAATGCTATCCAACAATTCAATTTTTCAAATTAAAGATTTCTGACTAGCATGACCTGACAGTTATTCATATTTGTTTTGACTTACAGGAAGATGAAGAGACATTCTTGACTTTATATGACTGTCATCTAGATTAAGAACAAAAGTTTGTCTAAAATCATCAAATGATACTTAAAAGTAGTAAGCTTTAGTAAATCAGTAGTAAAGCATTAGAATTACAATTTTTCAAAACTTACACGTCTTACCTTTGTCCTCATCACTGCTGGATCTATTCTCTCCATGGATCTCACCCTCAGACTCACCCAAACCTTCACCTCCATCGCCCTGTACAAAGCCACTGCCATCCCTCTTCACATACTGTGGCTCTTCTAACCCGGGGAAACAGATCACCACGAGGTACCAGTGAGCTCTGAAGCAAACACCAGACATGATATAAGACAATTATAATCACGATATGATTTACACTGGTACATTCAAGGCACATGAAAGCTCAAACGTTTTATAATGTCCATAAAGAGCACAAATTAGCGAATGGAAAAAAAGAAACCTGTACTTAAAAAGCAATCACAGCTCTAAAAACACTGGCCCTCAAAAGTAAGTATGGCTTAAGTGTCCAACAACTGTATTTATATCGCTAATATTCACTCTTGATTGACAGGCACAAACAGGAAGTCTTTGTCGAAGATGTCTACATGACGCGTCCATGTCCTCACACGCTGATGTCTTCTGACCTGAGCTCTGATGGACAACCAAAGTTGAAAAATACGAAGACCATTTGTAACAATATGCATTATCAAAGAAAAGTGTATATCAGTATTGCACAAGGCCTATATGAGAATAAATGTGTGCTGTCTATACTCACGGTGTGCTTGTACTGTCCTCATTAGCGTTGTCTCTGCGTGTGAGCTGTTTATAGAAAAAACTGCTGAAAACATGAGATCTGTCTACAGATGCTTGCGGGGCCTTTTGCACCAGAAGATACCTGAAAAACACGCATACAAAATGCATCATCAGTTTGCAAGTTTGCAGTCAATGAGGACTCAAAGAGGACAGTTTGAGACTTTTAGTAGCAAGTAAATAGGGTAGACATACAGTACGGTGTACGGTTACGGTGATTTCAGATTAAGCACCTAAAACATACAGTACAGTTCAAAAGTTTGCAGTCAGTAAGAATTTTTTATGTTTTTGAAAAACACTTCTTATGCACAACAAGGCTGCATTTAGCCTATCTGTTCAAAAATAAAAACAGCAATATTGCAAAATATTATTACAATTTAAAATAACCATATTCTAATTGAATATATTTTAAAATGTAATCCATTCCTGTGATGGCAAAGCTGAATTTTCAGCAACCATTACTCTAGCCTAAAAGAAATCATATGTAATTATTATAATAAGCCTTATTGACCCCAAAGATTTGAATGGTAATGTAATGTTAAAAACAGCCAATGTTTAGTTGTTTTTCCACATCATAATGCTTCCAAACTTCATGCTGATAGTCAAAACCCCCAGTGCTTACTTCTTCCCACTTCTTCCCAAATAGCTGTGAAGGAGTGACTGGATCTAATTCAACTCCTCCCACTGATACGTTGTGTATAAAAGCCATCCTTGGTTGTCTTACTTGAGGTAGAAGTCGATGATGACATCATTAAGAAACTCGCCACTGTCTAAACACTCCAGGTCCTCTGTCGTCATGGTGATGGCTCCTTTCGAGGGTGGAGGAGGGAACTGAATCAATCTAAACAGAGTTGAATGAAAGTAAATTAAGACTGAGGTTCAGACAAAATAAATAGGGTTATGTAAACCCTTTGAGGCCAAGAAGAGTTTAAATTTTTTTTTAATGAACACTTATTCAGTAAGGAGTAAGGACAGATTAAATTAATCAAAAGTGAAAGTAAAGAAATTTAGAATGTTACAAACTATTTCTATTTAAAATAAATGTTAAACTGTTAAACTTGCTGTTCATCAAAAAATCCTGAAAAAATGCATCACGGTTTCCACAAGAATATTAAGCAGCACAACTGTTTACATCATGACGATAATAAATAAGGAATGTTTCTTGAGCACCAAATCAGCATTTTTGAATGGTTTCTGAAGGCTCATGTGATACTAAGGACAAGAGTAATGATGCTGAAAATTTGGTTTTGACATTACAGAATAAATTATATCTTAAAATATTATTTTTTTTAATTGTAACAATATTTTCCAATATAAGTTTTTTTTTTTTTGCTGTATTACTGATCAAATAAATGCAGCTTTGGTGATCATTAAAGATTTCTGTCAAAAACAAAACGTTTTTACCTGCGTGCTGGACCACAGTGTTGGTACGGGGCCCATTCTGCCCCAAGTGTAGGTGCCAAGGTAACACTGTATGAACCCTGAGCTCTTCTGTGGCACAGCGTGTAAACTGGCTTCAACTGAACTTCAGAATCCTGAGACTGAAAACACACATTAAATCCATAAAATGGCCAAAACAGTTTTTTCCCTCCTATAATCGATAATTTTCTTCCTAGTCCTCCCAGATCAAACTAAGCTGGAAAAACAGATCGTTCAAAAACCACCACACTGACATAGAGTGTTTGAAAAGTGAAAATGATTCTGTATTTTGTATTTAATAATATGTTACAATTCAAATAACTTGCCTATAATCAGCCTAATATTTTGTAACTAAATTACTTACATTAAACGTTAACTACAAGAAAGAAATGAACTTGCAAACAAGAAAAAAAAAAGCAAGCACGCAAGATACAACGATGCAATATATTTTGACTGAACCTTCTCAGTAGATACAGCGGCATGTGCAGCAGTGCTGGTTTGAGGATCAGTTTCGGGCATCAGCATTTGGAGAAGGTGTGTTTCCTGGGAGCTCTGAAGCAGTTTCAGGCTTTCCGGCTGTGTGAGGGGGGAGTGGAGTTCGAAGCTGTTCTGGTTCAAACCCACTATGTCCATTAAAGAGGCCAAGACAGCACTTTCAACACCAGTTACAGGTTCAGCCAAACACAGCAACACACACGTACTGCTTTCAGCTGTAGACACACAGCAAAACGTATGTAAAAGGAGAAAGAATATAGAAAGTACTGTCATTGCTTTCAAAAATATTAACAATAATAGTTTTACAGTTTCAACAATAAAGTAATCAAGAAAATAGACAGGTAGTTGACCTGGACATGTGCCTGGCAGGATGACGGACAGGTCATTGTGTAATTGGTGTGCCTGGGCATCAGACAGCCAAAGGAAGAGCAGAGAAGGGGGTGGGACCTCGTTGTCCTTAACCAGGCCACACCCCCTAAATACAGGCTCCTCCCATACACTGTATTTACACACACTAGCCGTCGATATAGAAATGTTCATTGAAGAATCTGAACAAACAAAAAGAAAAAAGTTTTAAACATGCATAATATATCTACTAGACATAGATACAATCTTATCTATATCTAATATAAATCAGAAAATAATAATGTATGGAATAATAAAGGTTATAGAGTTATTTTACTGTTAAATAATCTACAAAAGAAAACACAGCAAATGCTTAATAATGTACACTTCACCAGAATATTTCTAATAATAATGTTTGTGTTTAAAACAGGTTTACCTTTCAATGAAAAGGTGATCTCGTCTGTAGTGATCTGAAAAATGATATATTAAAAATCAGTAACACAAATAGAAAATAGAGAGAGATTCATAAACATTCTTCATACACCTGTTACACTATTTTCATGTAAATCACAGTTTGAATCATGACTGGAATGATTCAGACAGATTTGATCACTCCAACCCATCAGATCAACATATCACTCTCACCTTCATACTCTCACAAGTAGCACTAACTCCACCCATGTGAAGGGAAGACAGCTGCAGCTCCATCTCAGCAGAACTCTGACAATCAATACATACATACACATATCAGTGCCAGTGCCCGGTTGCAACAGCCCCCTGTTAAGCTAGATGTTTTTACATCAAGATAAGCTATTATGAGACGCCATAAAATCAGCTATATTATTTAGTAAATAAAATGAATTCTTTTAGTCCAGTAGGTGGATCATCATATGTGTGTGGTGTTTTTTTCTTCTTGTAAACTCTTACCCATTTATCTACTATATTCATGTCTTTTGCACCCTCCAGTGGCTGGATGTTTGGGGCAGAGGCTTCCAACTCTTTTCTTTCCTCTCCTTCCACTTCTTCTTCCTCTTCACTGGACAGAACAACTAAGCAAGGCAAAAATGGAATTATTGACTTCAAATAACAATCATACACAGTTAGAAAAAATGTTGGTAACACTTTCTATGAAGACCATGCTTATAATGAATTATACCTCCATTTATATTTATTTATAAGAATTACTATGTTATAAACATATTTATAAAGACTCATTAAGACTTATACTGCATTATAAGAACAGTTATATTTGCATTTATATTATTTTTATAATTACCTATAAGTCATGCAGTCTCTTTTTCAACGCACATGTTCATAATCCATTATAAACTGATTTATAAGTATTAATTAGTTGGCCATGTAGTTCTATGAATGTATTTATAAAGATGCAACCTGCATTGCTATAATGTTAATATATTAGTAACAATTACTTTAGTAATTCAGACGTATTTCTGTCAAATAAGTGAATATATTGTTATTAACGGCTGTGTAGAGTTCTTATAAATGCTTATTGTGAGTACTACTACTAGTTACTAACCCATATAAATGCATCATTGATGGCTTTAAGAAAAGTGAAAACATAGGATGCAATAGTCTTAAAGCAAATGTTAAGAAACCATTAAAGATGTGCTCATTATCCGTTTAAGTTGTTTACTTGTAAATGTAACTAATGAACAATAATTCCTGTAATAATGAAGAAAATCATTAATACAAACAGTTGAAAATACTCTTTTAAATGTTACATACTTGCAAAACACTGCAACAATATTTTAAAGCATAATTCCAAACAAACTGCTATAAGCAATACCATGCATATGGCTGAGGAGATATAGATTTGAACAAATCAAAATTACCAATCATTACCTCAAAACATTACCGCAAACATTAGCCATTAAAGACATAATAAGCAATTGGTACAACAAACAAGTGTCTCTGGAACTATTTTATATTTGATCATTTATAAACCATTGTATAATGGATTATGAGCATGTACACTGAAGAAGAAAATGCATGCCTTATAATTACAAAAATAATATAAACATAATTATAACTGTTCTTATAACACAGTATAGGTCTTAATGAGTCTATATAAATATATTTATAGAATAGTAATACTTATTTATAAGTACGTATAAATGGGGCTATAATTCATTATAAGCATGGTCTTCATAGAAAGTGTTACCAAAATGTTTTGTTATATCTGTGTGGAATATAAAAAACAAATCATGTTTGATATTTATTAGTGAAATGACAGTTATCAATTAAATACACTTCCATTCAAAAGTTTGGGGTGGGTAAGACTATTTTAAAATGTTTTTAAAAGAAGTCTCTTATGCTCACTAGGGCTGTTCTTATTTTATCAAAAAAGTGGAAACAGTAATATTGTGAAACATTATTCCAATTTTAAATAACCGTTTTCTATTTTAACATATTTAAAAATTTAATTTATTCATGTGATAGCAAAACTAAATTTTCAGCAGCCATTACTCCAGTCTTTGTTGTCACATGATCATTTAGTAATCATTCTAATATGCTGATTTGGTGCTCTAGACACGGTTTTTATTATTACTCTATAAAACAGTCGTGCTGCTTAAAACTTTTGTGGAAACTGTGATAAATTTTTTTTCATGATTGTTGATGATGAATACAAAGTAAAAAAAAAAATCAGTAGAAGTCTTTACTGTCACTTTTGATCAATTAAATGCATCCTCACTGGATAAAAGTATTAATTTCTTTAAAAACAAATCTTACTGACCTAAACTTTTAAACAGTAGTATATCATGACAGATGGCAATTTTTTTGCTTTAAAATGTTGCTAAAAACTGTTATTACTACGTACTGTTATATCAGTGCATATTAATGAATGCTGAATACTGAGCACTAATCACTTACTAGGTTCAGATGGGCTGAGCTTAGAGGATTCTATGATGAAGCTCCGCCCCTCTGTTCTCCCAGAGGCGGGGTCTGAGTTGGGAACATGTTCGCCTGAAAGGCTGTCCATTCGACATCTTTTGACCGGGATCTCCCCGTCAGCCCCGACTGAGAGGCGTAACACACTTCCTCTCATTCCATCCACTTCCTGCACCACCTCTCCATTCCTGAGCAAGTGATTTTCCTTGTCTTCTGAAGCATATTTTGGGCACTCTTGTGTTTCTCTCCTTTCTTTCTTATTGGGTAGATGCTGTAGAATCATATGTAGAATCAAAGATGATGATCTACAATAAATACTAGTAGTGTTAGAATCCTAAACAGATGTACTTAAGCAGGTTCCAGGTCGTACTTTATAGTTTGCTTTGATAAACCTATAAAATTAATTTAATTTAATTAATGATGCATTTATTTTTAAAATGTAATTTAATCTTGTGATGGCAAAGCTGAATTTTCAGCAATCATTACTCCAGTCTTCAGTGTCATTTGATCCTTCAGAAATCATTCTAACATGCTGATTTGGTGCTCAAGACACGTTTCTTATTATTGTCAATGTTGAAAACAGTTGTGCTGCTCAATATTTTTGTGGAAACCATCTGTGATACACTTTTTCAGGATTCTTTGATTTTTGCCAAGGTGTACAGATCTTACCTCGCTACCTGATTTTTCCTCTTTCAGACTACCCCGCGATGCTAACGGTGATGAGGTGCTGCATACAGATTCACATCCAGAGGAAAGTGCTTCCTCATGCTGTGGAGATCCTTCAAGAAGTAATACTTCATTCACTTCAGAAGTAGATGGTTTGGTCTGTTTAGGCAGCTGTTCACTAATCTGAACAGCCTGTGGTGAGTCACTTTCTCTGGGTGAACAAGAGTTACCTGACACTTCAGATGCCTCTAATAGTTTCAGTGATGAGTTCAGTTGTTTGGATTTTGGATTTTGGATTTCTTTGTGTAGACGTGATTCATTTTCAGAAGATGATTCAGTCTGATTATGGGATGGTGAAGTGGCTTTTGGTCCAGTAGAGTCTGTTTCTTCTCTTTTTGTTAGACTGGTTCTCCTCTTGTCTTTGAGTGCAGCTGTTGAGGTGTGATCACTCTGCCTTTTGCTCTCTGAATGGTTCGTCTTTTGGCAACTCTGCTCACCACATCTCAGCAATCTCTGCCCAATCTCTGTCTGAAGGACATCTTCTAAGACCACCATGACCTGACGCCTGTAGGAAATAAGTAAAAAAAAATCGATTTAATATTGCTCAAACATACACACATTAAAAATAATGACTGTCACATAAAATCAACTTAACTAACGTAAAGAACAGCAAACGCTGTAGCTCCTCAAACATACTTACTTTACTTGCAGATCCATAACTACTAGGCAGACAGTTTAAACACATTCGGTACATTCTTCACAGCTGTTTATTGACTTATCTTGTTAACTAGTGGCACAGCAACCATTTTTAAGTACTTGTAGTGTGGTCATGGAATGAGACGGGTCAACATGCACAGATGGTGCATGAATAATAAGCAAAAGTGTTTAGTGGGGGAGTGTAGACGTGTGCCATATCATGCAAAACAGGATTTCCCTCTGCTATTTTGAAATAAGAGTCTGATATAAACTTAATAAATATAACTATACAAATATATATATATTTGAACACTTAGCAGGCAAAACACCCTCCCCAGTTCAACAATTATAAGCATAACACATCAACACCTATTCAGTATTCAGTAACTTTAGTACTTTACCCAGCAAGCCTCTTTTAAGGATCAGAAAGAGTGGAAAATTACTAAAACTGACTTGACTTAAACTGTAAGTGGACATAATACAAAATAAATAATTAATACCAAAATGGAAAATAATACAAAAACTGCCCAAAGGAGCCTGTTTTCATATGAATTTGTTAAAGCAGATAAGAGAAACCACTTCAGTTCTGGCAGTACTGTCGTATGGTACCCTATTTATTTATTTTATTTAATTATTTATTTTTTAACACCATGTCAGCACAAGGCTATCTTCATGGCGAAAACAGAATAAATAACAAAAGTCATACAATTAACAAGAAGCTATACTGTACAAGACATTTAATGTTATTACTTTACAAAAAAATCTAAAATACATTCAGGTGATCATTTTTTAAATACAACAGTTAAACACATCTCTGAAAAAAATCGTTGTCTATTTACATTACAAATTCCAATAAAAAATTCCATTACAATAAAAAATGTTTAACAGTCATTGTAGTTTTCGTATGGTATCCTAAAAACAACTTGCTTGAAGCACTACAATCATGCTGAAGTATGCAAAATGTGCTCGATGCATCACTTCCTCTGTCAGGAAACAGGTGGTGGATAATCAGGTATGTAAAAAATTCAGTTACAAACCTCTGAAATCTGCTTTTTTTTCCCCCCAAATACATGCAATGTTGAGAGTCTTCACATACATGGTACATAACGTGTTCATACAACTACATATGAACACGTTATGTACCAAAGTACAGTAATACAAGTGATGAAGAACAGGCTTTACCTTCAGAATCTGACGGATAACGTGGTTAGCACATTACCTGTGGATTTCCTGCCATTGTGTGTGTTCTTGATCAATGTTTTTTTGTGATTTTGGATCTGACTGTGAGGATGTACCATTTGAGGCCAGTTGTGTCCAGTGGATCTAACAATACAAAAGACAACAAAGCCAATCGGAAACTATCAAAACATTAAGAGAGCTTCAGAGGTTTTAAATAGTCAAATAGTTCACTAGATCAGTAAAAAAAATCTAAAAACAGATAAACACACATTCTATATTAACATGCCAAATTAATTCAGTGCCTGGTGACTGCATAGTTAGGCTAATAAACTATATAACTTTGTTAAAGAATTGTTTATTCTGATTACTATTAATAATAAGCATAGATTTTCATTTAACACTGGTGTATTTTATCATATTGCTGTATGCATTGTTTTATAAATGCAATAAGGCACAAAAGAACAATAATTATAGATGTTCACTGGCGAAATAATGCCTTTGTGGTTCAAATGTAGTTTTTTACTAGAACTTAAAAAGAATTTGTCAACAAATGCACAAACAACATGTCCTTCTCATAGTCACCTTGGAGTGGCTCTTTTTCCGATCTTTTGACATCTCTGTATCCACACACTCATCCTCAGCTGTGGAAACTCTCCTGGGGATCTTAAGAGGACTTTCAGTCTGGGACACGTTAAAAGATGTTTTTTAATCTCTTGGATTTAAGTAAAAGCACTGAAACACTGTAAACACCACTATTCCATATGCCATGTAATTTTATGCATGGACTTACCTGACAGCTGGCACGTTTGATCTCAGGTGAGAGGGTCAGAGCTCTCCTCCGGTCCAGGGCAAAATTACAGAAGTCAGACAGAAGGCTGTTACTGGTTTTTTCATGTGGCATTCTGCAAACAGATGTTTGAGATCCCAGATATGGCCGTTAAAATCAGCAAAGACAGGACAGGATCAGAACCTAAATATACTATTGTAACCAGTCCTAGAAGAGCTGAATAAGATGCATTATATCATTAGATGATTTTAACTAATAGCCTGAATCAAAATCTCTTACATTATCTGCTAAATATAACTGTTCGCATCTGTCAATGTAGTAAAGCAATAAACATGAACAGAAATGCACATTAAAAGTGTTCCTAACTGATCTGTAACTAAATATAATGTCCTATTATACCTTCATCTGGTTTCAGTTTTTGAATACTACACCTTCTTTTTAACTCCCGGAGTCAGTCTAAACTGTAGAACATGGTAAATTAAGATACTTAATTAAGATTAAGATATAAACTGATGAACAGAAAATGAACATGAATATTGGGATTATATTCCTCGATAAAAAAAACTTCCGCCACTCACAGGAAGTCGGATGCTCTTCTTCTTATGAAAAGCGTAATCTCGCAAGGTAGTGTGCGCCATCTAGCGTCATGCTCAGTTAAAAATAAACTAGCGTAAACTCTTATTTTCACTGAGGTTAAATACAGGTGCATCTCAATAAATTAGAATGTCGTGGAAAAGTTCATTTATTTCAGTAATTCAACTCAAATTGTGAAACTCGTGTATTAAATAAATTCAATGCACACAGACTGAAGTAGTTTAAGTCTTTGGTTCTTTTAATTGTGATGATTTTGGCTAATGAACTTTTCCACGACACTCTAATTTATTGAGATGCACCTGTACAGTATGGCCAAAAATAAGCAGACTCTCAAACACCACACCAATACTTGTTTTTAAGCATTTATTTAAAACACACACACACACACACACACAGACACACACACATTGGCGTTATACGGAGTAAGTCCTCTCTAAAAGCGTCTTCATGTAAAGCTTTTTTATTGTGTGTTGGAACATAGCAGTGGATATTTGGTCCCATTCAGACATAAGATCATCAGTGAGATCAGGCACTGACAGACGATCTGTCTCACATTCATCCCAAAGGCGTTAAATATGTTTCAGGTCTGGGCTTTGTTCTGGTTTACATTTCCACACCATTGTAGAGGGGCATTGTCATGCTGGAACTGAAAAACTGTTGCACCCTAAAACAGATGTATAATATAACACAAAATAAACTATATAATCTAATATATTTTTATTATTATTATTATTGTTATTATTATTATTGCAAATTGTACAGTACACTACAAGACAGGGAACATCCAACAAGGCACATCCACCAATGATAATAATAATAAACATAAATAATAATTACATTCACACCAAAAATAGCAACGAGGAGAAGAAAAAAAAAACACAAGGAGCAAGAGTCGATACAAGAAGTGCATAAAGACATCAAAGAAGAATACACTAAAATAATATTTTGAGAGAGAAACAGAGTTTCAGACTTTCGATTTAGTTTTTTTTTTAATATTTGAAGCTCTGAAACATTTTCACAAACTCACAAAGAAATATATTAAAGGAGGGCTTACATTTTCTCCATTTGCATGTATGAATATGATAATTATTTACCCAGCAATAAAACAAAGTTGATAACATCTGAGAAATGAGAATTTAAGTCACACTTAAAAAAGAGGATGTCTAGCAAAACAATTGGGGAATCATTTCCATTTTACTGATAACCAACGATGAATATAAAACCAGAATTTAGAAGTAACCTCACAGTAAAAGAATAGGTGATCAAGTGTTTCCGGAAAAGAAGAACACGGTTCCACGAGGGTCCACCTCAAAATTAAATCTTCTGTACTATCGCTTTAGGAACTTGATTTTGTTTATACTTTATAGTTTTCAATATCTGAAGATCCACAGAAGGCACTGAGAAAAACCAAGGCAACTCTACTGTAGGACTATTATTAACATTATTAATACCTATTTGCTGAGTTTGCTTTAACATAAAACATAAAGAAAAAAAAAAGAAAAAATGATCCAACACTGCCAGAAACTGGTTTTTATTCTTTTTGTTCTGTTAAAACCTGCTTATTATCGACCTTGTAACAATATTTTGCATCACATGTGGACCCGGTAGATATTATTCATTTTTCCCCCCATATTTTGCACATTTGCTGTCTTTATACATTTGATTATTTGATGCACCATAATATATATACAAACATATATACATAGACTCCTTGTATATTATATTATATACTGCAAATAATTTCCAGTCATTATTTTTTTTCTGCAATAATGTCTCCTATCTCATGCTGTGATGATCACTATGACACCCTGAGTATTTATCTAAATCCCACTTTAATTCCTGAATTAATCTATTGGGATAAAATATATGATAAAATGCATATATTCCATTTTCAAAGAAACATGTTAAGTAAATCCTTTAATTGTAGAGATCATCTCTAACCCTGTCGAGGAATGATGTCATCATAAAAATACAGAAATGTGTTTATCTGATCAAAGAATATAACTTCCTAGATAGGACAAGTTAGTACAGATGTACCAGAGATTACAGAACAATGCTAATTTAATGTTTTTTAGACTGGACTGTTTTATTAGTTATTTTTGTCATTACAAAAATTACATAATCGTATAAACAGCATCAGCTGTTATTTTTACTGACAGTGATATGTCTTTAGTCAGTGTACAGTCAGTTAGTTGGTGAGTATAAATACAAAAGCTGCAGGAAAACATCAGATCTGAACCGCCCCTGAGGCAGAGGTTGATGAACAGACCTTCACAAACTACAGCAGATGGGAAACAGAAAAAGAGAGAGACAAAAAAAGAGAGAAGGAGCACGTGTTGGCACCTAAGAACAAAAGGTCACGCAGAGCAAAACTGGACTGATGTCAGATCTTTATCACAATCTGCCTTCCGCTTCTAAAATCTCTACTTGAAAGACCAGCTTAGATGGCCTTGTTGGAACACCAGCAGACCAGCATTCAAAACACAACATATGCTGGTGTCCAGCAATGCTGTTTTTATCAGCCTCTGTCGTGCCCAGATTTGCTTTTGCGTGACCTTTAACCTCAGGAACCACATTTCTGTACAGCTCTCCTTGTAGATGCAGATGACCCAGCAGCACCCTCAGGTTCTGGAGCGGGCATTAATGCTGCATCTGATGCATAGCGCTCCTTTTTACCTGGAAACACAAACATGTCAGACTTTAATGTGACGTTTTAACACACCATCTGTACATTCCAAATCTGTGCAATGTGGAATGAACACTGATTCACTCTAATGTACTTATGTACTTTGCCTCATTCAGATAAGGCTACAGAGTGATAAAACACTGTCATACACTTTCACCCTATGTACTTTATTTATGTTTCTGGTCTTTCCGTGAGAGAGAGAGAGAGGGACAGATAACTGACCTTTTGCCAGACTACATGGTGCAAGCACAGGTTGTTCTGTTTGCTCTCCCTCTTTAAGGGCAGAGCGGATCTTGCGCACCACGTAGGAGCTGGCTGTAGGGGAAATGTTACAAGTCATCATATAAATACACAAAACAAAAATCACTATTACACTATGTGATCATATAAAGCATAATTATTTCATTAAAATAAAAAGAATAAGAAATTCTTTAATTAAAAACTGATTATTCTTATCTAAATGCAGTGTGGTGATACCATACAGTGATCGTATCAGATGGTAATACTATGAACCATGGTTATGAATGGTATTCTCTTGAATGGTATATATTAATGGTATTTACACAGTACTATGTCAAAAAAGTCATTTCTTTTTGTCAATTTTTGTTTACAAAAAAATACATTGACATACACCTGAATATAATCGGTAATGCATTACTACAATGTTCAACGAACATTATGTTGTAGGCTACATAAGTTATATATACGAATTATATATATGAAACAAGCAGTGATAAGACCGTGGAGCATTGTTATATATTGTACTGTTTTTCTTGTATACAGAAACTAAAAGGTTTGAATATTTTGTTCTAATGTTAAAGACTTTAAAGAACTAGTAAATCTTACCTTTTATCAGAAGTCATACCATGTTGTACAGATCGTACAGTTTCTACTGTATCTGTTTCGTACCCAGTAATTTGCCTTGAAACACAAGCGTCGTTTACTGGCTATGACTGTTATGTTGTTGTTCCGGACTTGTCCTGCCTGTTGAAGTAATAGTTTCGCCAGCTGCTGTTATGAAAATGTATTATGGTATGGGTTACTGTAGCATTTCTCATCAACCTTACAACGTACTTGTCATTGATTGGCTTCTTTGCCACGTATGATGAGTTGTTCGCCAATCGCTATTAAACGCGCTGAGATGACATAACCCAACACGGCCAATCAGGAAAATACAACGGAAAAAAGCATATCTCCTTTTGTTTAGTTTATAAAACATTTTAAATAATATTTAAATACATTTAAATTATATTTATTTGAATCATTTTTTTTTTATTACATAAAGCCTTATATATGAAAATGGTGTGTTCACACGGTGTCAGTATTGTTTAGAGTGGCTTTCGTAAGGCTAAGTTACTCAGACACCAGTTTGAAGTTTATATCACTGCTTTATCTCTTTTATAACCCTCTTCTGAAGCAGTTCATGGGAAACATGTCTTATTTCACAGGGCCTTCTCATTAATCATCCTGACTTAAGTGCTAAGAGACTCAATATCTAGACTTACTAAACTTGAAATCAAAGTTAATTAGCTAATTGACCAAAGTTAAGGGTGCCAGCTCTTTCTACTAGACAAAAGACACACAAACACAATATAAACGTTATTATATTAGTATTTAAAAATTAGTTTAATCTGCAAACAATACAAAAATATAGCAGACATTTTCATAAATACAATGGTAAAACATGCTCAACTGTTTTCAAAGCATATGTCTGATATATTAAGCTGAATGAAATGAGAAAAGGCAGTCTTTAATGCCATTATATACATCAAAACCTTAGAGGCGGTAAACATCTTGATTGAAACCTTTTCCACATTAATACAGTACACAAAATGTTTTGCTTCTACCCTCATTAACGGCAAAGAAAGACATACTATCAACCATTTCTTTTCTGTTTTCCAACTATAATAATACATGTTATAATTAAAGTGTCAACATGAAAGCTGCAACATGGAAACACTGAATGAAATTCTTTAAAGGCAAAGAGTGCAAAAATATGTACTCACACACACACACACACACTTCTTTTTTAAACATTCTCCCAGGGTCCCCTATCTTTTAAGATCATGTCCGGGCTGTAAAATAGGATGTTGTTGTCCTCGTCGTCGGAATCTGAGTGTGTATCGAGGTCATGTGTGTATCTTACATTCGCAGCATGGTACTCTCCAATCCTTGTGCTGTCACACAGTCGAGACTGAAAAGCCATCTGGAGATAACATGTTACATGAGCAAGAGATTGAAATCAAACTGCATGTAACCATACATGCTAAGGTGACGAGTAAGGTGTGTATGTAAGGTGACTAACCACAGCTGAGACTAATGAGCATGAACTGTACCTTTATTCCCGTAGCACTAAGTTGACTCCAGGTGTCCTTACCGAAGACAAGAGCGTTCGCAAGCCCATGCAAGGGTGCACTGAGCACGTGCAGTAACGTCAGAGAAAGCACAGGGTTCTTTGGGTAAGCAGCATTATGAAGTCTGTAGAAATACACGTACAGATCAGACACACACACACAAAAATGCATCCACAGGTATGAGGCATGTGAGCCATAAGAAAAAAAAGATGAAAAAAAAAGTTTTCCCCCATTCAATATGTCTATACCAAAAAACAAATAAATAACAATAATTATATTATAATATCATTTTATAAAATTGTGAAAATTAAACCAATAAATACATTTATTATTATTGCAATAATGCTTCCTTACTGTAAAATAAAAAACAAATATTTAATAATAATAATATTTTTATTTTAAAGAACAACAATAAAATTACAATACTAATATTGATAGTTGTCTTAATTGCTTTCTATTGTTAAATTACAAAACATTTATTTAGGTGTAAAACTGCTGAGACGCCTTGAAGCTCCTCTTTTGTTGATTGATTTATAAACAATTCTCCAATACAAATTCAGACTTCAGGTCGAACTATATGGAAATCTGTTTATATACAGAAAAATTACATCCCTGTAAGATGTAGTGAGAAAATGCACAGTTACCGATTTACGAGGGGGAAGATAGAGACGAGCAGATAGACAGAGGGATACCACTTCAATGGTCTGATCTCTTCAGATAGAGAGATCTGCAGGAAGAACTAATACATTAATAATGTATGAACCAGTAGATGGCAGTATTGTTACATCTGCGTATACACACACACACACACACACACGCACACGCACACGCACACGCACACGCACACACACCTTCTTCCTCTCTCTTTCTGGGTTGAAGGGGCCTAACCAGGAATGCATCTGAAATAAATACAGTAATAATTTTAGACATGCATTTATACTCTTTATGCATGGATCATTATGTTTTGTATGGCTCATCAGCACTGCTCCGGCACAAATTCCATCATCTCGTTAGTGATATTTTAATGTACACTGCTGAGTGTACCACTGTAAGACTTCTGTAGAGTACACAGGTGTCTGCACGTACATGAGCATGTATGGGCTGATTTACTGCGTCGGTGTGTGTCAGAAACTGCCAGACGTGCATAATGTTCTGGAATGCGGAATGTCACTTTCAGCCATACTGAGGTAAGTCAGCATTAACAGAGAACAGGGAGGAGATAAAGCTTTTTGTTTACAATGAATTTGAATTACACACCTAGGTTAGACAGCAGGTTGCCATGAAATCAAATTTAGGAAGTAGTGAAACTTTTTAGCAGATGTTTGTGAATCACATTCACTCACCCTCTCGTTGGCCACACAGATGATTCGAGCATAACAGCAGATCATGAGGATAATCAGGCTAAACAGAGGAACGTACCATCTGCAAATAAACAATACTTTACACCTCAAACAAGACAATACAAAAACAGAGGCCTCAAAAAGTATTTGGACACTTGATAGTGTTGTTAACTTGTACTATTCTTCAGTAAAAGAAATACCTAGGGATGCACCGATATTAAAACTCTGGCTGATAACTGAGGGGAATAATTATTTTCATTTTATGGCCACTAACTGATAAAAGGTCAATATTCTAATATATAATATAATCTATTAATTATATAACTATTATATTTGTAATGATAACTGTGTTAATACGTTTTTAAAGATTACTTTTAAGTGATTGTTGGATGATAGCAAAGGTAATCTAAATGTAAAAATATGGGAAATGAGCACAAGCAATTAAATATTCAATATCGACCGATACTGATAAATTAAATATTGATACAGTACAGGTATCTTGTGCATTCATATAAATATTATTTTATCTGATGTTTTGTTATGTAATGCAACAACATTCATGCATTTTAGGTGTCCAAATACACTTGTTGCCAGTGTGAACATTTCTTAACCTTAACACCAATAAATAACCATAACTGGACATAATTAGAGTGAAAAATGTTCTAAAGAACTCCAGCGTGCACAACAACCTGTCGGAATGGGAACGGAAATTCTTGAGATTCAAACAGCATGAGCTACGTGAGCCTCGAAAAAATTATGCAACTTACAACATAGTTTCATTTGTCCAACACAGATTCATTCCTAAACACAGCATGCATTTCCGCAAACACTCACACGCATGCTGAACATTACAAACTTACATGCCAAACCTCCACCCAACATGATTATCTGTAATCCAACTGCAGGAAAAGAATGAGACAGAAAGGACTGATGATCACCGTTAATGATACGATTGCAACTAAGAATATATCAAAAGTCAAAAGTCATTCACCACCAGGCTCCAGCAGGACCGTAGTATCCAGCCATCAGGGGGAGGGTGGACATGAGCAGAGGAACCCCCCATGCCACCACATGGTATAGTCTGAGAAACACATCCAGATGTTAGGAGCACTCTGTCTGTATGTATACACAACTAAACGTGTTTATCCATGTGTGTCTAGTGACTCACATCTCATAATGTTCAGTTCTAATTTCTCTCACCAGGTTCAGGTACAGATTAAAAGTAATAAGACAAACCCACATCAGCGCAGTCCAGTCTGAAACAAACAGCCAAAAATTATAACAACTATAGCAACAGTAGTTTATCATGACACTTTGTCTATACAGGATGTCATCTTTCTATTTTGATGCACTAAATCTGGAATGAATTCACCTTCCCACTTAAATGACTTTATTCAGAAGTATCATATTGCATGTGTTCTTTTGTGTTGAGAATTTTATATATTCAAATGTCTTCTGCTAGTTACATCAAAGCCAAAAATAAATCCTCTTACTATCCCATGTCAGAACTGATTATCTGTTACTTTGCATATACACAACAGTGCACATATAAACACACATCTTTAAATCAGTTGCCAAATTTACCAAAATATGTGAGCCACCAGGCTTGAAAACTACACAGAGACCCCTCTGGATGAGACTCTCCCTGCAGATGAGAAGAAAGCAAAAGGTGCGATGAAATAAAGTTATTAAAAAGGTAGAAAACATTTCCCTTTCTCCAACATACATTAGCTTGGATAATTACTCTCTAAACATGTGT
>NW_015548259.1:601779-608213 GCF_001515605.1 Sinocyclocheilus anshuiensis
CTCCCTCCCTCTCTCTCTCTCTCTCTCTCTCACACACACACACACACACACACACACACACACACACATAAATGAATCAGTGCAACTCACCATAACATAAGCAACACTGTCAAAAAATGCAGCTACTGTCAGACTAAATATCATTTTCTGAAAAACAAAAGAAAAAAAGACATACAGAAAATACAAATAAAACAAAGATTCAATATTCCTCTAAATAATTCATAATAATCAACAATATGACTGCATATGACAATTGTAGGTTAGAATTACAGAAATTACACTACTAGCTTGGGGTCTATAACATTTTTGCTCACCATGGCTGCCTTTATTTTATCAAAAATACATAAGAACAGTAATGTTGTGAAATATTATTAGAATTTAAAATGTTTTCTGTTTGAATATGTCAAATTGTAATTTACTCATATTTCAGCAGCCATTACTCCACTTTTCAGCGTCACATGATCCTTCAAAAATCATTCTAATATGCTGATTTAAGAAACATTTATCATTATTGTCAGTTGAGTTTTGCTGCCTAATACTATTTTTTCAGAGTTCTTTAATGTGAAATGTTAAAATTAATGATTTAATAATTGAATTATTTCATTGATTCTTTTGGTTTTGTGTAACAGTGTGAAAGTTTTTATTGTCACTTTTAATACATTTAATTCATCCTTCCTGGATTAAAGCATTCATTTCTTTAAAAAAATTTACATTTAAACCATAACACACACACTGTACCTGAGCCAAAGAGTTATATCGGCGGAACAGCCATATCGCAAACAGCATGAAAAAGCTACACAGAGGAAATTTTAAGAAAGTTAAGAATGCTCAAATGTCACTCTAAAACAAAGAAGTGATGTGCAATATGATTTGACTCACCATGCCACTAGTGAAAATGTCCCTGTGGCTCTTTTCACTTTAAGAATCACATCCTGTGGATTAAAACACGCACATAAATCGAATGAAAAGTACAAAAAGAAATTAAGAAGGAAAAGGCGCTATGACTTTCATTCCAAGAAGACAATAATAACATTTAGTGCAATCAGCATTTTTTTATTCAATAACCCTTTCAGTAACACTTTCACATATTATTATTTTCTCTGTAAATAAACGCCTTGGTTCTTTACATTCTTCCCCCAACACTATACAGTTTTACACTTTCAGACATTATCATAGAAATCTAAACAGTCAGGTGTGTTCCTGCTCCTCGTGTGTTGGGTCCCATCACAGATCAATAAATGATTCAATACTGAACTTATCTCACCGTGACTCATCTGACGAATTTCCCACAAAAATGTTTAAATGTTTAACTGAAATTTATTATAAATCACTCCATACTTTCTTACTTTCATGACTTACCTTCAGTAAAAGTACTGCTAACCATCATCCCTGGAAAGGATGATGTCATGTTGTGATTAACATGAGGGCTAACAAGTTAGCATTACAGTAGTTTTTAAAACATGTTTATACTTACACATCGATAATCGTCGGGCGCTGCGTTGAAGAAAGAACAGCGGGAGCTGCTAGTGTTGTTAACCTGGAGTGGGTGCTCAGTCATCTCCCATAATTAATATTTATTTTTTCTAACTAATATTTTGATGTGGATTGCACACACCAGGAGAACGCCACAGCCACATTGACACGTAAGGCGTGCGCAGAGGGTCAAGACAAACAGCACAGCGAGACGAAACGCGGTGACGTTTACGCTCCACAGAAACTTATTGCCAATAATTTTTTTTTTGAGACAACACTATAATTTCTACAGACTAAGATGTTGTTTATAAAGTGAGACCATAATACACTTATATCGATACTCTGTATTTATTTAAATGTATATTTTCTCAGATAAATTAGGAAATGTTATTATAGACTATTTACTATGTTATTATAGTCACACTGATACGCTGTTTTCGTTCAGATCAAATCACAACAACGTAGGAAACAGATCCGGCGTGACGCAGCTGACACAGAACAACATAAACTGTTTACTTCCAGCTGATATTCTCCAAAATGGCGCTACAGGGTGATGCGCAGGAGACGAATTGTTGAATAAAGTCGTTTTTTTTTTTCTTTTGCACACAAAAAGTATTCTCGTAGCTTCGTATAATTGCGGATGAACCACTGATGTCACATGGATTATTTTACAGATCTCCTTGCTACGTCTCTGGATTTGGGAACATTTCAGTTGCGTTGCTGTCTATGCAGGGTCAGAGTCAGACAGCTCTCAGATTCCATCAAAAATATCTTAATTTGTGTTCCGAAGATGAACGAAGGTCTACAGGTTTGAAACGACATGAGGGTGAGTAATTAATGACAGAATTTTCATTTTTGGGTGAACTATCCCTTTAAGGCCTTTAGGCACATGCACAAAAAGGAGTTAGGTTTTATTTGTCAAGCATGTAACCACTTATATCATAGCTGGACAAGACCATTTACAGCCAATACAGACAATAATACTAATTAAATACATATTTTTTTCCCCAGCTTTTAACTGTTATAGCGCCACCTATGGTCCGATTTCCAATAAAGTTTGAATGCTTGTTTAGAATCATGTTGCATGTTCACATATTTTTGTGAAGTTCTGAGTTTTCTTTTTGGAATAGGCTTTGGCATGCCACACCCCTTTTCTAAATGACCCTGTATTAGCTACCCAAAGGGTAAAGTTCAACTTCTTTTTTATAATTATTGATCTAGAGAGTCCAGAGAATTTTACTGTACTGATTTTATTGATTTTGACTTAAAAACCTAGGACGAGTTCGCATATGTATGTTTTAATCCAAAATGCCAAAAAATTTCGCCAGGGTGATGATTGAATCCGAGGCATGTGTTTTGTCTGTCATGAGCCAAGGGTTCAAACGACATAAGGCACTTGAGCCAGCGACTAACGGTTTAGGAGTTATGAGCGATTTCGTACTTTTGATTGCTGTAGCGCCCCCCCTTCAGGAAAATTGGGGCGGACCTTGGTAACATTGTAGACCAGGGGTCTCCAGACTCGGTCCTGGAGGGCCGGTGTCCTGAAGAGTTTAGCTCCAACTTGCCTCAACACACCTACCTGGAAGTTTCTAGTATGCCTAATAAGACCTTGATTAGCTGATTCAGGTGTGTTTGATTAGGGTTGGAGCTAAACTCTGCAGGAAACCGGCCCTCCAGGGCCGAGTCTGGAGACCCCTGGTCTACTACCATCCTTCCAAGTTTCAAGTCTCTATGACTTACGGTTTGGTCTGCCAGATCAGGTTTACGTGGAGATTGCTGACCCTTGGCCATTCTAACAATTACAATAGGGTTTCAGCTCTACGTGCTTGAACCCCTGAATATAATTATATTTATTTCGATTTTTCAAACGATTGTGTTTTGGAAATATCATGTAAATTTTGATCACTTATATTCACACGTCTAAAATTGGGGACTTCAATCGACTGGCATTGTCAACTGATTTGAACCCAGGTCACATTTTATGGTAAACTATACCACAAAACCAACATATCTTGTATTTGTTAAAATAAAAGTGCTTTTGTTTTTTCTCATTTATGGCCCCTTTGTATATTTTTATTATGAAAACAAATAATCTTTAAAAGAAAAGAGATTTGTTTCATTGCACAGGTCTTACTTAACATACTTATGCGAATACTACATAGGAATTGATAATGGATAAATGGGAATTGAATGGGAGTCTCAGAAATTAAAGTTATTCAAATTATGGACTTTTATAAGCACTAAGGAATGAAGAGTATTGTGAAGCTAATTTGTAAAACAGTCACAGTGACAGGGTGTGTGTATTATGCATTGTTGAGCATGATAAATAATAAACAACCACACATTAGATGTTTTCAAATTACAATAGTTTATTTTGTAGTAAAATTCAGTACAAAATACAACAACTGTTTTTAACAATCATACTGGCCTTTAGGCACAATTTAATACAGAACCTCATGGAGCTCATCATGACACATACAGTGATTTTCAGAGCCATCCACATCATTGATTCACAGATAATTTCATGTCATTAGCAGGGAACATTCCCAATAATTTTCAACAGGGTTTCTGCTTCATCTATAGGAGTTCTCACTATACAAACTATCATACACTCAGTTCTTAAAGTCATCAGTCCTCTGGAACACACAGCAACATCACAGGACAACAACCTTCCTCTCAAAAAATGGAAAAATTAAAGCTTTCAATTATACATAACACATAAATAGTTTTAAATACCAAGATAAGGCATGGCAACCAGCCATTTGAACGGAGATTTTGTTTTAAAAAAAGGGGAAACTCAGTGCAAATAAAATGCCATAAGATCAGTGATCAACACCAAAACCAATACTACAACAAACCCATTTTCCCTTCTCGGTTTGCCTTGCATTTTGTCTTTTGACAGTTTAACTTATGTTTGGGCAGTCCCTTTGGTAGGCTCTTCCACAAAGGCTAAATAGATCCTATTAGATCAGAATAGTTCATCATATCCCAATAGATCATGATGTAGCAGTTCACTGTCCCCAGCCAGCAATGCCAATCTCCTGCTTGTATCGGTTGGTCAGGTTGTTGGCTTGGCTTGTCAGTTTGGACAGCACCCCATGCAAGCCCTTCAGATGGTACTGCAATAGCTGCTCCAGATCCATGTCGCTCTCCGACTCTGTGCGCACTGGCTCCGGCGCTGTAGTGTCTTTCTTGCGCCTCTGCTCCTCTGCGCGCATGACGCCCCACTCGACGTTGTTCCGGATGGACTTGAGCTGGCTGTAATAGCTGTACATGTCGGCCTCAGCATCCCGCAGATAGCTACCCGGGTCGTTGGTTAGCTTCTGCTGCTCTATCTCTTGGTCCAGCGGCACATCTCTCAGCAGACTCGGCACCATGACCGTCTGATCCATGTTGTTGACGGCGCCGATGAAGCGGTTCATTGCCGTGAACAGAGTGTTCTTCTGGCTGAGGGGTTCGGACATCTGCATTTTGGTGGTTTTATGGGGATTGATTCGAGAGTGTATGTTTTTCTCTCGTGCGCTTAGTTTCCTTCTGAAGGTCTGCATTCCTTACGTTTAATTTATACCTGACTTTTTTTGCTCTGGGCGTGACCGAAACCTGTTGGTCCGGTCTGGGATGTCAGGTCGGCCACAACCAGATTCCAACTGCAAGACACAAACCTCTGCACGGCCCATAGACACGCAGGGAGCGGCACGAAAGTGCATTAATCGATTGGTTGCATAATAATTTACATTACACAGAAACTTAATTTAAAAAAAAAGCACCACATACAACTTTGATTTTCAAATAATTTTCACTCCTGGCGAAAAATAGTACTGCTTATAGGCCTAGATGTGTTATGGCTATGTAAATGAAGTGTAGGTCATAGGCTAATAATATTAATAAAGGTTAAAAGGGTAAATGATTTTGACTTGAATAAATAACATTAGTCTCTTGTTAACAAAATCTAATCTTTAAATTATTTTCTGATTAGTAACACTGAGGCCAAAAGTCGCATGTTTGTTATGAATTTTGGCCTATTAATGTTTAAAGGCATTATCATGCCACATAAGCAAAATATGAATGAACCCAAAAGGTAAGACTTTCAGTGTTTTCATCACAAATGAGATAAGAGATTATATCTCAGTTGTTTCTTCCAGGTGACAATGAGATCAAATACAGAGAAAAATTAGACTTTTCTTTAACTCTCTGACTTGTTACAGTTTTCTCTTCTGTTTTAAAAGAGAATAACATCTTAATAACAGCTTTACTCAGATTTTCCAAGATACTAAATCTGAAGTCTCAACATTAAAAGGTTTCAAAATGAACTTTTCAAACATTTCTCATCAGATATTTCTGACACGAAATGATCTGAGCTGTGCCATGATCCACATACATTGTATATTTTTTGATGTTCTTACTCTGTCAGCAATTGCTTTATGTGTTTTCAAAAGGAACATCTAAAAGCTGAGACAAAGCTAAGCAAAGCTGATACTTAAAGGAATTGTAAACGGAACTACTCATTTAAGTCTCCTAAAAGAAAGACAATTTCCTCTTTTAAAATACAACCTGTGTAGATATTTTTATAAACTCAGTGGCAGGGACTGATTAATGCAAGGGCCTACCGGGCACGTGCCCAGGGCACTAGACCAGAGGGGGGCCCAGCCGAAATACTGCTCCTCCAAGAATGCGATTTCAACCTGTCCCCTCAGGATTTTAAGCAAAGTGGATTTTGAATGCAGCTTCCAAAAGACCAAAAATGGCTGAATAATATATTTTTTATATTTGATACGATTAAAACCTTCAGTGCGGCACAGCATCAGCTGCCAAATTCAAATCTGCGTTCGTGCTTTGGCTGGCGCTGAGCCAGACGCGTTTTTAACGTGCTGTGCATTATTAACTAATCACATAGGATTCTGTTGAGCTTATGAATGCAATGGCCAATCAGAGGCATTCAGATGAGTCATCGCTGAAAAGCC
>NW_015548259.1:608311-641539 GCF_001515605.1 Sinocyclocheilus anshuiensis
GACTGAAGTTAATATTCTTTGATAATGCAAATATTCTTTGCTCTCTTTATGTACAATGAAAGTGTTATCATTAGTAACTTACAATGTTTTTATTAAATTTACCTTGAAATACAAAGTCAGTCATATTAAAAATATTCTATGACATGACACCCATATCGGGTTTTAGGCTAGTTAATAGATTACACTAATATTAGGCTACTTTTCCCATAGCCCATTATAGATAAACTAACATGATCTATAAAGGTGCAAAATGTATTTACTTATATTTGAGAATCGTGATATTTTATGATATAGTTAACAAGTTTGGAAAATTTTCGAATAAAAAAGGAACGAAATTTCAACCAAGGGGGGCCTTTAATCGGTCCGTGCCCAGGGCACTGCTGTGTCATAATCCGTCCCTGTTCAGTGGTCTGAGGGCCATGAGGGCCAACCTATTGATACAGTTGAAAAGTTGACAAGATGTCTATTTATTCCTTAAAATGGGTTTTAGGGGTTTTAGGGTGTCCTCTCGTTTATGGACTTAAATCTTTTACTCAAATCATTGAAGTGCTTATCTAAAAATGCTCTGAAACTGTCACTTCTGGCTTGTTGAATTAATCTAAATTCCCAGAGGGGATTTGTGTTGTTGTCCAATTCAACAAATTAACACAAGAGGATGCACATAAGTATTCAGATGCAAATTTCAAACAATTAGGACCGCAATTATCTACTACTAACGTGATAGTTATGATAGTTAAAAATTTACAATGTTTTATTTCTTATTTGTCTTTCTATCTTGCAATCACGTCTAAAACCCAATTCAATATGTACAAAAATGAAAACACACACAGGCCTAATAAGGTCACAACTGAAGAGGGTCAAACAATGTTTAGATGAGATAAGATCACAACAAGGTTTCAGTTGAAATCTTTTTACATACCAAGTCATAGAAAGGGAAGCCGAAACACCTTTGCAATGACGATAATGTCTAGCCAATACAGACAATAATACTAATTAAATACATATTTTTTTCCCCAGCTTTTAACTGTTATAGCGCCACCTATGGTCCGATTTCCAATAAAGTTTGAATGCTTGTTTAGAATCATGTTGCATGTTCACATATTTTTGTGAAGTTCTGAGTTTTCTTTTTGGAATAGGCTTTGGCATGCCACACCCCTTTTCTAAATGACCCTGTATTAGCTACCCAAAGGGTAAAGTTCAACTTCTTTTTTATAATTATTGATCTAGAGAGTCCAGAGAATTTTACTGTACTGATTTTATTGATTTTGACTTAAAAACCTAGGACGAGTTCGCATATGTATGTTTTAATCCAAAATGCCAAAAAATTTCGCCAGGGTGATGATTGAATCCGAGGCATGTGTTTTGTCTGTCATGAGCCAAGGGTTCAAACGACATAAGGCACTTGAGCCAGCGACTAACGGTTTAGGAGTTATGAGCGATTTCGTACTTTTGATTGCTGTAGCGCCCCCCCTTCAGGAAAATTGGGGCGGACCTTGGTAACATTGTAGACCAGGGGTCTCCAGACTCGGTCCTGGAGGGCCGGTGTCCTGAAGAGTTTAGCTCCAACTTGCCTCAACACACCTACCTGGAAGTTTCTAGTATGCCTAATAAGACCTTGATTAGCTGATTCAGGTGTGTTTGATTAGGGTTGGAGCTAAACTCTGCAGGAAACCGGCCCTCCAGGGCCGAGTCTGGAGACCCCTGGTCTACTACCATCCTTCCAAGTTTCAAGTCTCTATGACTTACGGTTTGGTCTGCCAGATCAGGTTTACGTGGAGATTGCTGACCCTTGGCCATTCTAACAATTACAATAGGGTTTCAGCTCTACGTGCTTGAACCCCTGAATATAATTATATTTATTTCGATTTTTCAAACGATTGTGTTTTGGAAATATCATGTAAATTTTGATCACTTATATTCACACGTCTAAAATTGGGGACTTCAATCGACTGGCATTGTCAACTGATTTGAACCCAGGTCACATTTTATGGTAAACTATACCACAAAACCAACATATCTTGTATTTGTTAAAATAAAAGTGCTTTTGTTTTTTCTCATTTATGGCCCCTTTGTATATTTTTATTATGAAAACAAATAATCTTTAAAAGAAAAGAGATTTGTTTCATTGCACAGGTCTTACTTAACATACTTATGCGAATACTACATAGGAATTGATAATGGATAAATGGGAATTGAATGGGAGTCTCAGAAATTAAAGTTATTCAAATTATGGACTTTTATAAGCACTAAGGAATGAAGAGTATTGTGAAGCTAATTTGTAAAACAGTCACAGTGACAGGGTGTGTGTATTATGCATTGTTGAGCATGATAAATAATAAACAACCACACATTAGATGTTTTCAAATTACAATAGTTTATTTTGTAGTAAAATTCAGTACAAAATACAACAACTGTTTTTAACAATCATACTGGCCTTTAGGCACAATTTAACACAGAATCTCATGGAGCTCATCATGACACACACACACAGTGATTTTCAGAGCCATCCACATCATTGACTCACAGGATAATTCAGGGATAGTTTCAGGTCATTAGCAGGGAACATCCCAGGGATTTTCTACAGGGTTTCTGCTTCATCAATAGGAGTTCTCACTATACAAACGATCAGTTCTTCAAGTCATCAGTCCTCTGGAACACACAGCAACTTCATAGGACAACAACCTTCCTCTCAAAAAACGAAAAAGAATGGAAAAAATAAAAGCTTTCAATTATACATAACACATAAATAGTTTTAAATACCAAGATAAGGCATGGCAACCAGCCATTTGAACGGAGATTTTGTTTTAAAAAAAGGGGAAACTCAGTGCAAATAAAATGCCATAAGATCAGTGATCAACACCAAAACCAATACTACAACAAACCCATTTTCCCTTCTCGGTTTGCCTTGCATTTTGTCTTTTGACAGTTTAACTTATGTTTGGGCAGTCCCTTTGGTAGGCTCTTCCACAAAGGCTAAATAGATCCTATTAGATCAGAATAGTTCATCATATCCCAATAGATCATGATGTAGCAGTTCACTGTCCCCAGCCAGCAATGCCAATCTCCTGCTTGTATCGGTTGGTCAGGTTGTTGGCTTGGCTTGTCAGTTTGGACAGCACCCCATGCAAGCCCTTCAGATGGTACTGCAATAGCTGCTCCAGATCCATGTCGCTCTCCGACTCTGTGCGCACTGGCTCCGGCGCTGTAGTGTCTTTCTTGCGCCTCTGCTCCTCTGCGCGCATGACGCCCCACTCGACGTTGTTCCGGATGGACTTGAGCTGGCTGTAATAGCTGTACATGTCGGCCTCAGCATCCCGCAGATAGCTACCCGGGTCGTTGGTTAGCTTCTGCTGCTCTATCTCTTGGTCCAGCGGCACATCTCTCAGCAGACTCGGCACCATGACCGTCTGATCCATGTTGTTGACGGCGCCGATGAAGCGGTTCATTGCCGTGAACAGAGTGTTCTTCTGGCTGAGGGGTTCGGACATCTGCATTTTGGTGGTTTTATGGGGATTGATTCGAGAGTGTATGTTTTTCTCTCGTGCGCTTAGTTTCCTTCTGAAGGTCTGCATTCCTTACGTTTAATTTATACCTGACTTTTTTTGCTCTGGGCGTGACCGAAACCTGTTGGTCCGGTCTGGGATGTCAGGTCGGCCACAACCAGATTCCAACTGCAAGACACAAACCTCTGCACGGCCCATAGACACGCAGGGAGCGGCACGAAAGTGCATTAATCGATTGGTTGCATAATAATTTACATTACACAGAAACTTAATTTAAAAAAAAAGCACCACATACAACTTTGATTTTCAAATAATTTTCACTCCTGGCGAAAAATAGTACTGCTTATAGGCCTAGATGTGTTATGGCTATGTAAATGAAGTGTAGGTCATAGGCTAATAATATTAATAAAGGTTAAAAGGGTAAATGATTTTGACTTGAATAAATAACATTAGTCTCTTGTTAACAAAATCTAATCTTTAAATTATTTTCTGATTAGTAACACTGAGGCCAAAAGTCGCATGTTTGTTATGAATTTTGGCCTATTAATGTTTAAAGGCATTATCATGCCACATAAGCAAAATATGAATGAACCCAAAAGGTAAGACTTTCAGTGTTTTCATCACAAATGAGATAAGAGATTATATCTCAGTTGTTTCTTCCAGGTGACAATGAGATCAAATACAGAGAAAAATTAGACTTTTCTTTAACTCTCTGACTTGTTACAGTTTTCTCTTCTGTTTTAAAAGAGAATAACATCTTAATAACAGCTTTACTCAGATTTTCCAAGATACTAAATCTGAAGTCTCAACATTAAAAGGTTTCAAAATGAACTTTTCAAACATTTCTCATCAGATATTTCTGACACGAAATGATCTGAGCTGTGCCATGATCCACATACATTGTATATTTTTTGATGTTCTTACTCTGTCAGCAATTGCTTTATGTGTTTTCAAAAGGAACATCTAAAAGCTGAGACAAAGCTAAGCAAAGCTGATACTTAAAGGAATTGTAAACGGAACTACTCATTTAAGTCTCCTAAAAGAAAGACAATTTCCTCTTTTAAAATACAACCTGTGTAGATATTTTTATAAACTCAGTGGCAGGGACTGATTAATGCAAGGGCCTACCGGGCACGTGCCCAGGGCACTAGACCAGAGGGGGGCCCAGCCGAAATACTGCTCCTCCAAGAATGCGATTTCAACCTGTCCCCTCAGGATTTTAAGCAAAGTGGATTTTGAATGCAGCTTCCAAAAGACCAAAAATGGCTGAATAATATATTTTTTATATTTGATACGATTAAAACCTTCAGTGCGGCACAGCATCAGCTGCCAAATTCAAATCTGCGTTCGTGCTTTGGCTGGCGCTGAGCCAGACGCGTTTTTAACGTGCTGTGCATTATTAACTAATCACATAGGATTCTGTTGAGCTTATGAATGCAATGGCCAATCAGAGGCATTCAGATGAGTCATCGCTGAAAAGCCCGTGTTTTGTTAAGTGCCGCGCGCTCGCTGATTGAATGCTGCTCTCTGGCGAATTCTCTCATTACAAACAAAGTGCAGATGTGTGTACGATGTAAGTAAGATATTCGTTTCACAGTATAAACAGCTTCAGTGATTATAATGGGAGTTGACGAGAGTGCTTGAACTCTGTCTAGACTGAAGTTAATATTCTTTGATAATGCAAATATTCTTTGCTCTCTTTATGTACAATGAAAGTGTTATCATTAGTAACTTACAATGTTTTTATTAAATTTACCTTGAAATACAAAGTCAGTCATATTAAAAATATTCTATGACATGACACCCATATCGGGTTTTAGGCTAGTTAATAGATTACACTAATATTAGGCTACTTTTCCCATAGCCCATTATAGATAAACTAACATGATCTATAAAGGTGCAAAATGTATTTACTTATATTTGAGAATCGTGATATTTTATGATATAGTTAACAAGTTTGGAAAATTTTCGAATAAAAAAGGAACGAAATTTCAACCAAGGGGGGCCTTTAATCGGTCCGTGCCCAGGGCACTGCTGTGTCATAATCCGTCCCTGTTCAGTGGTCTGAGGGCCAAACTTATGTGCCTATTGATACAGTTGAAAAGTTGACAAGATGTCTATTTATTCCTTAAAATGGGTTTTAGGGGCATGTTTCTGTCCTCTCGTTTATGGACTTAAATCTTTTACTCAAATCATTGAAGTGCTTATCTAAAAATGCTCTGAAACTGTCACTTCTGGCTTGTTGAATTAATCTAAATTCCCAGAGGGGATTTGTGTTGTTGTCCAATTCAACAAATTAACACAAGAGGATGCACATAAGTATTCAGATGCAAATTTCAAACAATTAGGACCGCAATTATCTACTACTAACGTGATAGTTATGATAGTTAAAAATTTACAATGTTTTATTTCTTATTTGTCTTTCTATCTTGCAATCACGTCTAAAACCCAATTCAATATGTACAAAAATGAAAACACACACAGGCCTAATAAGGTCACAACTGAAGAGGGTCAAACAATGTTTAGATGAGATAAGATCACAACAAGGTTTCAGTTGAAATCTTTTTACATACCAAGTCATAGAAAGGGAAGCCGAAACACCTTTGCAATGACGATAATGTCTCGGATGGTTTAGAAACCTGTTCTTCTACTCTGCTTTTAATCTCCACCCTTGTTCTAGGTTCTTCTCTGCCTCACCCTGAGAATTACTTGTTCTCTTTTACTATTTAAATGTACACTTTGCAAAAGTGATTTCTTTGTACAATAACATTGTCTCCTTTTCTTGCAGTGTGCCTTCACCTAATTCAATTGTTGATAGTTTTACTCACAGTCTAAAAATGTCCCAGCCTAAACATCCTTTGACTGTTATGCTTATCAGTCTGATCTCACTCTGATCTGATACTGCTTACAAGGCAGCAGTCAAGACAGTGAAAGGCCACAGTGAAACTAAAAAAATGAAAGCATGCCTACTGACCCCACATTCATGCTAAAACACATGCATATCTTATTAAGAAATGATCAGTAGCCTGGCCATAACATCAAAATACCATGGTGGTTTTAAATGCATGCCCACACATATCCACCTATTCACTCTAAATCACCTTGCACTGCTGGACTGTATTGTTGCCCTGCAGAGTTAGACATGCAAGGGATGACTTAAAGAGTTATCTGTTATGTAAAATGTTTATAAGTGATTTGAGGTGACATAAATCCCATAATTACATAGAAACCTTAAGAGACACAGTGACAGTTATACAGAGACTGAAAATGAGATGTATTGTTGTTGTTTTTGCTGAGTGCATTTTGCAACTCATTTCTGTTTTGAAAACTTAAATGCAGTGTCCATCCAACCCCTTGTAATTTAAAGACATCTGAATATATCAAATATGATACCACATAGTATTTCTCAAAATGTCACAGCACCCTCTATAGGTCTTAAAGGTATTTGCATCACTGAAATATTTAAATAATTTAATATGTTGTAAAAAGTATTTTTCACACATTAAATCAAAGGATTCATGAATTTAATACAATTGTTTATTTCTGTATTTCTTATTTCTTTCTTAAACCCCCCATTGGCCAATAGTGCTAAATATGATCAATTACAAGTTTATCATACAAAAACAGATAGATGACACTATTCTGTTCTTAGTGTTTTCCCCCCACATTTTTAAAAATTTGAGTTTGGGAATTTGTGGCGTATAGTCTGTTAGGATGCACACCATCAAACCCTGGAGAAAACATACAGAAACTATTACTTTACAAACATAAATGCATTAATGATACTCACATGTTTACACATACACTTTACCATAAAGGTCCACTTGCGGTTCTCAGCCTCTGTGAACACAAGGGAACGTGGTGAGTAGAAAACTTAATCGTCTACTTCCTCTGCTTTACATGGGAGACAGTGCAGAAATGTCCAGTCTGGTGCAGCCACACTTCCTGTCTGTCAACTAGTCAACAGAAACATAAAACTTACCAAAATCGAAATAGACAAAAATAGACCGGATCAGTCCAGAAAAAGTTGATGGACATTTCTCTATCTGCATGGTGATCTGGTAACCATGGAAATCTTTTAGTCTCCTCTTCTTCTCCTCTTGGCGCATGCTCACCCAAGTGTCAGATACCAGCACACTACTGCACTACTGTCCTGTGCTGCTTATATTGGATCCGTCAGGAATTGCAACTTGGTACCAAGCTACAGCATGAATATCATAATTAGGTAAACACTGCATACTGTAAATGAGCTAGTGATCATAAAAAAAAAAAAAATGATGTCAAGATTTACTGTGTTGTTAAAGACAATTATTAAAGACAGAGTCATTTCACATACATAGTCAAACATATAATGCAAATGCATGGTAGATAAAGCAAACAAAATGCTTAATTATATTGTAGATCTTATGAGTAAAGCTGATCATGACTTCGTAGTCTATACCTGCTTAGACAGAAGCTGAGCCTCTTGAGTGACATTAGCATCTGCCTCATAACCCTAAAGAGAAAAGGTTAATTTAAGTAAAATCTTGAAATGAACAACATTTTGGAGTGGTGCAAAGCTGTAAGATTTTGTAATGTGTTTTTTTTTTTTTTGAGTAATCTCTTATGCTCACCAAGGCTGCATTTATTTGATCAAAAATGCAGGGGAAAAACAGTAATATTGTGAAATATTATTACAATTTAAATAAACTTTCATATATTTTAAAATGTAATTTAATCCTGTAATGGCAAAGCTGAATTTGCAGCAGCCATTACTCCAGTTATCAGTGTCACATGATCCTTCCGAAATCATTCTATTCTATTCTTATTATTATCAATAATGAAAATAGTTGTGCTGCTTGATATTATCGTGGAAACTGTGATAATTTTTTCATGATTCTTTGATGAATAGAAAGCTCACTGCACAGCATTTTTAAAAAATAGAAATCTGTTGTAACATGAATATCTTTCACTTTTAATAAAATTAATGTTTCCTTGTTGAATAAAAGTATTAATTTCTTTAAAAAACAACATTTGAATAGTTGTGTATGCATATATAAAACAGATCTGAAAGAGGCGAACCTTGGGTGTGGCCACTTTTAGATTGACACCTAGTTTAGCCAATGACACCATAAAGGAGTGAAGAACATTGTTTCCATCACCTATCCAAGCTAAAGTTAGGCCTTTTAATGAGCTGTAGTGCTCCTGTAAGAGTGAAAATAAACACACATGAGTGCATGTACTTGGGTTTATGTGTATGTATGTGTCAGTGAGTGAGTACCTGTAGTGTCAGTAGGTCAGCCAGAATCTGTATAGGGTGGTAGAGGTCAGACAGGCCATTTATGATTGGTATAGAAGCATCTATGTCCAGGTGCTCCAGAGATGAGTGACTATACACCCGATCTAACATGATGTCTGCCAAACCAGAGAGCACCCTGCCATACAAACACACCCACATATCAGACCATGTCAAGGCCTCAGTGAATTGAGTCCACACAGTGTTTGCAATGTGTGTGAATTCAGACCTGGCCGTGTCTGTGGTGCTCTCATTGACTCCTAGATGAATATCCTGGGGTGTGAGAAAACATGGATGGCCACCCAACAGAGAAAACCCGAAGAGACAGAGAGAGAGATAAACTGTCTATGCGTCAAATCTTTTGTTCTGTACCTGTTCCTATTTATTCATTTTGTTCAGAGACCGCACTGATAAATTTAAGCCCTTTCACAGGCTCAAACTTTGAATGGCACCTGTTTCAGTGGACATGCGGGTCCTAGTGCTCCGCTTCTCAAATATCATGGCAGTAGATTTGCCTTGAAGTAATGGGACATACTGTAAATAAAAGTGGAATAAATGAACATTGTTTATTATATCAGTCCTGAAAATGGGAAGATTATTGATCAGTAACTTAGTTGAAGTATATTTTGCAGTACCTCGCCCCTGTGCTTATTCGATTCTTAAGGTCAGCAGAAACCCACAGGATATGTTTAATTTCCTCTGCATTAAAATCCTTCAGTGTTAGAAAGCTGTGGCCCTTCAGGTTAACACTGTCCAAAGCTGCTTTTCCCACTCTGTGGACATGAAATACACATGAAACAGATGGAAAATTTCTTGAGCATAATAATAAAAAAAAATAAAACTCAAATACACTTCATAAAAATAGTAAATTAAATTAAATTAAACAACATTTTAAAATTATTCTAAAAGCAGATTTTATGACTTTATAAATTGAAAGAATATAGTATATATTACAAATATTTTCCAAGCACAAAGATTATTTAAAATGGTTAAAAACTAAAAAGAAAAAGAAAAAGAAAAACAGAGTCTAAAGAATAAATGCTCCTTAATTACAAAATAAAAATTGAACAAACATTTTAAATGTTTTAAGTGTGTTATGTTAAAAAATGTCCATGTTATTAGCCAACTACTCTTTTATGAATTAAAATGTATTAATTGAAAGTCCAATTTTTTTTATGCTTAACTGATCAGTTTGTAACGGCCACACACACATACTGGGAGCGCAGGAACGAGCGAGGAGACAAGGAATAAAGTAAATCAAAAAGGTTTTAATGAAGGCACATAGGATCACAGGACGTGGGACATCAGGGCTGCGTTCAGCCACGACAAAATGGTGCAAAACGTTTTTTTAAACGGAAACGGTGGTGCGCTGAACACCCTGTTCTGATGACGCAAGAGTTGCAACTATGGCAGCTGAGAAGGCCATTCTTTGTGCTCTTTTTGAAGAATTTTCGGAGCCTGCTACCATTATATAATCAGAGGGGTATAGAAAAGTTCATGAAAGTGTCACTCCATAATACAATAGCAAAATATATAAATATGTATAGTATTTTTATGTTACTTGCTCTTGTGAATTTATTTTGATGTTAATTACATTGTGCCAGCTGTCTCTTTAATACCTTGTGGTTTATATACATGCTGCTGCTGATCGGGCTGACATGTTTGACACACCCACCAAACAAGAGAAAACGCATCTCAAACCCCGTTGCACACCGTTTCCAGGAAACATGTCGTTCAACCCGGAAACCGTAGCAAAACGTTGCGCACCGGTTTGAGCTTGAACTTGCCCCAGGCAAACCAAAACGACACTTAACAGCAGACAGAGAACTGGGAACTGAGAACACGTTAAATACACAGACACCAATGGGACACACCTGCGAGCAAATTAACTAATTAATCAAAACACAGCTGGAGAGGCACACACACAATGAGGACAGGAACAGGAAGGACCAAATAAGGGCAAGCAAGGCATATGAGGAGCAAAACAACACAAAACACAGACCAGAGTCTGACAGAGTTTCTATACATAGTCAATCGGGGCTGAACCCAGCCCATGTCTTTGAGCTCCACACAGGCTATTCTGGGAAGCTTTCTAAGGATTTAAATGGACCGTGTTGATGAGCTTATGTGGAGGTTTGCTCTTTGCTCCATGTGAACAAATGTGACTAAATGTGACTGAGGGCAAATGTTGTACTGAACATATGTTTCCTTATTGCAGAAACAGGTGCTGTATTCACCTTTGGAAAAAGTAAAATAGCAAACAATGTACCCTGCAGGTTATGGCTAAAGAATGATATTATGCACATCTCAAGTGGACAGTCACACCCAGCCTTTGTAACCGGTTGTAATCTCTCAATATTCACCCTGTAATTTTGTAACTGTAGCTATATTTTGTAATAAACGTGTCTTTAATTATCTCTTTTCAGAGCAGGGCCGTATGTTTGCGTTTGGAAATAATAACAGAGGTCAGCTTGGTGTACAAACCAAAGGACCAGTGAATAAACCGATCTGTGTTAAAGGTGAGATGCATGTTGTTTTATAAAGATCATGCTGGTTTTTCTTATTTACCTTTTTATTCGTCCAGCTCTTAAAGGGGAGAGAGCTCAGTTTGTTGCCTGTGGGACTGATCTCGTCAGCACTTGTAAGTAAAGCTTTTAATTCAGAGGCAAACTTTCATGCTGCTGTAACAACTACCAAAATTTTGTGGTTGGTAAGATGTTTTAATGTTTTTAAATGCATCTCATTTCTAACTATAACCCATGTTAAAAACAGTTGTGCTGCTTAATATTTTTGTGGAAACCATGATACATTTTTTCAGAATTATTAAAAGTTCAAAAGCACTTGGAGTACAAAATCTTTGTAACATTATAAATGTCTTTACTGTCAGTTTTGATCAATTTAATTAGTCCTTGCTAAATAAAATTATTAATTTCTTTTTAAAGGAAAAAAAGTCTTACTGATGTCACGGGTCAGGGTGCCCTCTGTCTCCCTCTGCTGTCTGTGTGTCATGTCTTTTTCGGCAGCTTGTGATTGGTGCAATCAGCGCTGATCTGGCAGTGGGGCTGCGTGGGTTACTGGCTGCCTCTACCCCACCTGTTGCTTATTACCCTTTCCTTTATATTCCTCTTTCGTCTAGTTCTTGTTGTGAGTAGATTGTTTTGTGTCCTGTGTTCTGGTTGTTTCTTTCTCTGGTGTTACACTCACCTCTGTCTTCCCTGCTCCCAGGATGCATAGAGAGAAGGACTTCATCTCTCTGCCTCACTCAACTCTCAGGTTGTTGGTCCTGGGCGAGCGCTGAGTCTTGGGCAATCTTCTAATCCCTTGGTCCGCATCACACTGCCGACCGAAGTTGGATTACCCCCAGAGACTGGCTCGCTATTTTGGTTACAGTTTTATTTGTTTTTTGTTACCTTTGGAGAATAAACTTTCTTTGCGTCTAATCCTCTGTCTTGGAGTCCTCTGTCTTCCTCGGCTCGTCACAACTGACCCCAAAATGTTGAACCTTTGAATAATAGTAGTTTGTCACAGAATTATGAGTAAGATGAAGTGGGTAAGTGAAAACATCTGTGGGGTTTCTCCAGCAAAATTGGAAATTTTTGCAGCTGGAGGAAACAGTGATGGTCAGTTGGGACTGGGCCACTGTAATGACAGCATTTCTTTCCAGCGGCTCCACCCCTTTTGTGACTATGCTCCAATCAAATTGCTCTCTATTGCCTAAAGAGCTGAAATTGGGGCAGCCCATTCAGTGGGTCTCATGTGGATACAGACACTCAGCTCTGGTCACAGGTGAGTGCTTGTCAATCAACACTATTCACAAACATGAACATGAGAACCATGCTGTTATTTATTTTTGAGGAAGTACTTTAAGGCCCGACTAAATAAATTGTTGGGAATTTTGTATGTTTCAGATAATGGGGATGTTTTTCATGTCATGGCAGAGGAACTTTCTTCTGCTACAGCATCACGAAGCAAAATGCAATCTAAAACATACAAAAACCTATCCAGAGTACAAATAATAAATCTAAAAGTCAAGCAGTAGAGGTCAGATTATCTTCAGATAGAATGTCAGCTAAGGAAAAAAAGGGAAGCAGTGAAACATGCAGTACTAATATTGATCCAAGGGACAAGATTTAAAAAGTAGACAAATATAAAGTTCAACACGCAGATTCCAGAGGTCAAGAGGTCACTGCTGTTGTTGAGATGGAGCAGGAGACCAAGTCAAGTCCAACTGAAATTCAAAAGACTTTCTCCAGAAGTTCTCCAGTTCAGGAAGTTGAACAAGTTAGAACAACGCCCACAAAAGTTCAAGAGGTCAAATCTCCCAAAATCAAAGAGATGGGTATTCAAGTAAGAGTTACAAAAAGGGTCAAGTCACCAGTCAAGGTTCAAGACGTGCCCTCCGGTGCCATAGAGGTTAGCAAAGTTGAATTAACACCTCAGGCAGATGCTCAAAGAGACATCAAGCCATCCCTTAGAAATGCTCAAGAGGTCAGATCAACACTGATCAACACACAAGAACAAGGAAACTCAACACCAGTCAAAATTCCAGCTAAAATGCAAAGCACCCCAAAAAAAGGTAAAGAAAAGAATGATGTTGACGCAGAAGAAAGCCCAAGTGAACTTGCACCAAAGAAAGCAAAAAAGAAGAGATCAGATGTGGAAAGAGCCCCGATGTCAGAAACTGCACCCAAAACACTCGACCCTCTATCAGTTTCCATACCCACACGAATATCTAAAGCAAAAAAGGGAAATCCTGTGGAGTCTGAGAACACAAACTTCCAGCTTAAACCAGCAATGCTAGCACAATAAACAACAGAAGTCATAAGGGAAAATGATAGTAAAATACCTCAGAACTCATTTCCCCCAATAAAAAAACGAAAATCAGGAGGAACTGCAGAAAAAAGGCAATCAGCTTCCAACTTACAGTCTGATCATAAAAATAGCCAGTCGCCCACCAATAAAGTGCTTACTGAACAGAAACATGAATTTCCATCTATTAAAAGCTTAGCTCCAGAAAGAGGCCACTCATTTTCCAGTTTATGGTCCAATAACCAATCAGCAACCAATAAATCTTCTGCCACAAAAGAAACGGAATCATCATCTAGTAAATTAAGTCCATCAAGTTCATCACCACAACACAAGCAGTCACCACTAAAAGAAAATAAATTAGCCAGAAAAACAGTTGAACCTGGAAAGCCAGAGAGGAAGCCTCAGGCCGAGAAGAGCATTATGGGTAGTGTAGTTTCATCACTACCAGCCTTGGCTATAGCAAGTGCTGCACCTTTGATAAAAGCAGCTGAAGTTCTTTCTCAAACCCCATCAGAATCAAGTAGTGAGATGTCCTCACATGCATCAGTGTCCAATGAAACAACAGGAAGCAATATATTGCTAGAAACGGAAGTGGACCAGGACAGCACAGTTCAGGACATATCAGCAATCGAGGAAACAGATGACAGCATAATCAAACAGCAGAGCACACAAGATGTACAAAACAAGCTTTCAAATGAAAACAGTGAGTGGTTGAGTGGTGATGGAAAAATAGAGGAAGAGGAACATGTGAAGGATAGTGAGACAGAGAGAAAGGAAGAGGGAGGTGAAGAAGAGAGTCTCGCTGAGGAAGAAGATAAAAGTGAGGGGGTTGGGCAGGAACAGGAGAACAGTGCTGTTGAAGATGAAGAAGAAAGAGAGAGCGAGAATTATGAAGATAGAGGAGAGAGTGTTCAACTCTCGCTCAACAGAAGAAGAGGAAAGTGAGGCAACTGGAGAGGAAGAGGACGAGGACGAGGACGACAGCAATAGCGGACAGAGCAGCAAAAGTGAGGGAGAGATGAGTAAAGGAGAAAAAAGTGGAGATGAGACTGAAAGAGAAGAAGGAGAGCAGAGTGAGGGACGAGAAAGAGGAGGGTGAGGAAGGAGAGGAAGAGGAGGAAAAAATGAAGAGAGTGGTGGTGAAGACGAGGAAGAAGAGAGGGAGAGCTGGGATGAGGGGAGTGAGAGAGAAGTGGAAGACAAGGAGAAAACAGATGCAGAGGAAGAGCAGGAAGGAGAGAGCAGTAATGAGGAAACGAAAGCAGGTGAACAATCTGAAAGCGACAATGAAAATAAGAATGAGAGATCAGATGAAGAGGAAGGAGAGAGTGAAGAAAAGGATGAGAGTGAGGAAGAGGAGGAAGAGAATGAGACAGTGGAAGGACAGGGAGAACATGAAGAAAAGGGAGAAGAAGTGAGCGAGGAAGAGGATGAGGTAGGAAATGAAGATGAGGAAGAAAATCAAGAAGAAGAGAGTGATAATGAAGGGGAGGAGAAAAACAGATCGGGCAAAAGAAGAGGAGGAGGAAGAAGAGAATAACAAAGAGGTAGAGGGTGAAGAAGAAAAGGAAGAGGAGGTGGATGAAAAAGAAAATGAAGAACTGAAAGACAAGAATGATGGATTCACAAACAGGAGTGAAGAAGAGGAGAGTGTGAGAGAAAAATAAGAGTGACAGAATGAGGTGGAAGCTGAAGATGAGGAAAAAATGTCAGAGACAAATGGAGATGAAGATAGAGAAAAACAAGAATGGAAAGAACAGATTGAGGAAGAGGATGGAGAAAAAGAAGGGAAAATGGATAGAGGTGAAAATAAGTTTAGAGAAGAAGAGAATCTTGACGTTTCAGAGACACAGGAAACAGACAGAGATGACGAAGATGATGAGGGAGACAAGCTGAATGAAAAGAAGGAAGAAAATAATGAGGAAGAAAGTGGAAGTGAGGAAGAAGCAGAAGAGGAAGAAATAGACAAGAAGGAAGAGAATAAAATAACAGAGAGAAGTCAGAGGAAACAGAGAGAAACTAATGAGGAAGAAGAGGAGGAAGGTGAAGAAGTAGAAGAAGAAGAGGAGGAAGAAACAGAGCAGAAAGTAAAGAATATAAAAACAGAGAAAAACAGGAGGAAACTGAGAGAAACTAGTGAAATAGGAAGAAGAATAGGAAGAAGAGAGTGAGGAAGAGGAGGAAGAAACCGAGCAGGAAGAACACCCGAGAAAAATGAGAGGAAACAGAGAGAAACTAGTGAAGAGGAAGAAGAACAAGAAGAAGAGGAGGAGGAAGAGGAAGAAGTTGAGGAGGAAGATGAAAGTGAGGAAAAAGAGGAAGAAAAGACCAAAAAAGTACCGAAACAGAGAGCCAAAGTGGATGTTACCTCCGCACAGACAGACAAATGCAAAGAGAGACAGACAGAAGAATAGACAAAGACATCAGCAGAATGTTAAAGGGAAGAAGCAAACAGGTAGTGGTGCTCAGGACCCTCAGTTCTGGAACAACGTCCTACCACAGTATCTAAACCTTAAATGATCCCAAAGTGTGCAGCGCACTACAAACACACAGACCACCCTGAACATTACATACAATAAAAGCAGTCAAAACTAACAAAAGAGCAACAATATATAAGTGCAGATGACAAGTCTCGGTTAGCCTAACGCAGTACACGTAGCAAGGTGTATATATATAAGATAATATATTAAGATCTTAATATAATATATTATAATATAATATATACTGCCTGTACACGGAGAGTTCATTTTAAAAGTGTTGTGGATCACAGATCTTTAAACAGGGAAAACATAAAAATGTGGTTGATGGGTGTTGGAGAACTTAACATAAAATTGTTTATATTATGGTTTGTATTCTGATTTAGTATAATATACGTCCCTTAAAGGGCTGGTTGTTTCTTACTTTTTTATCTTGAATGTCAAGTGCCTTGACTAAAATTATTCCAATCATATTTATGTATTGTCACAGTGTTTATGTGAATGTTACTTTTCAAGCACAAATGTGTGAAGTAAGTATTTCTGTGTACAGAAAGTAAAATCTTTATGTTACTGTTCTATTGACATTCCTTTTCCAAGACCTGGTCTGTCATTAACAGCACACCAGACTTTACTGTAAATGAATACTGCAATTTAAAGTGCAAGAGAACAGAAGGTCACGCACCTATGATTTAACTGTAAAGTTAATAAGATTTTGCTCTCAAGAGCTGTTGCTAAAGAAAAGAGAAAGTGTGTTAGTTTCTTTGGTGATGAAATTATGAAATACAATGTTCTCTCACTCTCAATTTTTGAGGTGTTTATCTAAGGTTCTAATATGAACTACAAACTAACCCACTAACATTCTTTATTCCCCAGTCTAAATCCTAAAGGAATCCTATTGGAATTTCTTTCATAATTTGAACCAATTCTAGGGATCATAAATGGAATGATGGGGCATGGGAATACATACAGTTCTGAATAATATACATAGGCCTATAGGTAAAATTTCAATGCAGAACAAAATTCGAAAATCGAAAAACGAAAATCTAAACTCCTACAAGAAGGGTTCTGAATTGAACTCCAATGATAAATTATAAATAATAAAAATATTCACAATTACTTTTTTTGTGTCACTGATCCACACTCATAACAGTGCCATAGTTTATACACGTATAGCCAAGCGCTCGCGCTGGACGAAGAGCTCTCTTATTTCTGGAGAGGAGGCGGGGTCGGGCTGGTGCTCTGATTCTCGCCTAGGAATGCACCCGAGGTCTCCCAGCAGCGCCTGGACTTCCTAAAGATGGACACCTGGATGTGTGTGTATATGTTAGTGGGACTTCAGCTGTCCGGGAGTTTCGCGTATGACGGTAAGAGACCCATCCAAACTGTTCCTGTTGAGTCTCGCGCTGTGAGCTCTGATCAATCAAAATGTGTTGAGCAAGACTCATTAAACTAATGCAAAGTTAAGCAAACATCAGAAGGAACTAAGTCTTTGTGCATCTAGGAGTTTTCCCATGCTGTTTCTGCTAGCTTTCCTGTATTAGGCACAGTATATTGCAACAGAGCTCAGAGTGTTTACGTGGACGCTTTTGGGGCTATTTGGGGGGTTGGGGGGGCAAGAAGGTGGTAAATTCCCTAAATCCAGGGGAAAGACACTGAACTCTTTCATATGAAAAGGCACTGATGACTTGTCACCAGTAGGACACTGCGCTCCCAGTCGATCTGCTCAATACTGATGATTCTGACACATCTTTTGAATGCTTCGTCTTTAAAAAAATCTTTAAAGAATTAGTGGTGTATAAATAATGTAATGTCTTCTGGAAGTGGGTCAGCAGTGTGTCTGCAGAGTCAGCAAAGCTTTACTGGGATGACTGTCAGCATTTACAATATTTCCAACGACGCAGACTTGTTCACTGGTCTCAATCATCCTTTTCGGACAATTGATTTTTGTGATATACACACACACACGTATGTATGTATATAATAATTATTTACTCATTCATTGAGCATGCATATATAGTAGTAGATTATATTTTAATAATGTAGATAGTTTTAATCTTTAATTCCATGCACATTTAAAATGAGCAGTTTATCATCCCCTCATTTAAATCATTTCAATCTTTGATACCATACACTTTCAAAATGAGCAGTTTGTTCATTATCCTCTATGTTGGCAACAAAGGGACTGTACAAATATTAATAATAATAAAACTAAGCAACTTTTAGGCAAGTTGTTATGTGCCTACTCGAGGATAATATTTCTGTCAAATCGTGTGTCTCAAATAAAATGCTTTAAAAGTCTCAAATCAACAGAATAAAATAGTAATCATAGAATATGATACAATGACACTGAATTAGAAATTCTACATGCAAATTATGGATCTACTAGTAATAAATCATCACTGGAGGCACGTATTGATATGCTGATGTTGAGCTATGCTACTCTGTCCCTCAGGCTTTGACACACTGATACATAGCTGTTTTTAGAATGATCTGTTAGCATGGGGTCTGGATCAGATATTTGGAAATGTGACTCTGATGTTTTGATATTTTTCACATTATAGGGAAAAAAAGCTATTTTCAGAGCTGGAGGCTCTGTCCACTTTTCCATTGCCAGATTATGGTTGCTTGATGCCTGACGTACCTGATGTACGATATTTGTAGCATTTTAATCTACTTTGTGTTTTGGTTTATATTTGTATCAGTCTGGGGTGCGTTTCCCAAAAGCAACTGTGGTCGCAAGTTCCATCGTTACCAATTGATTTCAATGGAACTAACCATAGTTAGCTAACAATGCTTTTAGGAAACGCACCCCTGGTTGGCTGGTAAGGGGGCTCTTTTTTGGAGTATTTTGTGTATATTAGTAAGAACAAAAAGTACACTTTGCTTCCAGAAAACATCGTTTATATTCCAGCAGAAGCAGAATATATCCCTTCAAAACTTGGTTTCTCGGTCCAAGATTTTTTGTTTAGAGAATAAATTGAAAAAGCAAAGAGACTTGCTTGGACTCGCTTAGACATGTGAATTTCTTGTGCTGCTGGAAACACAATTCAAGAAGCTGAAGAGATGCATGTGTTGTGGTGGTAGAACTATAATTGCTCTAAATTAACAATTCATCTTCATTTCGAGGACCGTTAAGAGTTAAATCACAAATGCAAATGTAGTAAAATGTTGACTGTGTGAGGTTGTGGCTCATGTCATTGGGTTTTAGGTTGTGATTGTGTTTCAGACTTTAATTTGTAAATGCACTGGAGGTCCAATTTACAAGTACAAGACCATCAGACTCACATATTGGCTTTATTTGCATGTGTAAAGTAAATGTCAGTAAAGTAAATGTCAGTAAAAGAAATGACGTTTTACAAGGTTTTGGTGAATTACCTCAAATGATGTGCATTGTTTATTCACAAAGACTGGGTGGTTATTTGTGTTTGTGTATTTTATGGCCTTGTGAACACAAACACAGGCTCATGCTGGCTAAAACATGAGCATATGTTACAAGATTAAGACAGAACAGACGCGGACTGTCCACACTGTCCTGACTTGAATCAGTGAATTTCATGTGCTTTTAAGTAGTTGTAAAATGCCCACTGCTCAAACTTGAATTAAACTGTCTCAACTAATTGTTTTGACTAATTTACAAAACTTTTTTAAGTGAGCTAGCTTGTTGCATATGAGAGAAAAAAGATCATAAGTTGAGAATTTGACCCTGTTGTTGTTGCTATACAGAATTTGACCCTGTATGTTACAATAGTTTCAAAATAGAAAAGGAAAGTTCATTAAGACAAACTTGTGTGGAACTTTGCAAAGTTGATCTGTATGTTTGCTAAGGTGCTGATATTGTGCTAAGGGGCTCTGGATGATTGATAGGCCATTTTGCAGTGGCTGATAATTGGATATGAACATAATTAGTCTGTACTTGACTGTCAGACTGTAGAATGAGGTTAACTAACTTCCACACAAATAGGAGTTGTGAATCTGTGAGGCTGGAGCTGTTGCAGACACTGAACATGGGGAGCCTGAGGGATATTACTTTCTGATGACTAATGGCGGCAGAACATCCATCCAAGAGTGAACTGTTTTTAAGCTAAACATTGTAGAAGTTGTACAAAAGAAATCTTTTGTGATCCTCAGGACTCTGGTAAAACAGAAGGTGCAGCAGAAGCTAAATGGTTAAGTTTTCTTAAGTGGAAACTCCCTCCATTTGAAGTATTTATACCTGTGTGTGTGTGTGTGTGAGAGAGAGAGAGAGAGAGAGAGAGAGAGAGAGAGAGAGAGAGAGAGAGAGAGAGAGAGAGAGAGCATTGCATTAGCAGCGCAAACGGTTGTGGGTTCGATTCCCAGGGAATACGCATACTGGTAAAAAATGTAAAAAATGTATGCACTGTAAGTCGCTTTGGATAAAAGCGTCTGCTAAATGCATAAATTATTATTATTATTATTATTATTAGAGAGGAGAGAGAGCGAAACTGAGCCAAGTCAGTGAGTATTCTGGGTTACACAGCATTCTGCTGAGCTTAACAGAATGGAACAGGAAAACTCATCTGCCAAATGGAGTGAAAACACACACACACCTACACACATGATCCCTGTGGAGTGTTTTCCATGATAGAAGTTGGAAAACTGTGGTCCTGTCATGATTCGCCTCTAGCTCTGCATTAACATTGTGTATATGTGTGTGTGCTGCTGAGTCTCTTGAGTTCTTGTTACTGCATCAGAGGGAGCTTTGATCTAACTTGCTGTGTGATCTGCCATCCACACACTTACACACTCACAAGAGACAAAAGGACAGAATTAGAGGGAATAAAAAAGCAAATCAGCATCAATTTATGCATTGAATGCAGGCTCTTGTTTTTTGTGTTTGATCCCAGTCTAAGAGGGTGATCTGTGGGTAGGCCTAATGGAGTTTTCCATGATATTTTTTTTTTTTTAAAGCTAGCCTTGTTTTACGTTTCTGGATAACTTACTTTCAGATTACAGTAAGTACAAGTCACAGAATTAGATGGAATAGAACACTTAAACCTATTTCTGTTGGAGAACATTAATGTTTTTTTTGTGCAGCGTTGTTGATGGAAGATGAAATTGCACGTTGACTGTTGTAAAAGAGCTTCTGTTGTGACATTCAAAGTAAATAAGTAATGTAAAAATTAGCAGCTACTAGTCTGACCTTTGAATGAAGCCATGCCAAAATCTATTCCATCTAGTCCTTCCATGCAAAGCATGTTATCCAAATATAGTGTTACATGTTATTTTATGTGGCTGCCATTTTCACTGCATTGCCTACACTTTAATCACTTTAATTCAAGTCATTATCTGCAGGGGTCATTGTTGCATTTCATGCCATCTCCATAAATGCCACAAACCCAGATTTCAGATGTTAGCTATGTAAGCCTCAGAGTATAAAAAAAATAAAAACAATACAAATATAATTGCAAGAAAGTTTGGAAAATGAAATACAGTTACATTTATAAAGTTTAAAAATGTCACACTGCTAAAGATAAAGTTTAAGAAGGGAAGTGAGATATAAACAGTGTTTGGGGTAACGCATTACAAGTAACACGAGTTACGTAATCAGATTACTTTTTTCAAGTAACTAGTAAAGTAACTAATTTCTTTTTAATTTACAAGACAATATCTGTTACTTTTTCAAATAAGTAACGCGTTACTTTTTTCCCACAATTTATTGATTGACAGCTCTCCTGTCCCCATGTTGAGAGAAATCAGAAGATGTTACTGTAGTTCTAAAATAAATATGTATATTCATTAATTCATCTCACTCACAAAAAAGAAAAAAAAAAACACAGATTCAGTATTCCTCAAAATGAATAAAAATAATGCAACTCAGAATATGATGCATGATGCAAATAATTAAATGTTAAACAACACAAATATCCTTTATGTATTTAATCCCATTCTATTAACCAATGTCTTTGCTTCTGACAATGCATTACTTTTAAAAGTAACTTTCCCCAACACTGGATATAAAGTTACAAAATGATAAATAAATCCAAAAAAAGTGTGGGTGGGGGGTATACATTAAATGCATACACTGCATACAGTAAAACAGAAAAAACAAAGTAGAATTTTCAGTAGCCATTGCTCCAGTCTTTCGTGTTACATTATCCTTCAGAAATAATTTTAATATGCTGATTTGGTGCTCAAGGAACATTCCGTGTTATTATCAATGTTTAAAACAACTTAATATTTTTGTGGAAAATGTGATTTTCCTTTTTCTTAAAATTCTTTGACGAATTGAAAATTGAACAGAACAGAATTTTGAAACTGAAACGTTTTGTATCAATATAAAAGTTGCTACTGCCACTTTTCAATTTAATGCATCCTTGCTGACTAAAACTGTTAATTTCTTTAAACATAATTTAAATAAATCTCACTGACCCCAAACTTTTGAATGGTGGTGTACACAATTACATGTTTTTATTCTGAGGTTTACATATGTTAGCAAACTGAACTTAAAAATATTACAACAAGATATTACAACAAAAAAACAAACTGTGGTTTGCTTTGTTCTAATATAGTCGTCCAGAATACAAATGATTCTAGTTGAGCTGAATCTGAAATTCTGCGGTCATGCCAACTCTTTCTTGCTTTTGCTGTCCTAAACTGTTTTGCAGGCTCTGGATACTGGCCATACACTGATGATGAAGATGTGCGATACACAGGTGAACACACACAAGGACATACTAAAATAAATGCACATACTGATCCCAAAACCCATTACACAGAGCTTAAACCCATCTTCTCTCAGTAAAACTCTCTTACCACATCATAACACATGAGCACTGCTGTCAGAATACATACATTCACAACACAGAGGACACTACATCTTTGACTGCCTGCTTAGGCCTCAGGCCTCCGATTGCTTCCTCTTCTTCTGTGGCTGTGCTACTTAACCTTTGTTCACATTTCTCCATGCATGTCTGAATGATGGCAGTTGTCAAGGTAGGTTTATAAGGCCATGTTTTATATGTGTTTTGGTATGACTCAGTGTCTTTCTTCAGTGTATTTGGGTACGTGTGTGATAACGTATGTCTCTTTCTAGGCGTTCCATGGTGTGCCCCAGTGAAAGTCAAACATGGTCATGTCAGCTGCCAGACACCACGCGGAGAACGTAATAAGAATGTTCTGGGAACTCGGTGCAAGATCCGCTGTAAGACGGGCTACGAGATGCACGGCGACAGTGAGATCCTCTGTATGGCCAGCAAACAGTGGTCAGGAAACTACGCTTGCAGAGGTCTGACGTCAACATTCACAGAACTCAGTTATTAAATCATATTGCTTATGACTCACTTCAGTGATTAAGATGAATTAGTGCATAATCAGTTCTATATTTTATTGCAATCATTTTGCAAACATTACATAATCACAAATTATTTGTTATTTTTATTTACTTTTTACTGTTTTTTTAATTTACACTACCATTTAAAAGTTTGGGGTTGGTAAAATATTTGAATGTTTTAAAAATAAGTCTCTTATGCTCACCAAGGCTGTATTTATTTGATTAAAAAAAAAAACTGTAAAAACAGTAATATTGTGAAATATTATTTCAATTTGAAATAACAGTTTTCTATTGGAGTATATTTTAAAATGTAATTTATTCTTTTGATGGAAAAACCAAATTTTCATTCTTCAGTGACACATGATCCTTCAGAAATCATTCTAATATGCTGATTTGGTGTTCAAGAAACATTTCTTACTATTATCAAATGCTGTGTAATATTTTTGTGGAAACTGCTACATTTTTGTTAGGATTCTTTGATGAATAGAAAGTTCAAATGAACAGCATTTAATTGAAATTTCTTTACTCTCACGTTTGATCAATTAATGCATCCTTCTTAAATAAAAGTATTATTTCATTCAAAAATTAAAAATACTTAAAAAGACCCCGAACTTTTGAACAGTAGTGTACTGTATTTTTTTAGGATGATTTCTATATTAGTAATTGGTAAACCTAAAATTGTGTTTTCAATTTGCTTTATTATATGTGACCCTGGACCAATTTTAAATTGAAATAATATTTGTGCTGTATTTTTGATCAAATAAATGCAGCCATTATGAGCATAAGACTTCTTTCAAATAATATATGTGACCCTGCACCACAAAACCAGTCTTAAGTCGCTGTGGTATATTTGTAGCAATAGCCAAAAACCGGGGTCACATATATATTTTTATTAACTGATTATTTTGATTACCAAATTGAAATTTTATTAATTTGTTCAGCCACATGCTGAAGGTTTGATAGCTTTATTAATTTTTATCAAATAATTTACCGAGTGCTCAGTTGATTTTTATTTTTTATTTCTTAATCATCTTTATGAATTGCTCAAATGATTATTGAGCGTCACATTTGGACCCTCAAACTTACCCTACTCACTGCTGTGTGTGTGCACTTGGATGGGTTAAACGCAGAGCAGCACAAATTCCAATTATGGGTCACCATACTTAGCCACACATCACTTCACTTCACTTCACAAACCTGAATCTAGTACTACCAACCACATGTCAATCAGCAGCTATATGACACATGAATTTATTTGGATTGGCAGAAGTGATTGTCCATTGATAACCCATTTTCACCAGGGCATGAATTATGTTTACAGAAGTCCGCTGTCCTAAACTGGCCATGCCATCTAATGGAGGTTATAAGTGTTCAGATGGATCATACTTCAACTCCCACTGCCAGTTTTTCTGCTCACCGGGATACACACTTCGAGGAGACCTCAGCGCCTCCTGCCAAAGCAGCAGAACGTGGAGCGGCGGCAACAGTGTGTGTGTGGGTGGGTTAAATAGTCATTGAGCACTCATTAATATTATTATATAACATAGTATTTAGGTGGAGAGGCATGTAAAGGTGTTTTCTGTCTCAGATGTGGATCCCCCAGTTATTACGTGTCCTAATATAAAGGAGAAGACCGCTGAACCAGGGAAACTCACCGCCAAAGTGACGTGGGACACACCAGAGGGCAAAGACACGGCAGACGGCATCCTAACAGAGTCAGTGTAACAGTTTTATCCTCACCATATATGAAAGTAACCATGGCAACGGGCAAATTCAGGTCTTTATGCAAAAATATTTGACCGATCAATGCCACAATTGAGAATCAAGTAACTTCTAGCTGAATTCAGATTTAAATCTAATCAATCTAATAAAACTAATCCAGATTCTTGTTGTGAGAAAGAGACTGTTTGTTTGTGTTGTAGTGTTATACTGAAAGGAAAGCCGTGAGGCTCGCACTTCCCAGAAGGGAATCATAAATTATCATACACTGTGTTTGACCGTGCTGAGAACAAGGCGACCTGCAGGTTCAATGTCTGAGTGAGAGGTGAGTTCTTTTGAAACTTTAGCTTTCTAAGCTACAAGTTACTCATGTTTAAAGTAATCAAAATACAGTCAAACAATTCTTTAAAAATTCTTAGCTAAATTATGAGCATCTAAGAAATGTTAGCTACAAATCCTCAGAATGTTTTTAAATTTGGCAACATCTATGTAAATATATACACTACCACTCAAAAGTTTGGTTTTGAAATAAGTCTCTTATGCTCACTTTTTTTCACTTGGTTTGATACAGTTGAACATTAATGTTGTGAAATATTATAACACTTTAAAATAACTGTTTCTATTATAATATATTTAAAAATGTAATTTATTCTTGTGATGGCAGAGCTGAATTTTCAGCAGTCATTACCCCAGCCTTGTGTCACATGTATTTTCAGATTTTTTTTCTCATACACTTATTTGCTGCTCAAGAAACAATTCTTCTTTTGATCAATGTTGAAAACAGTTGTGTGGTTTAATATTTTTGTGGAAACTGTGATAAATTAATTGCAGGATTCTTTGAAGAATAGACAGTGCAAGAGAGCAGCATTTATTTGAAATGGAAATCTTTTGTAATGTTATAAATGTATTTACTGTAACTTTATTGTGTCAAGTTTATGCATCCTTGCTAAATAAATGTAAAGTTCTTTCAAAAAAATCTTGCAGAGCCCAAACTTTTGAGCAATAGTGTAGTTATCAGATGATATAATGTAAGCGACTACTGAATGGAAAATTTATTTATTTTTTTTTACTGAAAAGGCTAAATTGTTTTGAGAACTGGTAAACTACTCTCACATTACTGAAAAAATGTCATTGGTTTATTTAGTTGCAGAACATTGCATAATGTGCTGGCATTGTGGTGGCATTGATGTGTGTGTTATGTGCATGTTGCAGTGCGTCGCTGTACTCCTCTCTCTGTCCCTGACAATGGCTGGATGAAATGTGACAGCGCGGCTGATAATTACGGGGCCACGTGTGAATTCCGCTGTCTGGGTGGCTATGAGCTGAGGGGCAGCGCCGCCAGAGTCTGCCAGTTTAACATGGAGTGGTCTGGCCTGGAGACTTCCTGTGCTCGTAGGCAAAAACACATTAACACCTCACAAACACTTACAGTCAGCTTAGCTAGAGAAATTCCTTGCATTATACATTATACATCATTATATTTAAGATTACATTGCATTCCTGAATTCCTGAATGATGCTGCTTATTCAGGTAAAATATTCAAATTTAATATTGTAAGGCAGATTGTTAGAATAAACGATGGCAGAATTTTTATGACAGAATTATTCATTTTATTCTTATGAGATTAAACCTCACAAATCGTGTAAAATTCATGATCTTGCTCTTCCTGTCCTGCCCTCTGGTGAATAACATCATAATCATTTGTTTTATTAAAAGCCATGAATATTAATGTTGGTGTGCGGTCTGCTGCTGCATTACTGGACCAGTTCTATGAGAAACGCCGCGTTCTGATAATCTCCGCCCCCTCAGCTGCCAATCACTACTACAGATTCCAAATGACTAATTTACAGGTATAAGATCAATATCTGCCTTTTTATTCTACATTGACTTGCACACTAAGGGCTGAGAGTCAGTGTGAGATCTTGTACTTTTTTTGTAAAAAAATAATAATTTGTGTGTTTGTTATTTTCTGTTAATAAAAGCTTCTCCGATGCCTGACGCCACACCCACTGTGTCTGTCGTTTGCTCCTCCCCCCACTATATATATATATATATATATATATATATATATATATACTACCAACATGTTCAAATGATGGTATAGATTATACTTTAATATACAAATGATTGTAAGATTAATCTCTCTCATATAAAGAGAGAGAGATGAATTTTACAATACTGTGTAAGATTATACATAGATAAGCAACTAAACTGGAATGATTTGTATTGTGTGTGTGTGTGTGGTTCAGCATGCCCAGTGTGGTCTGGACTTGAGACATGTGACAGTGATTGAGTTGGTGGGGGTTTATCCAGCTCAGATTAGCCGCATCAGACACAGACTTATCCCTCCAGGACTAGCTCTACAACTCAGGTACTTCATTACTGTATTTCAGTCACTTGATTCATTTTCTTCAAATGCTGTTTTGTATATCATTTCAAGAACTTATGAGGAGCTTTTAGTGAATTGATTCCAATATTAAACACATCACAATGTACATCTAAACTAAACGTGTGTGTTTTGTTTGTGTGGGACAGGTTGCTGCTGCAGCTGTCTCAGAACTCATTTAACATGGTGCTGCTGGACAAACAGGGAGTGGATAAGCAGCGCTACACTTTCCCCATCACAGCAGCAGAGATCTTTACCACCATTGACACGTTTCTGCTCCGCACTGAAGAGTCCACACTACAGAAAGAGGCTGGACAGAGCTGCTAGATGTATATATACAGTACACACATTTACATCTGATCCTACTGGGTATAAAGCTACCAAACTACACAAGAGAGAGTCTGGTTAGAGCTGCTACATCTTTATCACATATTGAAAACACACACATCTCTAAACATGAGTCTCTGTTGTTTGTCTTTTTTATGACGCTCTACTCTATTTTATTTGCCTGGTGTCTCTATTTATGTCAGAGTGGACAGTATACTTTTTTTTAAGAAATACTATCAAAGCAATATTATTGCAATAAAGGCCTGTTTGATGATTGACATTTGAGAGCATGGGACTCAGCTTTCTTAAAATGCCAGTCATGTTTATCTCAATTCTCTGGTTTGTCAAATAAATATGCTCAAATTGAATCGAGTACAACAGAGGAATGATGAATATGTTTTCAATTTATTATATATGGAATAATGTATTAAATGTTACAGTGGTGAAAAAGGGAGAAGGCTAACATTATTGGAAGCACTTTGGCATAGTGTTTTATTGCAATTTCTTACAAGAAATACAAGAATTTGAGATAAAAAAAAAAAGTTAAACACAAGATCAGCCACCTTTGCCACCAAAATAAATAAATTACATTTTAAAATAGATTAAAACTGAAAAGTTATTTTAAATTGAAATAATATAATTTGGACTGTATTTTTGATCAAATAAATGCAGCCATTATGAGCATAAGACGTCTTTCAAATAATATGTGACCCTGGACCACAAAACCAGTCATAAGTCGCTGGGGTATATTTGTAGCAATAGCCAAAAATACATTGTATGGGTCAAAATGATCGATTTTTCTTTTATGCCAAAAATCATTAGGATATTAAGTAAAGATCATGTTCCATGAAGATATTTTGTAAATTTCCTACTGTAAATATATCAAAAATGTTTTATCATTAGTAATATGCATTGCTAAGAACTTCATTTGGACAACTTTAAAGGCGATTTTCTCAATATTTAGATTTTTTTGCACCCTCAGATTCCAGATTTTCAAATAGTTGTATCTCGGCCAAATATTGTCCTGTCATAACAAACCATACATCAATGGAAAGCTTATTTATTCAACTTTCCGTTGATGTATAAATCTCAATTTTAAAAAAAATTGACCCTTATGACTGGTTTTGTGGTCCAGGGTCACATATATAAACCTGTGTTTGTGTGTTTGCATGTGTGTATGTAGAAAGAGAGAGAAATATAGAAAACTGCAAATAATGATTAAGACATGGAAAAAAAGAGTAATGAAAGAGCAACAGTTGTTTAATAATAGTTTATTCTCTTTCTGAAGATGATAAAGTACAGTACAGAACAATCCTAAACACTGTCTTCCTGATGAGAGTGGAAACAGCACACACACACTGAACATGCTGTGAATCAAACAGCTTCAGACGATATTAGACACGGTAACACTTGGATGTCAAACACTGAGCCTTATACATGCCACAAAATCTAAATTTACTATACAGTAAGTTGTCTATAAGGTCTATTCACTTGACTGATGCTAACAAAAGTATTATAGGTATTAAGGACACATTCATGGAGACCTCACAGTGACATGATAGCTCAATAGCATCAACTGGGGAATTATCTATTAAACTCGGCTCAAAACTCAATATAGGGGCTCTAAGCATTGTACTTATGCAATATGTGTGCATATGTATGTATGTGTGTGTCTGTGTGTTTTGTGATCCTTTTCTGTATTTCTATCCACTTTTATGCTATAAATTCAACTCAAATCATACGTTTTTATAGATGATTTTAGTCTTAGTTTTTCTTTGAATTTTTGGTTTCGATTATATTATAGTACATAGTCATTTTTTTCCTTCAGAGTGGGGTGATATGTGTGTGATAGATCAGTGGCAAATGGGGAAATCTACCTGATAGCAATGATGTCAATGTAATATTTGCATGCTGAATTGTGACTAGTCACTATGAAACATGGTGTAGAAACATTTAATGGTGGAGAAATCTAATCTTCCTACTTTATCTACTCTACATTTGTGTTTACAACAATCATTTTACCAAAAACATTGGAATTTCTTGGAGGAACTGTAAATCTAGTTCAATATAATGAATTACATTGGCCCCAGATATTGTTTTTTTACATTTAAAACTGTGGTAAAACTAGCTATGAAATTTAACAGTCAGCATCACTCTCTCTCTCTCTAGCCAAATGTACGTGTATGTGACAGATCTGACATGATTATCATAACATCTGTGCATGTCTATATAAATGTGCTCATAGAAATTATTGATCACATTCAGTACATTGTTCTCATGTGTGCAAGCGTTACATGCAGGTGCTATCTGTGCAAATTGGATTAATTTTATGTAGAAAGAGAGAGAAATATAGAAAACTGCAAATAATGATTAAGACATGGAAAAAAAGAGTAATGAAAGAGCAACAGTTGTTTAATAATAGTTTATTCTCTTTCTGAAGATGATAAAGTACAGTACAGAACAATCCTAAACACTGTCTTCCTGATGAGAGTGGAAACAGCACACACACACTGAACATGCTGTGAATCAAACAGCTTCAGACGATATTAGACACGGTAACACTTGGATGTCAAACACTGAGCCTTATACATGCCACAAAATCTAAATTTACTATACAGTAAGTTGTCTATAAGGTCTATTCACTTGACTGATGCTAACAAAAGTATTATAGGTATTAAGGACACATTCATGGAGACCTCACAGTGACATGATAGCTCAATAGCATCAACTGGGGAATTATCTATTAAACTCGGCTCAAAACTCAATATAGGGGCTCTAAGCATTGTACTTATGCAATATGTGTGCATATGTATGTATGTGTGTGTCTGTGTGTTTTGTGATCCTTTTCTGTATTTCTATCCACTTTTATGCTATAAATTCAACTCAAATCATACGTTTTTATAGATGATTTTAGTCTTAGTTTTTCTTTGAATTTTTGGTTTCGATTATATTATAGTACATAGTCATTTTTTTCCTTCAGAGTGGGGTGATATGTGTGTGATAGATCAGTGGCAAATGGGGAAATCTACCTGATAGCAATGATGTCAATGTAATATTTGCATGCTGAATTGTGACTAGTCACTATGAAACATGGTGTAGAAACATTTAATGGTGGAGAAATCTAATCTTCCTACTTTATCTACTCTACATTTGTGTTTACAACAATCATTTTACCAAAAACATTGGAATTTCTTGGAGGAACTGTAAATCTAGTTCAATATAATGAATTACATTGGCCCCAGATATTGTTTTTTTACATTTAAAACTGTGGTAAAACTAGCTATGAAATTTAACAGTCAGCATCACTCTCTCTCTCTCTAGCCAAATGTACGTGTATGTGACAGATCTGACATGATTATCATAACATCTGTGCATGTCTATATAAATGTGCTCATAGAAATTATTGATCACATTCAGTACATTGTTCTCATGTGTGCAAGCGTTACATGCAGGTGCTATCTGTGCAAATTGGATTAATTTTTTTATTTTGTGTGTGTGTGTTTGGAGGAAGTGATTTGTGCTTTGTTCTTTCAGGACAAATGTGACCTTTAATTGTTGATAATGTTCACTGTGCTCTTTTGAAATAGTCCTCATGTGCTGTTCAGAGTTATGACCAATGAGTGTTTGGTTTAAAATATAACAACACCTGGGTTGGAGTGTAGCGTGTCGCACCATTTACACCTGGTCTGAGATTCGTCTCAGCTGTTCAATCACAAGCGGGCAGTGCTAAATGAAGACAGGTCAGTGAAGGACAGTGTACACCTGCCCATCATCCACTGTGGCAGAGAATTAAAACTCTGCTAGTTTCATGTAGCTTTAAAATCAACTGTCCAATTAAAAACATTTTTCAGTAAGCCTGATATCAACATCATTTGAAGCACACACTTTTGAAGGGTGCTTAATACAGGCACACGACTAAAAAAAAATTATGAATGCAGTTTGAAAATTGGTTTGTGCTTAGATTAAAATTTCAATATATTTGGAAGAGACTTTGTACAATTTTTTTCTCTTCCTTTTTTCAAATGTTTTATGCTTTATCAACATGCAGTACTGCACTGACATAAATAATGTGTGTAGTCATAAAAATCTGAGTTTCTTCCCTTTGAAATCTGATCCCATGTTGTCACAAGAGACACATTTGAGAAACCTGTTAACATCAGGTGTAAATGCCAATCTGTCAGCCAAGAAGGTGTAAATAGAACCTTAGAGGTGCATATGTGTGTATATATGCATGTGTTTTGAGAATTTAGAGTGCATATGAATGTTGGAATGAGAATCTGGGAGAATCTAGTGCGAGTACTGCCAAAGAACATAAAGAGCACTTTACAGTGTCTATCAGATTTGATGAGTATTGCCAGGGAAACTCTCTTTCTTTCTTTCTCTCTATGTTTTCCTTTTGGCCATGCTGGATCGCAGCATCAGTGTGCACTCTTGCAGGACCTCAGGGTTGTCAATCATGCGTTGCCATAGTCGCTGCTCCTCCCCGTAGGCATCGTTCCAATCTACTTCTTTCCCATAACTCAGACCTGCAGGTCACAAACAGGTCAGTTATGCTCTGTATGCAAGATCAAAACGAGAAGAAAATATAGCTGTGCTGCTTGAATGTCAGACACTCGTGGGGGAAATAAAAAAAATAAAAATCTCGTTTAAAGAAATTAAAGCTGAAGTCCGTAACTTTTTTTTGGTTAAAAATGATCAAAAATCAATATTTGAGCAAGTACATAACCAGCCAGTGTTCAAAACTATCGCCTTCTGTTTTCTAATTTGAGTGGTACGGGTAGGAAGCATGCCGCTTCGTCATTACGTCACGTCTGTAAACATAAAGGAGTTGTCCCGGCTACTAGGTGGCGGATCGTTCATAGCCTTTTCTCACAGCACCCTGAATAATTAAATGTCAAAAAATAATTTTGATGGCGGATTGTAATCCAGAAAGGATTATATGAAATACATGTGAATGAAATAAAGTTATATTCCAGTTTTAAATGTGCTTCTGATTACAGATAGCCTGGGATTACACAAGATTTGTATTTTAAAGACAACCAGTTCAAAGGGAGCATAGTTTGCTTTTTGGGTTAAAAGAATTTCTTAATATGAAATTGGAATGGTATGACAATTAGAGATTAGACTGTACAGAAATGGAAATCTACACACACACTATACTTATAGTCACGCAATGCTGATGTTGTTAACATTAATAATCTGAGAATAAAGTATAACAATAATAATAATTTTTGTTTATAAGACTTGTTACTTATGACAATATCCGGTGAAAATTCTTATTTGGGTCATATATTCCAAGACGTAGGCTAGAATCTGTGATTACTAAATATAGGATTCACACCAGTGCGGTGACTGACTGCCACACATACTCTTCAGAACCTTAGATTCATCAGCGCTGGAGCCGTGCCGACTCACAACCCACGCAAACTAGATAATTCCGC
>NW_015548259.1:642105-661059 GCF_001515605.1 Sinocyclocheilus anshuiensis
TGATTACAGATAGCCTGGGATTACAAAGATTTGTATTTTAAAGACAACCAGTTCGAAGGGAGCATAATTTGCTTTTTGAGTTAAAAGAATTTCTTAATATGAAATTGGAATGGTATGACAATTAGAGATTAGACTGTACAGAAATGGAAATCTACACACACACTATACTTATAGTCACGCAATGCTGATGTTGTTAACATTAATAATCTGAGAATAAAGTATAACAATAATAATAATTTTTGTTTATAAGACTTGTTACTTATGACAATATCCGGTGAAAATTCTTATTTGGGTCATATATTCCAAGACGTAGGCTAGAATCTGTGATTACTAAATATAGGATTCACACCAGTGCGGTGACTGACTGCCACACATACTCTTCAGAACCTTAGATTCATCAGCGCTGGAGCCGTGCCGACTCACAACCCACGCAAACTAGATAATTCCGCAAGTAACTGCAATTCCAGGTTTTCAAACAAAGATGGCGACAAAGAGGCAAAACTTACGGACTGCAGCTTTAAATATACTTATTTTACCTAGCTAGCTTGCATGACAATGTTTTTTTTTTTTTTGTTTGGCTGTAATTCACACCAAAGAGCCCATTTAGTGTATCATGGAGAAATATTTAAAATGAAAATTGCGACAATGGACTGTCATTAAGCTATTTTGAAACATTTTTACAAAACAAAATATCTTTTCAAAAGCAAAATATGCATAAACATAATTGCTTTTACAACTAATGGCTTCCTAAAACATTTTAGGAAATTACATGCAGAGATGGATGGGTTGATGAATGAATGAATGAATGAATACACCAGTTATGTTTTTTTAAGTCTCTCATGCTCACCAAGGCTGCATTTATTTTATTAAAAATACAGTAAAACAAATTATTGTGAAATATTTTATGAATAAGTTGAGCAGGATCTCCCCGGAAACCCGCACGTTGCCTATTTTAATATATGTATGTATTAAAATGTATTTTAAATATATTTAAAATATAATATATTTTAAAATGTAATTTATTCCTGTGATGGCAAAGCTAATATTTCAGCAGCATTTACTCCAGTCTTCAGTGTCACATGATCCTTCAGAAATCATTCTTATATGCTGATTTGAAACATTTTTTAAATATTATCAATGTTGCTAACAGTTGTGCTGCTTAATATCTTAATGGAAGCCATGATATATATTTTTCAGGATTATCTGATGAACAGAAAGTTCAAAAGAACAGCATTATACAGAAATATTTAAAATAAAAAGAAGTAAATTTACTATATACACATTCGCAACACAAAACCACCTCCCCAGTCCACTAAGACCATTTATGAAAGCTAAGCTGCAAATACAGCTCATTCAGAACATTTTATGATTATGTCTAAACTATCAGCACATAAACATATCACTGTCTATGTTTACATATCAGTGACTTGCAATCAGTTTAGCGGGGGTGTTGTTAATCATTTCACAAAAGGTTAACAGATCCTAACATGGGCCATTTTAATAGAAGATTTAAAGGTACTGTTGCAAAAACAGACAGTTTAATTAAAATGGCCAGAAAGGGTGGAAATTTGTCTTGTAAACTGATTTTTATGCAAGAAACCTTGAGTAACATTGCTAATTATAAATACAGCAAAAGTGTAGAATTTGGCCGCTTTAATACATAATCATCAATAAGAAAACAAATGATCTGATCATGAGCGAGTGAAGATATGAATAAAACATATTTGTTACAGTAAATTAGTTTAGCATGAATACAAAATGTGTTGCACAAAGTAGCATTTCATGCATCATTGATGATTGATTAAGGATATGTTTGGAAAGAACATTACAGTGGAAACTGTATTCAAGAACATTTGGGACTAAATTATTATCTTAATTTGAGTCAGAACATTTCACAGTAAAAGCATTTTGTACAAATCTGTCCTATTAATGTGGGAAATATAATCTGAAATATGTAATGATCAGAATCCAGCAGGGATAGGAAGCTATGGTAAAGAAGTAGATGGGTCTAAATGAAACAAAAAAGATGTTTAACTATGTTATTCCTGAGAACTTGAGTATTTTGCGTAACTGAATTTAAACACTCTCCTCCCTTAAAATTTGCATCTGAAAGGGAAACTCCTAAAAATGCATATGCAATAAGGTCAGTTGCAAAAATAACTGTATCCACGCCTTTTCATCGCTAATGTTTCACTGTGTGTCTTTAGAAAATCCTGACAGTAGTTTTTTTTCCTGACAGAGGGTTTGCACTGACGCAAGCTGTTAGTAAATCTGGCCCCAAAATATAAAAAATTGTTTTTGGTAATTGAAACAAACCTGAGATTAAATAAAATCTTAATATTAGAAACAAATTAAGCTGAATGAAAAATTACTAAAACTAAAATAAAAATAAAGCAATGTAGAAATATAAAAAATGAATAAAAGGATAAAATAAAATTACTAAAATTAAACTGAAAACTGAAACATAATATAGCAATTATCATATTATATATCTATAATATAGCAATTCAATATTGATTTCTGTCGGTTCATATACCCATTTTTGTTTGCAGAAAATGCTCAATTCATCATGTTTACAAAGCTTGAAATACATACTCTCTAATTATTGACCTGATACAAACTTAAAGACTGTAGTGAAAAGGGCTGAGCTAAAGAAAGACTGACCTGTTCCTGCCCCGAGCCGCACACCACCCAGGAAGACGTTGCTGGCGAACGGCTCTCTGTCCCACACTGTCAGCTCCAGACACACGCTGTCCAGATCGCTGTGCTGCAGGCCGCAATATGTGAAGGTGTGATTCCAGCGTGGGTTTACAGTGCGCTTCACCACGGCCGTCTTGTGCTTTGTGCTTTTCTTGTCATCAGGCAACAGGTATCTGATACACAAGAAGAAAAGGAGGAGTGAGAGTTTACAAAATGCACTGTATATGGAGGAAAAACTGGAAATCAACTCACCCTTTGACAAACGGGTCAGAGGACCCTCCTTTGACGGCTGTCAGGCTTTTTGCCTCTTTAACCAGCAGCTCCACCATTCCTCCTTTAGGGAGAGTGATGGCCTTCTTCTTTCCTTTTAGAAATCCCTTTTTTACTGAGAAACAAAAGAGAGCTTGATTAAATACTAATAATATACAGAGAGCTTCTTGGAGCTCAAATAGAAAATTCAAAATAAAAATTGATTTTAAACCAATCTCATGTTTTTTTTTTTGCTGTGAAAATTATTAGATATTATATATAAACTTATCTAAAATAAAATTAACCTACCATGGAAAGATGAAACATCTGTAAATTTACATTACGCATTTTTATTTAGCATTTACATTATTCGATTTTTCATTATTTTTTATTGTTTTTATATTTTTATACATGTTTACTTTATAAATATTCAACTTTTATGATATTTAAAGTGTTTAAAACAGTTTTTTATAAGTAGCAAAAACAATATGACAGAAATCTTAAATAAATAATTAAATATATTACTATTAATAATCAAAATAAATTATTCTTCCATGTAATATAGTTTACAAACCTAACTGTAAGCTGTTTATGATTGATAGGCAACATAATAATTATAGACCACTCCATAAATAACTGATTGCCATATTAATGTTCAATAATGTGCTTTCATAGAAGTCATAAGTTTTACCAACAATGAAAACGTGGAGAAATTATGTAATTTCTAATTCTAAATCATACCTTGAACTTGGTCCAGAGGCAGGGAGAGATTTCTCTCTGCAGGAATGTACTTCAAAACCACCGTCAGTTCCCCTTTGTAGTGAATCACGGAGTCCACATAAGACTCATTCTGACACAAACACACATTTCAGTATCACTCTTATCCATGTCAACACACTCCTCTTTATCTCGCTGTTTCTGTTTGTGTGTGTGTGTGCTCAGCTCACCCTGGGCTGCAGAGCGAACCACTCCTCTATTTGCATGTCAAACTCCCAGGAGTCAAAGGTCAGCTCGGCCTCCCCCAGGAAGCTGTTGTGTCCAAAACGATCATGATGCCACACAGAAACCTGCAGTGTGCGTGTCTCCAGCTGAGAGTGACTGACCACGTACTATACAGAGGAACAGAGACAGATAAGAGCCTTTAAATCAATATCTAATTTGCACCTTTCTCATCAATCTCAGTACAAAACCTTGTGAGGCAGGCATGAACGTCCTCTTACCCTCAGGTTTTCATTGAACACTGGGTTAGTGGTGTTGCTTTTGATGCTGGTTTTCATCTTGCTTTGACGGGACTTGTCTGGCAGGAGATATGTTTTAACATAGCTGCAAACACACACATAATACCAAAATCATAATACCACAATATCAGCCTCTGACACTTTGGTAGTGATATTAAATTGATATAAGAGGCAACAAATAAACAACTTCAGACAACTGATTAAATTCAACTAGAGCAGTCAATAGATTCAATGTCAATAATTTGTGATTAATCTCATAGTCATTGGGCTAAAGGAACACTCCACTATTTTTGAAAATAGGCTCATTTTCCAACTCCCCCAGAGTTAAACAGTTGAGTTTTACCGTTTTCGAATCCATTCAGCCGATCTCCGGGTCTGGCGGTAGCATTTTTAGCTGTAGCTTAGCATAGATCATTGAATCTGATTAGACCGTTAGCATCTCGCTCAAAAATGACCAAAGAGTTTCTATATTTTTCCTATTTAAAACTTTACTCTTCTGTAGTTACATTGTGTACTAAGACCGACGGAAAATGAAAAGTTGCGATTTTCTAGGCCGATATGGCTTTTAATATGGAACTTTCCCGATATGGAAGTTAGCCTATTTTCAGGCGCTGCGTAATATCATTGCGCCTGCTGCACCCATGGTATGGCAGCAAAGTTCCTTGATTATTACGCCGAAATGAGAGTATAGTTCCTAGCCATATTGGCCTAGAAAATCGCAACTTTTCATTTTCCGTCGGTCTTAGTACACGATGTAACTACAGAAAAGTAAAGTTTTAAATGGGAAAAATATAGAAACTCTTTGGTAATTTTTGAGCGAGATGCTAACGATCTAATCAGATTCAATGATCTATGCTAAGCTACAGCTAAAAGTGCTACCGCCAGACCCGGAGATCTGCTGAATGGATTCGAAAATGGTAAAATGGAAAATGAGCCTATTTTCAAAAATAGTGGAGTGTTCCTTTAAATAATTTGTTTAATTTTAAATGAAAGAAAACAAAAAGTGTTTGGTTTGGCAAATTATTTAGATAGGAATATATTTGGATACTGGACTGAGGTACATTTCTGTACTATTTAACACAACTTTAACAGAATTGAAGTTAGAAGAAAGCTTCCGGAAGACATTGATCAAATCTTTGGTACATATATTTTTATCAGTTAAACAAGGACATTTATTAGATCTTAATATACTACATTTGGAAAAATATATATAATATTTCAGCAAAACATGGCTTTTAGTGTTTTAGTAACAACTTTTAATAACAACAACTAGTGGAACATTTCCACTAATTCAAAATTTGAAAATTACAGCATTAAAGGAGTAGTTCACCCAAAAATAAACATAAAAATGGCATAAAGTAGTCCTTACATCCAGACACATTTTCTAAAGCCATAGAATGGCTATATGAGGAACAGATTGAAATTTAAGTAATTAAATTAACAATAATTATCCTGAAAATTAATTATTAAAATCTGCTCTCATTAATTGAAATAAAATAATATTGAATTGAAAAACTTGTAAAATGGAAATGCTGCATAACTAAAATAAAATACCTTTATGTTGATGTACTAAAATTGCTAAAAATAAATAAAACCAAAATAAATATAAAGCTAAAAAAGAAAAATAAAGAAATACAAGCTAAATACAATACAAATACAATACTAAATACAAAAAAAAACTAATAAAAATGACAAAAGCACATAACTAAATTACTAAAACTTAAAATTAAAATGAAAACTGAAATTATACAAATAAAAGCTAAAAATATTCATTCAAAACATTAATAAATACTATAATAGTATATAAATAATACTAAAATAATACTGCTGGTGAGTAAATAATGACAGAATTTAAATAAACTAATAAAATAATTAATATAGATAAATCTAATGTTAATACATTAACATCCCAAATACATGCAGTGCAGAGATGCTCTACTAGGGCTCAAAGTGAAGTGTATAGTATGTGTTTGTGTGTGTGTGAGTATGTGGCCTTACGCATCTGTGCGCTGTCTCCTATCATCCCCGGTTGCTAGGCAGCGGCACTCACGGACGAGCACGTTGAGTGCCCCTGTTTTATAACTGTAAGAGATGTTGAGCAGGATCTCCCCGGAAACCCGCACGTTACCATAGTCCCCCGTCTCACTGTACACGCTCATCATACTGTTGATGCTGGTCTGGAGAGCACATATAAGGAGAATCTTTGGGTGTGCATCTTTCACAAGCTTGTGTTTGAGTGTAAGAATGTCTCTTCAGTGGTACAGAAAGACACGAGAGCGAAACTGAAGCGAACAGAGCAACAGACAGACACACACACAAACACACACTGAACACTCACAGTGTCAGCATCTGAGTCAGGTACATTTAGGAAACCCCACTTTCTCTCCGAGGCAGGTGTGGAAGACTAGAATAAGATAGAGAGAGAAAGAGAGAAGAGAAGAATGATAGCAGGAAAAAAAACAGAGAGCAGAGAAGTAGAATAAGAAAAACATAGATAATATGACAGAAGACAGATTGCTGGAGTCAAGAAGGAGCTTTTTCATATTTGATTATGACTGTGTCATGTTTACTCATCCTTATGTAATTTTCTTCCATAAAGGTAGTTTATCTTTAGTTTTGTTTTTCAGCTAAATGAAGGCTTTCATTTCTGTTTCAGTGTTTTGTAATCACTAATCCTTTCCATAAAATAAAATTGAATGGGAACTGGAGCTGATGGTTTCCAAAAATGACAAAAAGCACCATAAAGGTAGTCCATAGGTCTTTTGAAGCCATACAATGGATGTAAATTCTGGCACAATACATCTTGACAAGGCACATTTGAATTTACATGAAGACTTGTAAGATTTGAGAGCTATGGCACAAAGCAATTTTTTTCAACAAGTGATAAATATTGCATAATTTATGTTTGTTCATTGAAATATATATTTGGAATACATCACAACAGTTGTTTGGGTCACTTTAATGGTACATTTAAGGTTCTTTTTGTCATTATCCCCATTCACTTTCACTGTATGTAAAAGAGCAGCATTAACATTCTTCAAAACATCTTTTGTGTTCTTCAAAAGAACATCAAGCAGGTTTGGAATGACATGAGGGTGAATAAAAAATGACAGAACTTTTATTCTGTGAAAATATGAATGTAGTTGCTAGTTTTTTGCTTTTCTCTTGTGTTCCCTCTCCATCCCGCATCTGACTCATCTAGCTATTAGAGACTGTGTGTGAGCTACGAGTTATGTCAGCTTTTTTGAAAGAGGCCACTTGTCTTCTTGTTTGCCTGAATGATCTCTCTTTGTTGAATCTTAATGCACCATCTGCATCTGTATGTGTGGCCGGAAAACTGAGAAATATGACAATGATGCACTCAGTAGTTATTGTGTGTTTTATCTATGCTAAATTGTGTGTATATGAGATTGGGCGATAAAAAATGCATGCGCGGGTCTGCCAGGTGAGTCAACAAATTAAGTGATCTCATGAAACTGGATATTTTGCCAGAAGGAGGAAATGCTAATATCCATAAGGCACAAGCTAGAACAAGTTTTAGAGCGTATGGTGTACATTAATATCAGAAAAAGGAGGTAAAGAGTTGGGTTTCTGGCTCCCCTGCCATAAGGCACACAAATAAAAGTCTAAACATAGAGATGCACAAGCAAAACACAGAAAGAGGAACAAATACATATTTTGTTTCAGTCAGACATCTGCACAAAGCCAGCAAACACAAATTGCAGCAAAGCTGTGATTATGGTGTTTTGTGTGTGTGTGTGTTTCTGTGTAAATCATTATACCATTGATTGCGCACTGCAGACGCTCCGGTTGGTTTTATAGTGTGCTGATAACGCCGCATCAATGTCCTCATCTGAGTCCTAGAGCACAAACACTGCCTTCAGCCAATATTACATTGAAAACAGCACTGGTTTCCTTCATGCGATCACTTCACTCATATCAGAAATATCACATTACAGAAGGCTGTCTCTTATCATTTTAACTCCCTGCCTGGAAATCATATCCTGCACACAGGAAAAAAAAATGATTGCAAGTGAGGAGTGGTTTAAGAGACTGTGTCTGAGATCTACCACATCGTTCAGGCCTGGAACAGAGCGGCATCGACTAATCAGAGGGTCTTCACTGAACCCCTCAACAGGATTACTGAGGTCCACCTCAGAGCAACTGTGATCTGTGAAGAGAGAAAGCAGCTGTTTTTAAACAAAGTTCTGGCCATTTTATATTTTATAATACTTCTACAGAAATACAGTGAGGTCCAAAGTCTGAGACCACTTGTGAAATAGTAAAAAACATAAAAAACAATTATTATAACATAATTTAAGCAGAAAGTTTAACTCAAACATTTTCAGAAACAAATTTCAGAATGTCTAAGTATTTGGTATGTTCATGTAAACCCTGATGATCATGTTCTCCAGCATGATTTGAGAAAGATACAAAGAGCATCCAGTGCACAAAGGGGGGCCTCAACATTACTTAAAATAAGACAAAACAAGCGTAAAACAAGCTAATATAAGTAAAAGTATAATTCTTAATTCAACTCTTTTTTCTTCTTTGAAAGAACAGTGTAATCACTGTCTTGAAAAACTTGGATATATGAAGCAGCCTAATCAGTGTGAAAAAAGTGTTATTTCTAGACCTGAAGAAGTCATGTAAATTAATAAAATCGTATAACTCCACAGGTATTTTCATACATTTGATAAATGATTTATTTATAAATTGTATACATTTATCTAGTTAGTCCAAACTCTAAAATATTTTATCTGGTAGGAATTGTGAGTAAAAAATACTGTTTTAAAAAAATGCTTATTTTATTAGTGACCTAGAGTGTCAAATCTTAATAGAGCAATAGCGCAGAGTTTGAAATATTTCTACATATATTTATTTATTTTTTAACTTTCTTTTTTATTATTTTTTAAGAGAATATATATTAAAAAAAACAGTAGAACAAGGGGCACACATACTGTTTTTGAGGTAAGTACAGGTTTACAAATTCACAGACATTGATTATTGTTTAGATTACAATACTCCATTTACATTTTGTCTACATATATTTCTATTTTACATGATGAAACTGTTTATTACCATGTTTAAATTAAATTCTGAAATACACATTTTCAATGTGGTCTCAGACTTTTAAAAGTTCTTAAAGGGGTCATATGATGCGATTTCAAGTTTTCCTTTCTCTTTGGAGAGTTACAAGCTGATTGTGCATAGATAAGATCCCTGAAGTTGCAAAGACTAAAGTCTCAAAACCAAAGAGATATTCTTTATCAAAGTTAAGACTCTGCCACACCCCCCTAAAACGAAGCTGAAGCTCGTGATTATGGAAAGAGGCGTTACATTTCCGACGCGTGCTTTTGGTGTTCGGCCAATCACAATGCACTGGGTCAGCTGGCTAATCAGAGCAGACTGTGCTTGTCGGAAGGAGGGACTTTGTAGAAAACGAAGCGTTTGAGAGAGGTGGGGCATAGAGGACCTACAATAATGTACAGTATTTGAAAAAGAATGTGTTTTTTGAACATTAAAGCATGTCAACATATTCTGTTACACCAAATACACCAAATAATGATCTTTAAAAAAGCATCTTAAAGACCCTTTTAATATTATATAACTGATATGGACAGTTTTGAGGGCAAATGTCATTACTGGTGTCAATAGCAGTAATAGTATATGTGACCCTGGACCACAAAACCAGTCTTAAGTTGCTGGGGTATATTTTTAGCAATAGCCAAAAAAACATTGTATGGGTCAAAATTATCGATTTTTCTTTTATGCCAAAAATCATTAGGATATTAAGTAAAGATCATGTTCCATGAAGATATTTTGTGAATTTCCTACCGTAAATATATCAAAACTTAATTTTTGATTAGTAATATGCATTGCTAAGAACTTCATTTGGACAATTTTAAGGCGATTTTCTCAGTATTTAGATTTTTTTGCACCCTCAAATTCCAGATTTTCAAATAGTTGTATCTCGGCCAAAGTCCTTTCCTAACAAACCATACATCAATGGAAAGCTTATTTATTCAGCTTTCAGATGATGTATAAATCTCAATTTCAAAAAATTGACCCTTATGACTGGTTTTGTTGTCCAGGGTCACATATGCAGAGTTGTTGCCATGGTGATACCTGATGAGAGGGAGGCTCTGGATATGGCGATAGAGGGTGTGCTAGAATCTGTTTGTCTCCGCCCATCCGCCATCTTTTCAAGAACACTGTCACTGCTTAGTATACTAGACACGCTTTCTGCCCCATCCGGCTGAATAAACACATTCACGCACAAGGACAGTAAACACCGCTTTCGGGTCATGCACGCAAATCAGTATACAAGAATGTAAATATGCTATCATGTTTTACCCTGTTTCTTGCCTCCGTCTGGGTCGGTGTTTTGACCATTTGTGCTCTCATGTTATTGGGTACTGTTGGTAACCCTGATGATTCCACTGCAACCGCTCTCTTCCTAAAACACAGACACTTAATGAGTCTTAATGAACAGACACATGCTGGCACAGAATGCAATACTAGCTTACTGCACTCAAGTTTATACTGCCTACTATTTTTCCAAATTAATATGTGAAACAGTATGCACTATGCAACAGGATTCATTTCAAAAAGTGGGATGCTACATTGTTGTCATACTCGGTGTACTGCATGTTCAAAATCATGGTTGATATTACTCCTGGCTCATTTGTCACATTGTAAATGGTTGAGTGCATTGCATTATGATAGGCTACAGTGTTTACAGTGTTACATTTTAGCAGTTCCAGGCATACAGAAAAAAGCATAAAAAGCGCAAATACTATTAACTGAAGGAATTGTATTGCAGTAAGTGATTCCAAGCATAGCATAGCTCAATGGACTGTAAATGATGCCCCTCACCCTTTCCTGTTCTTCCCTGTGCTTTTCTGGGATTGGGGTGTAGCTGATCTCTCAGACTGTGGCGTGGATGATCTCTCCATCTCTGATGATCTGTGAGCAGAGCCTCCATCTCCATAAACAAAAACAGATATTCATAATAAAAAAAAAAGTATGCAAAAAACGCATGTCTTTTGACCATGTCAGAAAATGTGAGAAAAAAAAATGAAGAAAACAATATTATGGATAGAGGACTCATATTTTAGCCTGAAGCAATGGTTTTAAAAATGTCTTAATGATGGAAACACTTTAACACTTTCATTTCACAAGACATTAATTGATGGACGAGTCGTGTGGATTATTGTGATGTTTTTATCATCTGTTTGGACTCTCATTCTGACCGCACCCATTCACTGCAGAGGATACATTGGTGAGAACGAAATATAATGCTTAATTTCTCAAAATCTGTTCTCATAGAGAAATAAACTCGACAAAGCAAAGCTGTTGGATAGGCTGAGGGTAAGTAAATCACATCATTGGAGATGTGTTAATTAAATGTCACTGTTTTGTTCAATGATTTTTTCTGTCAAAAATATTTTGTCTGAAATTGAAAATTTGTGTTTTTTTGTTTTGCTGTTTCGTCCTAGTATTTCCAGTTGCCAGAATTCACTATATTTTTTGTATATACTGAAACATATATTCTAATTCAAATCATCAAAAAAAAAAGGCTGGAGAGGAAAATTTTCCATTATGTCAGGGCTGTCAGTGTGTATTTACGGCAACATTTACAGCCACTGGTTGATGGATGTCTGTGTTGACACAAACTCTGATTTGGTCTCACCTGGAGGACTGCTGAGGATTGACTGTTTGACTACATCACTGCTGGTAATGCTGGCATGTTGAAACCTCTTGGATCTCTCTTCCAGAAACCATTCTCCAGTAACCACCTTCAGCTCCCTAAATCAGCCAGTCACACGCAGACAACACTGTGTAAGCACCAATCATAGAATTGACAACCACAGCCTAATTGGTTCAACCTATTAAAGAGCCTATGACCTGTTGACATTTCCTATTGAAACTAAAAGCTGGGGCAGAATATGGACAAAAGCCAAAAAAACTCAATTTTGTGGTGTCTTATATCTATTCACCATTGCAGACCGCAGTATGGATGTTGTGTGTGACTCACGCAGTCTTCGCACACATGGTGCATTTGCAGTTGCTGCCTGGAGGCGTAGCAGTGCAGAAGTTGCAGATGCGCCGATGACAGTTGGTACACACATTACCCCTCTGCAGGATGAGACCTAGAGCACGCAGACATATAGCACACTCGCGTTGATCCGCTGAACTACGCCGCCCGGCTCGCTTCAGTTCCAGAAGTTCATTTTTCAACTTCCTGTAGAGGCACAACTGCCATCACTGTTGGGGAGTAACTAAATCGTCACCTTGGAATTATAAAGTTCTGTCTGCCGTTTTTGTCAAAACTGAGTTATTCACATATTATTATTCTGTGACAACTTATTTACATTATGTGATGTTTTTTTTGTTTTGTTTTATTGTGTACATTTTGTGTGCATTGTCTTCACTTTGGGACTGATGTATGAAAGAGACTTGTTGCCCATATCCCATATCACTATATGGAATGCAAAAACTTTGAAGCTCAATATCTACAAAACTGCTCAGAATGCAGATAGAACCTTATAATTCCAAGGTGACGAAATGTAACGATCCTATAAATTAACTACAGTAGGTCCGCTGCTTTGAACACAGTTCATCTATTCCAAAATGAAGCTACATTTTCAAGGCCACATGGCAATTTTTATGTCGCTTTCACTGACATAAAATTCACTGACATATAGTATGTAGTTCTGGAAAGGCCGATTCATTCCAGTGAATTGGTTCATTCGGAATTTCTGTGTAATTTTACAGGTTATAAAAAGGATTCACAGATTCGAGTCACTACATTTTAAGTGTTTTTACCTGAATATTTAGCACATCATTATGTGATCAAATCAGTTATATAAATTAGTTATTTGAGTATTCAGGTTTTTTTGTTGTATTTACTATAATTTATAAAAAATTTAAATGCACCCTAAATGGGATTTTTCATACACTCATAAATCCACATTTTTTGTGTTAGAAAACTATGGCTGCAATTAAATTATACATTTGTCAATGTAGTTAGCTACTTTTCTTAAAAGTTTACATAATCGCTAACTACTTTTGCAAAAGTGTGTGTGCATGTGTATACATATAAAATGTGTGTGTATACACATACATATATATAAAGAAAATGTCTGCTTGTGATGAAATGATGTGTAGAAGACGCTACCTGATGCGTTTCTCCTCTCTTTTGCGGAGTTTCTCGTCTTTCTGGAGAACACCCAAGATCATCTGCCTTTCGTGCTCCAGGAGGAAGGACAAATTAAGCGACTCGGTTGTTTTTGCCATGACCATTTAAAGAACTGCTCACAGAGCTCCAGGAAAACTTAGCCAATCAAACTGGCCACAAACCAATAACAATTATGCTTCATGAATGCAGCTGGAATCCTCAGTCAGAATGACGGATTGCTTTAGTTCATCTACACATCCCAAAAAGGTAATCTGCCTGGTCCTTCAGACGATAACATTCATCTCTTGACAATTGTGGCAGGTCTTGTGATCCTGTTGGTCAGTGCATTGTTAAACTTTTCACCTGCTGAATGCCTGCAAGCATAACATCCATATAAAAACAATCAGTTATCAATCAGGGTATTTTAGGTCTAATACTTATTGTATAACTAGGGAATCATGATTCACCTTATAACCTAGTTGAAGTCAAAAGTGTTTAATATAATATATATAACATACAGCAATGTTCAGAAATAAAAAGACACTCCCAGTAGGAAAAAAAAGAAAAAAAAAAACTTCTATTGAAACCAAGCTGCATTTCTATCAGTCTGCTTTTAAGAGTCAGAGAGAGAGGGTGGAAAATGATAATGAAAAACCAATTATTAATCTTTTCCTGCAAAAAAACCCTCTGACTAACAAATAACCTCAGAGGGGAAAAATATTTTTAAAAGTATAACATGACTCATTAAATTAAACATTAAAACACAAAATAGTAACTAAATAAAGGAATTACAATTATTTAAATTGAATAATATATAAGAATAATTCAGAGGCAAAATGAAGCACTTTTTATGTGGTTCAGCATGACAGACTATATTACGGATTATGATTATCTTTATTATCTGCTTTATAAATAGACTGACAGTCCGGATGTCAGTACGAAACCCCAGCCAAACCGATACAGCTACAGCTACAGCTACTAGTCACCATTTAGGTTTTTATCTAAAGTGACAATACACTAATTGCAGTGGCAGTCTGCCAGCGGCAATCTGGGGTGAAGTGGCTCGCTCGAGAGCACAAGAGTAATAGAACAGGACAGTGATCACTGTACATCATGCATACTTGGGACTGAACCTATAACCTTTGCATTAATAGCTAACACTTTCCATAAATAGGGTATATACTGTAATAGAGCTTGAAGTCAATTAAATAATGAAGCTGTACGTTCTAATAAAAATAAAAATACACCAGAATGGGTATTCTATTCTGTAAATTAAAGAATTGTATTCTTATAATAAGTTCAGTAATAAGCATTGAATGATTCAGCAAATTCATTCAACACTATAATACGTGTAAAAAATTAAGAAAATGGAATAATAATATTTACTTATCTTCCTGCCATGCTGTAAAAACGGTTCCAATAATGTCCTTGACATGAGTTTTATGGTTTTACACCAGGGGGAACATCATCCTATAAAATGTTTGCCTGAAAATTGTGCATGGGAAAAGTATGCTTTTGGTAATTAAAACAAGTTAATTATTAAAATGTTTTATTCTATTTACATGATATTTACAAACCTTTTTTAAATTATTAACTTATTTTAACTTTTAACTATTGTATGTCAATAACGACATACATACGTTTAGCTGATATTCATTACTACTATTAATAATGTATATTACATTATTAGAATATTATTATTATTAGAATATTATTGTTAACAGATTTTATTATTTACATAAAATTAGCTTATGTATGTCATTATTTTGATATTCCCATATGATTAAAATTGTTGGATACAGTCAAGACAATCAAAACCATTGAGTTGATTGGGTTAAAAGGATTCCATCCTATTTTATGTTAAATATAACAGTTAGTCTAACTTGTTGCTTTAAAAAACATCATGGGATACCGATTTGTATTTTTAGAAAGTGCCAGCTCTGATCTATAACTATTTCAGTCATGTTCAGTTGTCTTTGCTGGAAGCCAGTTTTCCTGTTTGAAGTACTGATTTATGGGTCATATCCAACACCCAGCCCTGTCTAGTATGTGCATTATCTGGGTTAATATGTAGCAGTAACTGCATGTGTGTATGCCATCTCATCTTCGTTCCAGGTTTGTTTGAAATCAATAGTGAGTGACAAATGGGGCGGACAGAAAATATGTGTTCCTGTGTGTGTGTGTGTGTGTGTGTGTGTGTGTACCCGGTATTTATCACGTTATGGGGACCAAATGTCCCCACAAGGATAGTAATACTAGTAAATTTTGACCTTGTGGGGACATTTTTGAGGTCCCCATGAGGAAACAAGCTTATAAATCATACAGAATGAGTTTTTTTGAGAAAGTAAAAATGCACAAAGTTTCCTGTAAGGGGTAGGTTTAGGGGTAGGGTTGGTGTAGGGCAATCGCACATACAGTTTGTACAGTATAAAAAACATTACGCCTATGGAATGTCCCCATAAAACATGGAAACACAACATGTGTGTGTGTGTGTGTGTGTGTGTGAGTGTGTGTGGGCATGACTCGCTTTCCTATATTCTGTCTGTCTGACAGAATCTGAAACACCATGTCTGACGGGTCAGCCTGCATAATCAGAACCTTCAAAAGCTGTTTTCACACCATCATTTACACTTAGAAAAGTGTATGCCATCGGTGCCACAACCACACACGTACGTCTATGCGTCACACACAGGTGACAATTATTTGTAATGTCGCAGCACAAAATTGCTTTAAGCTGAATTGCATGTGTGTATGTTTGTGCCTTTGTGTGTAACAGAGGTTCTTGTTCCATTAAGTGTCTGACTCACCAGGAAGACGTGGAGCAAAATTAGGCCTAATTCAAATTTCTCATGCGAGAACTGTTTAAAGGGACACACACACACACACACCGTGATCATTGAAAGTGTAACTTCAGTATCTCCACTTAGGAAAATGACACAGCATGAGCCAGCAATGTCTAGCAGCACTAATTAAAAAAAATCTCTTCTCCCCCTTTCTGCCATCAATGTCAGATAGTTTTTAGTATGTGTTTGAGTCTGAATGTTAGTGTGTTCATTATACACTCCTGAGCAAGGTGTATACTGCTGAGCTGCTTTAATAAAAAACTTACAGGGTTACAAAAGGTGTGGTATCTCTCTGGATCCCACCCTCAGTACACACACATTAGTGTACACAAAGCCTTGTATAAACATACATCAACACACAGCTCTCTTATGTTGTCAAACAATATACAGTACCGTTCAAATGTCTATGGCCAGTAAGATTTTTTTTTTAATGTTTTTGAAGATTACATTTTTAAAAATACAGTAAAACAGAAATATTGTGAAATATTATTACAATTTATAAAACTGTTGTCTATTTGAATATATTTTAAAATGTAATTTAATTCTGTGATGCAAAGCTGAATTTTCAGCAGCCATTACTCACTCTTCTCAGTGTCACATGATTCCTCAAAAATCATTCTAATATGCTGATTTGGTGCTCAAGAAACTTATCAGTGTTGAACATGTTGATTTTGCTACTTAATATTTTTGTGGAAATAATTTTTTCATAACTCGTGGATGAACAGAAAATTCAAAAGGATTTATTTATAAATAGATTTTTATAAATAGATTATAGACTAAAGTCTTCACTGTCACTTTTGATCAATTTACTGCATCTATGCTGAATAAAAGTATTAATGTCTTTTTAAAAAATCTTACTGACCCCAAACCTTTGAACAGTAACATACTTTATAAGCATAGTTTAACAAAAATAAAAGAAAAAAAGAAAGAGAAATTGTTTTCTTTCATCCATGGAATACAAAAGGAGATGTTTAGATAAATGTCCACACTGCCCTTTTTCAATGAAAGTGATAAGAATTAGAGGTTATAAGGATTTGAAATCACATGATGGTGAGTAAACGCTTTTCTGTTCAAATTTTCTAAATTTTTCATTTTCATGTGTAAACTAAATCCTTAAATAGCAGTAAAAGTGTCTAATCCACTACCTGGACTAATTAAAAAGACACAACAACAACACTTTCAACAACACCCACAAGCACTGTTATTTAATTGTTACCCAGACAGGCTCTAGTGAATATTAAGACACCAGACAGGAATAATGCTGCCTTCAAGTCCTTCTGGGAAATTCCTATTTACCAGCTGAAAGTTATCTTTACTATGTGATGCGAGTTCAAATGATTTTGGTTGGGGAAAAAAGGATAGGGTTTCATATTTGTTTATCTCTTTTTCACTTACTGACAAAAGACAGGAAGTTTTCAGCCCTAGTGCAACCTAATGAAGAGTGCTGGATGCACATTTGGTTTGTAATTGGTTCTTTATCTGTGCATTTTATCTTTTTCATGCTGAAATGTAGTTGCACAAGCTTATCACTTCATAAAATGCTAAATGTGTAGCATTTTCTGACAAGCTCTATTTGTATTATCCATCAACAGTACGCTAACCACATGGAAAAGAAAGTAAATTTTCAGCACGTTTTATTGTGACATGCCTCAAAATTTAGATTTTTCCCTCTGGTAATTAAGACACTGTGATACCATTCATGTAGTATACGATCATCCCGACATGACCTGAAAGCAACATTAAAGATGACGAGCATGTTGCAAGAACCATGGGAAATGTAGTTCAGTATAGTTTATGTAGTTCATGTAGTTTAGTATTCAAATATCAAATATCAAAATCTAGACAGCAGGGTGGAAAATGACCAATATAATGCCAATGCTAATGTTTATTAATGACATCTCACCCTCCCGGCTATCTGCTATGGTTTCATCAACGCTTCCTCCCCATGAACAGTTATTATCTCTTGATGTTAACAGTGCTAGTGATACTTTCTGCTCCACTCTTACGTCTTGTTTAGACGGTGTTTGCCCCTTGTCTTCCAGGCCAGCTCATACCACCTCTTCTGCCCCTTGACCAATATAATGCCAATGCTAATGTTTATTAATGACAGAAATTACATTATATTACACAGTATTTACTCAAAGATCTTTGTGTAAAGAACTGACACAAACAGGAACAACTTTTAATCACCAAATGAATATGGTCTATTTCAAAGTCATCATTTATGGCAAATATATGGTTCACATATTTTAACATGCATGTAAAGGGGCAGCTATAAATGATATTATGTTGTCAGACCAAATATGAAGTATACCATAAGTATTGCTTTTGAATCGTTCTCTTTCACTACTTGTTTCCCTTCTGTTTTCAGTTTTTTATAACCAATTCTTGTGTTTCCAGATCCCTACTATCACTACCACTATTAAACCACGCATCACACACTGTAGGCAGCACAATCCTAACAACCTGCGCACTTTGCCTATGTCTACTAATCTCCTCCTCCCCCTCCTTCATCAACTCTAACAGCTGTCGACTTTGCCACATTCTTCATTAATAAAATTACCAACCTCAGTGCAGTTTGCCACACCACAAACTCTCAAACACATCTTACCAGCAAACATACACTCGTTTTCATCCTTCTCTCCACTCTCTGAGACAGAAGTCTCTAAACTCATCCTTTCCAATCATCCTACTACTTGTCCGCTTGATCCTATTCCATCTCATCTCCTTCAAGCCATTT
>NW_015548259.1:661348-662884 GCF_001515605.1 Sinocyclocheilus anshuiensis
AACCCAACTCTTTTAGAGAACTACAGACCGGTTTCCCTTCTACCTTTCATTGCAAAAACACTTGAACAAGTTGTGTTCAACCAAGTCTCTGCCTTTCTCACACAGAACTTCCTCCTGGACAGCAACCAAACTGGCTTCAGAAGTGGACATTCGACAGAGACTGCCTTGCTCTCAGTTGTTGAAGCCCTAAGACTGGCAAGAGCAGCTTCCAAAAGACTGGCAAGGGCAGCTTCCAAATCTTCTATATTTATTTTGCTGGATCTGTCTGCTGCTTTTGATATGGTGAACCACCAGATTCTCCTGTCAACCCTATTGGAAAATGGCATCTCAGGAATCGCACGGCAGTGGTTTGAGTCTTATCTCTCAGATAGGTCCTTCGAGGTAACTTGGAGAGGTGAGGTGTCCAAGTCGCAACATCTAGCTACTGGGGTGCCTCATGGCTCAGTTCTTGGACCACTTCTCTTCTCTGTCTACATGGCATCACTAGGTTCTGTCATTCAGAAACATGGCTTTTCATATCACTGCTACTACGGCTCTGTGTAGTAAATGCCGCTCCAGCTGAAAGCACGTGCTGGAGATTTACTACTAATCACAGGAGCGGTTTTACTGACGAGATGTGCATGAAAATCGCATTCGATTTTTTGCACAGCCCTACCATCCAGTTATGCTCATCAACCATAACTCCTTTAAAACAGCTAGAAACCTTGGAGTTGTGATTGATGATAAGCTGAATTTCTCAGACCACATTGCTAAAACTGCCCGTTACATTACATATTGTTGCTCTTTTGTTAGTTTTGATTGCTTCTATTGTCCTCATTTGTAAGTCGCTTTGGATAAAAGCGTCTGCTAAATGACCATGGACTAATGGACTAACGACATGCAATGTAATGTACTGTTTCCCTTCTCTCCAGCTGTGCCTCTTTGAATCTTTAATGCATGCACCTTATTTAAACACACATACATACAAATCAATGCCAGTTATGGAGAGAAAGATTGTGAGTGTTAAAAAGGACATCAGTAGAACAATCTGTGCAGTTAATTATATGGTAGAACACTTTATATTGTCCCTCTATCTGTGATGCTGATTAAACATTTCAACCCACATTCTCTTTTTTTCAGGACCAGTACACATTAAAATTACAAAAAGTCCTTAAAATATTGATGGGTTTGCTTTCAGTCTTTTTAATGAAATAATCAATTTTTATGGTCCCGCTGCCACTAATGTTTCCTGTCTGTAAATTAGGGATGCGCGGATCCGATATTCATATCGGGTATCGGCTCCCATAGTGCCATTTTTCTCGGATCGGGTATCGGTCAGAGAGGGCCGATCTAAATCCGAAAAAAAATGTTTTTTCGATTGTGCGAATTATTCTGTGTTACTTCTGAAGCCATATGATAGTTTAACCCTTTAACGCATACGATCACACCGGTGTGATCAGTCTTGGCTGGTCCCTGAAGCGTACGATCACACTGGTGTGATTAGAACTTTCAGTGCGTCACCTCATCAACTGCTGAATTTAAATCTGCTTTCGCGCT
>NW_015548259.1:663164-666045 GCF_001515605.1 Sinocyclocheilus anshuiensis
CCACAGCTCGGATTCAGCGCGAACTAACATGGCGGCGCCCATCACCCGGTATAGATCAACTAACACGGTCGCTATAAAAGTGTTTAAACTACCAAATAGATTTACTTGCACATATTTCAGAATCGGAATATCAGCTATTTCGTAATATAGTGAGCATGTTTGTGAATATTTTGAATAAAACAGGAAAAACGAAATAAAAGCGATCCATGTGTCATACAGATCTATTATGGCTACATTGTGTCACATGACAAACAGACGCGTCGCCATGGAAGCAAAAAGGCGATACATTCGAAAATAACGGTCGCCTAAAAAAACCTCATGCTGGGGGCTCAGCTAGAATATTTTAAACTCACGTGCAAAAAATGTTTTTTCGATTGTGCGAATTATTCTGTGTTACTTCTGAAGCCATATGATAGTCTAACCCTTTAACGCATACGATCACACCGGTGTGATTAGAACTTTCAGTGCGTCACCTCATCAACTGCTGAATTTAAATCTGCTTTCGCGCTCTGGCTGGCGCCTCGGATTCAGCGCAAACTAACATGGCGGCGCCCATCACCCGGTATAGATCAACTAGCACGGTCGATATAAAAGTGTTTAAACTACCAAATAGATTTACTTGCACATATTTCAGAATCGGAATATCAGATATTTCATAGTGAGCATGTTTGTGAATATTTTGAATAAAACAGGAAAAACGAAATAAAAGCGATCCATGTGTCATACAGATCTATTGTGGCTGCGCATAGGCCTATATTTTTTCAGATTTATTGTTTATTTTATTTTTCTTTATAATGAAGTAGTCTGTATCTAGTAGATTGTAAAATAATTATTATAATGTCCACACACAGAGATATATAAATTCTACATTTATTTAAATGAGGGAAAAAAACTTCACTGGTATCGGATCGGTATCGGTATCGGCCAATACCGAACCCTAGGTATCGGAGGCGAAAAAGGCGGATCGGAGCATCCCTAGTCTGTATAATTAATAGTAAATAGTTCTCTTTCCTATAAGATATGTGTGACCAGTATTAGTCGCTCTATTACAAATATTATGGACACTCAGTGATTTTACGGTTGGTGAAATTGCAAATCAAATACATAAACTGTGTTCACATGGGTCCATTCGTTTTATGTTTGTTTTTTTATTTTATGGTTTTAATACTTTCATTGTTGCATTTTCATATCTGCAAAAGCATCTTCTAAATGCATAAGTGTAATATGTAATATATTAAATTTAATATTAAATAGGCCTAAAGAAAAATTTAAACATTTGCTTTAGTCTCCTCCTTCTCAGGTTTTTACTTCACCCAGTAATCTCACTTCTCCAATTACAGAAAAAATCTCAAAGTCAAAAACTGCCAAAACATGCTATAAAGACAGAAATTTCAATATAAACTAAAAAAAAAAACATTTTTTTTTTAATTACCTGAACTATGCTATTTATAGCTCTATACTCATACTGTATGGTAACAATTGTTAGCGTCTACTTTTATTTCTTCTAAGGAGTTTTAGAAGGAACATCTAATAGCCTACTTAAATTAAACAAATAAGTGTCCTGAGCTATGAAAGAGTATGGACATCTGAGTAATACAGTGTTCCCCTGGTCAGTCAAACAAACTGATGTGCTGTTCCTTCAGCTGCCTCTTATCTTGATTATGTCTCACTTGGGTATAAATAGCTAATGCTTCGGAAAACAGAAGTGATTTACTGTATGTTGTTGCTCATAGTACACAAAAGATGACACATCACATCTTAAACAGTTATCAGCAGCATGTGACAAGAGGCTACACAATAGGACACATAAAACCTTTTGTCCCCAATACGTTAAGGCATTTATCTACACAGAAATTGACTTTCGAAAATAAACCTACCCTATTAATATTCACTGGAGTGAAAAGTGGGACAACTAGCCTCATATAATATGTGCAATAAACACCACCGATTGAACTGTGGTGACACTTCTGAACTTTAACAAAAATTGCCTATACAAAAATATGAAAACGACTTCAGGCTACCTCGATAAATACAAAAACGCTCTGCTGCATTGCACCTGTTCAAACACCTGGTGAGACGACATTATATGTAATGCATAAAACAGTCTTGTTTGTCAGGGAATATCCTCTGACACTGACTTTTGTGGGGTTTAGACTGTTTTAAGATGATGTAACCGATGTATAAAGAAGATACAGACAGTCGAAGAGGAGACAGAATGGGAACACTGAAGTTCCTGCGTCCATCTCACCGTAAAGCCGCGTTTATTCCGTCAGCCCGCACACATGATTCATGAAACACACCAGTATATAAACTGATGTCCTACCTGCCGCAGCACTCGCTCGTGAAGATCTGGTGAACTGCACTCCTGTTACATGGTCAAGAGCAGATTTGTAGTGGTGTGTTCATTGCAGCCCGAGCTCCGAGCGCGAGGCAAACCCCCCCACGCACCGCACTCGCCGCTGTAGGTGTTCATGGCGTGGGCGGAGTTTGCGCTCCCACGGATTCCCCGTGACCGTGTACACGCGCGCGCGCGCGCACACACACACACACACACACACACACACACACACACACACAGTCTTCTACGCGTCTGCATCATAGGAGTGCCAGAATCTCTCTCAAACGCTGTGCAACGGAGACTGGAGAGGGAATATCCTCAGCATATTTGTCAGCATATGTTGAGTCAAATAGATAGATCAACAGACAGACCGACAGACTTAGTCAGATGAGTCCTCTTTTTGAAAAACTAAAATATGGTCACCCTATGTACTTCGCAATCACAGATTCTAACCTACATCTTGGAATCTATGACCCAAATAAGAATTTTCACCGGATATTGTCATCTGAACAAGTAAGTAACAAGTCTGCCACATTTGTTCTG
>NW_015548259.1:666056-667360 GCF_001515605.1 Sinocyclocheilus anshuiensis
CCCACACACACACACACACACACACACACACACACACACACACACACACACACACACACACACACACACAGTCTTCTACGCGTCTGCATCATAGGAGTGCCAGAATCTCTCTCAAACGCTGTGCAACGGAGACTGGAGAGGGAATATCCTCAGCATATTTGTCAGCATATGTTGAGTCAAATAGATAGATCAACAGACAGACCGACAGACTTAGTCAGATGATAGATAGATAGATAGATAGATAGATGTTCATTGATTTTAGTATGTTATAGTTTTACTAGCCTCTATTTTCTGAGTCACCATTTGTTGTTTTGTATTGACGCTATATTGCATACAAAACTAGCATAAAAACACGTATTAGAATCTTAAAGCCATTTCTAGAGTCTGTAATTTATCATAATCTATCCTGTAAAATTAAAGCTGCAGTCTGTAAATTTTGCCTCTTTGTCGCCATCTCTGTTTGAAAACCTGCAATAGCAGCTGCGTGCGGACACCGGTGTAGATATTTACTGTACTTCTAGGGTGACCATACGTCCTCTTTTCCCCAGACATGTCCTCTTTTTGGACCTACAAAAATGCGTCCGACTGGGATTTCTTAATTGTCCAAAATGTCCGGGATTCGGCTGTTTTCTTAATCTCGCTCCCGCTGAATCTCTGACCATTTCCGCCTGCTCCCACAACATGTGTTTCGCTCCCATTATTTTCATGTCCACTCCTTTAAACATTCTAATATTGTATATAATTTTGGTGCATCAGGGAGCCGCTCTCAGGATGCGGTGTATTTAAATAGTTTTGAATGAGCGTTCGCGTTGTTTACTTTCACTTTCTATTTCGCGATCACACGCACTCTGTGTAAAGGGAGCACATCTTACAAGATAAGATATTTGTCAATGAGCTCAGAACCTGTTGAGCAGCAAATACTCCAGCATGGTCTTGTCAGTCATCTCTCCTTATTCTCGACCTGTGATCAGTCAAAGCAGACTCCGGTAGTTCTTGCTGGATGCAGGGTTGCCAAGTCCGCGTTTTTTCCACAGAATTGGGCTACTTTTAAACTGTTGCCATGGGTTGATTTTCCCAAGTGGGTTAAAGGTTTGAAATATTACATAAATTACATTTTTGCATTCTACCTTATTAAAACCTAATTACAAATGTTTTATTGCATTATAAAACTTTCATGGACTTCCACATTAACTGTTCCCTCCTGGTGGAATGACCTGCCCAACTCAATCCAAGCAGCTGAGTCCTTAATATTTTCAAGAAACGGCTGAAAACACATCTCTTTCATCTTCATTTGACCCTCTAAC
>NW_015548259.1:667583-684356 GCF_001515605.1 Sinocyclocheilus anshuiensis
TTCATAAAGAAGAGCCTCTAATACTAGCATTCTCTATTATTTCTCTATTCTTTCTACTTATTTTCTTTTTATTTATTATAAAAATAAAATAAGCAAACAAACAAAAAAACCTTGCTACATATACTGTTAGATGAAGCCCCGCCCCTGTCCACGCCCACGAACCCCGCCCCCTACTGTCCTCTTTTTGAAAAACTAAAATATGGTCACCCTATGTACTTCGCAATCACAGATTCTAACCTACATCTTGGAATCTATGACCCAAATAAGAATTTTCACCGGATATTGTCATCTGAACAAGTAAGTAACAAGTCTGCCACTTTTGTTCTGACCAACTGAGAAAAAAAGGCATTCCAGTACATTGCACTACCAATGGTGATCTTTATGTTTACAGACGTGACGTAATGACGCAGCGGCATTTCCCGCGAAAACCTACCCGTACCACTCAAATTAGAAAACATTATTATAAACTGACCGTTGTGAATCAAGCTAAAGCAAGGCGATAGTTTTGAATACTGGCTGGTTATGTACTTGCTCAAATGTTGATTTCGGATCATTTTTAACCAAAAAGTTATGTTACAAAGCTGCCACCTGCTGGTTAGTTCAGGTAAGTTACAGAGTTACAGCTACAGAGTTAATAGACATTTAAAAATACATTTAATAGTCAATTTAGTCAGATTTTCACAATCTGAATTTGTAGGCATAGTGAGTGTTCATGTGCGCATGTAGACAGTAGACAGGCGTGTGTGTGTGTGTGTGTGTGGTCCTGATATTCTATACGTTATGGGGACCCAATGTCACCACAAGTATAGTAATACCAGTAAATGTTGACCTTGTGGGGACATTTACATCATGGTCCCCATGATGAAACAAGTTTATAAAGAATGCAGATTTTCTTTTCTTTTTTAAATCTAAAATAGGAGTAGAGGTTACGGTAAGGGGATAGAAAATAGTTTGTACAGTATAAAAATCATTACGTCTATGGAATCTCCCCATAAAACATGGAAACCCAAGGTGTGTGTGTGTGTGTGTTCATGTGTTTGTACCTATATAGACATACATTAATTTCAACAAATTAGTAAGTCTTTGAATGTATAAAAATATTTATTACAAAACAAAAAAGGCTACACTTTTACAAAAAAAAGTGAATTAAAAATGTGTACAAGATGTTATTCAAAAAGAACAAGATTACTGAATCGTGTTTGGACACTAGACAGGGAATGTTTATGTGTGTTTTAATGATAGAGAAGATAACTGTGCAGGGGATATGGTAAGCAAAGCATCTTGGTTTTGTTTAGTCCTTTTTGTCCCAGGGAACGTCGAATACACCATCTGCACAGCTGAGACAGGGAGCATGGACCTGCAGAACCAAACCAGAATCAGTATCGCAGCATACAGTGGGACAATGAGTGTTTATATCTTATGTGTTTATATTTACCTGTAGTATGCAGAAGATGTTTGATGCTCTGATCTGTTGTCAACTCCAAAGGTTTCTTTCCCTCAGAGTTCCTTGACGTCCGATTTGCCCCGTGCTCTAACAGTAGTTCCACCTCCTTTGCCCCGCCCACCCTGGTTGCAGCATGTAAAGGTGTGTCAAGGCCCCGCCCACATTGCACATCAGCGCCTTGCGAGAAACAAGAAGCAGTTAAAATTTCCCCCCAATTTATTTTGACTGTATTGAAAAACAATCTTATTCTCATTAACAGTTTGGTTATTATTAACTAAAACCTTGAGAACCTCTCATATTTTACTGCTACATTTGAGTACTGATGCTATTTAATAATCTATTCAATAATTTAATAATAACTTTATATGCATACTTATACATTTATATACATACAGCACTGTATATACTATACATGTATGTCTGTGTACCCTGTACATATGACAATAAAAAAAATAAAAAAATTGACTGATAAACTTTGACTTTTAAAACTAAAACTATTGGAAATCATTTTAGGTATTAAAATAAAGCTGAAATAAAATAATATTAATATATTTTAATATAAAATTATATATTTATAATAATTTATATAAATATTAAATGAAAACTTAAAAACTTGCATTAAAATTACAAATACATGCACATTGTTGACAGTGTTTGTTTAGTACTAAAATTACTCAAACTAAAACTGAAAAAATAATGAAAGCTATAAACTGTAGAAATATTTAAGAATATTTCTAAAAAGAGAAAACATGATCTTTATAGGATATGTTTGTTATTGTACTACGGAATGTAATGATCTTTAAGAACAAACAAAATTAAACACTGTATTACTGTAAAATGCATTGTAAAAAAATGATATCCCTGTAATGGTCATAAAAATGGGACCCTAATCCATTAAGAGTGGTGTGTCTGACCTGAGATTAGCAGGCTCTGTACACATTCTGTTGCCTTGGATTCGCATGCACAGTACAGCGGTGTTCCTATGCTGGGAACCTCCATGTCCACATTCACACCATGAGACAGCAGCACTTCAACGCATGCTGTGTGACCTAAAACATGTACACATAGACATCCCTTTTACTTATATCCCAATGTTTGCAGTGCATTGCAAATTGACACAAATCATCACACATACCTCTCTTTGCTGCTTCATGGAGAGGTGAGCTCTGCAGATGAGCTGGATGGTGGACAGAGCTGTACATCAGAATGAGGCTGACAAGGGCGGGGTTTCCACTACAGCATGCACTGAAGAGAGGAGTGGCTCCATCAAAAGAGACAGCATTGGCCTGCATGCATATATATGTTAGCCATTAATGCATGTTGATGCAGAGACAGTGAGCAAAATAAAGGCAGATACTGTAAATAAAGAGAAAGGTATATACATACATCAGCACCATGCTCCAGGATAAGTTTAGCACAGGTAAAATGGCCTCCAACACATGCTTCATGCAGTGGTGTGATTCCATCTAATGTAGCCATTCCTACGTTGTACCCCTTTACACATGTAAACATGGACAATTCATTTTCTTCATTCATAAATGGAAGCATTTGGTTCATACAAAGTTTGTTCTTATAACAGTTACCTACAAAGTACCACTTGGATTGATTTTTATATTAGTGCGATGATACATGTGTAAGTGTGGTTTAAGTGTTTAAATAGTTTATTTATTTAGCTATTCAGTTTGAAAAATGTTATGCCAGTGTTTCTTCCATCAGTACCTGTGAAAGGAGTCTTCGCAGTGGCAGCAATCTTCCTTGCAAAGCAGCATCGTGTAGAGGTGTTCTGTCGTCCCAGGAACCTATAAGCAGAGACAGACATTTACACGGATATTTAAATGACATGCATATATACTTTTGTTGTTTTTAAGATAATAATAATGTTTATATACAGACAAAACCAATCCCACTCCTAAAAGAACACTTTTTGCATTTTAAAAGGATAGTTCATCCAAAAATGAATATTTTCTTATATTTAATTCACTCAAGTTGTTCCAAACCAAACTGTTGACGGTAGCCATTGCCTTGAAAGCCAATGGGTCGTATATGTTTTGAGCATGTGCATAGCCCACCGAGTCACAGCTCTGACCTCAATGAGAGGTCAAATTAGCAAACATCCGGGGACAATTTCATCCCCAAAGTATAGCCAAGTAAACCAAGTACATTTATTCTAAAATCAATCCCTTTCTTTTAGAATAAATGTTTCCAAAACCAGTCCAGCTGAAAATTCAAACAGGTTTATCTAGATCATCACTCCAAGACAAATGCAGTTTCCTTTTTCTATTTTCAGTGTGTATAATTGTATGGAACACTGACTTGGTGCTACTATCATGGTACATGTGATCCAATAACTCCAGTGATGACAATTTAGTGGATATCGCAACAATTAAATAATTTAGTGTAAAAAATGTTATGAAGTGAAAATAGTAAGAGCTTGGTCCTTGTGGTAACCATAGTATGTTTGACTCCTGAAAACAATTAAGAAGAGAGAAAACACCAGAAGTAGAGGAGGAAAACTCACCTGCCATTAGTGTATTACACACTTGTCCTCCGTACAGGTTAAGCCTGTGATCCCATGGCTTACTCCAGACACTCACTTCAGCTTGAACCACAGCCATCTTTAAACTTCACAAGAAGAGACCTCGCAGGAAGAGAACAACTGAGATAATGGAGCACAGAGAAACTCTTCAGAGGAGTTTATATGGCCTTCAGAGAAACAAGAACCCCCCTTGGCAAGAATGCACCTCCCACTGTTATCAGTGATATGTGTTTGCACCCCCATCTCCTCAAACTCGAGAGGTGAGCATCCCCCGCATAAACACATCCCCTCAAAATGAGTCGATACGACAGAGGAGCTAAAACAGAGTTAAAAACATACATATACAAAGCCCCTTTAAGCAGTTTCAGAGAACAAATCATTGAAATAAATGAAACTTTTGTTACAGCAAGTCAAGACTCAGTAGGTTCCTCTTAAAAGTACAAACTTTGATCTACAAACTCAAAAATAGATATGATTTTGCAAATACAGCAAGTGAAATGGCTAAAACCAAAAGGAGCCATGAACCAAAGCCAGTGTAACTGCAAATGTAATTGGTGATACAGTATCTGCCTCTCCAGCAAAACATGATTTACATGCAGTGTTATGCAGGAACAATACCGTTCTAGCTGGATAGGGTGGCTATTGAATGTGCATGTGTGTGAAAGCAGACAGAACGGGCGATAAGTGTGTGTTAACGGCTCCTGGTTTTAGCCTTGAATGGATGAGGTCGTGTATTATCTGCCTTGTTTTTGGTGTTAGCATAAGATTCCTGATCCAGACCAAGGCCAAGATCCAGGCCAAACCCTTACGGTTATCTACAACAAAAACAACTACTTTACCATAAGGTGCCACACTTACACTCAACAGCTGCATATTTAAAGTAAATTTGTACATACATTTTATGTTATTGTGTGGACAAAATCCTAAAAGCACACACAAATGCATTCATTCAAAGTTAAAAAATAAAAGAATGCATACTTATGGCATGTTAATAAAGTTTATTGTGTCAACAAAAATAATTAAAATTTACACCTTTTCTCAGGTAGTATGAACCTTTGTGCATTACAATCATGTTCACAATACTCACAGAGAAGGTTAATAAAAAATACCAAAAAAGTGAGTATGAAAAGTAAAGTATAGCGCCCTAAAACGAGTGTGCTGCATGTGAAATAAATACATTCACACCATTATCCAAAGTCAATAAAAAAAGTAGCAATGGAAATAAGAACAGGCTTAAAGAGAAACAAGCACTGTCAGGTCAAAGAAATAAACATACGATGCATCTTACATTTTATAGCTCCACTAGAGCTCAAAAACTGTGTGTTTGGTATTAAAACTTTCAATTCAGCTCATTTATGTCAGTATAAATCTCATCTACACCATACAGATATGCTGTGAGATGAAAAAATGTAAAGGTGAGACAGGAAAAGCTGGCACGGTTTGTCATTTATCTTGAATCTAGACATTTAAAGATATTTGTGCAACAATTTCAACAAGTTTAGACCATTTTCTGATGGGGGTTTACTTAAAGGCAGGTTTTCAATGTGTAAAAGCAGGCGCTGAACTATAGGAGTGACTGAGGATAGCTTTTCAAAGCTTTCTCTTCACCTGAGGTCACTGTTTTATACAGGAATGTAAACAGTAGTCAGCACGTTTTGATGTACCATATGGCGCTTTTCCACTGCATGGTACGACTCGGCTCGCACGGCTCAGTACAGTACGACTCAGCTCGGCACGGCTTGGTTTGCGTTTCCACTACAGTTTAGTACCGCTTTAGAGTGGGCAGGATTATTCACATGTCGTTATAGTTGCGCCGCCTCTACTGCCGCAACTCCTGAAACACTTTTTCATTCCGCGTCGCCCCATCAAGCTCTCACTGGATCCGCTCCTCTGCTATCAAGGAGAGGAACGTCTGTACTTCCTCAACAGACCACGAAACAGCCATTTTTTGGTTGTTAAAAAAGGTGTGCTTGCTCAAAACAGTTGCGTTCGATCCTTCGCTGGCTGTGCTGATTTAAATCTAGCGGTTCTGTTGTGTTTGTGTCGCAAGTTCAGTGACGATTCTTTCCGGCCAATCAGTGATCAGCAGAGTTTACATGTCACATTTTGGTAACGGTACGGTTCACTTGGAACCTCAACCAAGGTGGTACTAAAAAAAGTACCAGGTACCAGGTACTGTACCCAGTGGAAAGCCCCCCAAAAGTGAACCGTACCATGCCATACCATACAGTGGAAAAGCGCCAATAGTGCACTATGATGTACTGGTACTACAGTTTTAGTTCAGTTCACTTGCATCCTTCCCCTTCTAAATAAAGTTCATCATAAGCCTACTGTGAGGTCATGTTAGATCATTAGTCAGGACAGAGCCGGGTTTGGCACTTTACTTTTCTTCTTACTAAGAAGCTGCCCCATGCGGCTGTGGGGGCCTGATGAGTCTACAGCAACATCAACTAGACGATCTGGGCGGAGCCACTGCAGGAAAAGCAGGAAGATGAAGTTGATAACAGCAACAAAGGAGAAAATGGAGCCTGCCACGGCACCACAGTGAGAGCGCAGTCTATGCAATCGCGCAGACAACGGCAAAACGGGCTCCCTGCACACACGATTATACACCTGAAACAAACACACAGAGAGTGAGCATGTTATACAATAATAATAATAATAATTAATAATAAAATATACTACCAATCAAAAGTTTGGGCTCAGTAAGATTAATTTCTTTTTAAAAAAATGTATACTTTTATTAGCAAGGATTATCACAATTTCCAGTTTCAGCCTTGGTGAGCATGAAAGACATCAAAAATTGTCAAAAAAACCTTACCAATCGTTTTTTGAAAGTTAGTGTACATCCAACAAATATTTCAAGCATGTTATTAAAACTCACCTTTTCTGTGCGCTCAGCGACGTTTCTCCAAGTGTACAATGTTCGGACCTTGTGGTGGATGGTGGCAGGAGACGCCACGTTTCCTGTTCGTATTCTTGCAATTACAGTTTCCAAGCCATCACAAAGTGAACGAACTGATGGTTCACACAGAGTTACCAACTCATCAGGCAGGACTTCAGGTATACCTCCAACACGGGTGCTCACCACCTGTACACATGCAGGCACACAGAGCAGTGCTTATTTAGATTTGATCACTGATGAACATCCATAAATCAGGGCTCAACAATAAAGATGGCATGTTGGCCTGGGGTTTCTTTTCTTTTGGTAAAGAAAACAATGTGGAAAAAAAAACATTCAACAAAACAGTATCTATACACATTTCTAGCAAAAACTAAAGAAACAAAAATAAACAATAAAAATTTTTTATTTTTGGTGTGGGAAGGAAAGTAAACAAATCTGAACTGCTAGTCAGACTGGGCTTGCTGTTGACCCCAGTCATAAATAAATTACATGTGTTATATTTTCATCCAAAGAAACTTACAACATGGAAACCAGTTAATTGTACCTTTAAAACATGTATCAATCTAACATATATTGTGCATAACGTCACACAATATCCTTTTGTACAACTTAAAGTCAACATGATATGTCATTTGTAACCCATTTTACTTCCATAATGTGATTTCACTCATACATATTCATAAAAAAAAAAAAACATACCTGCAGCCCACAGCTGGCCCCTTCCACTATGGCCATACAGAAGGCCTCAGTGAGAGAAGTGTTGAGAAAGATATGACCCTGAACAAGAACATCCCTCACATCTTTATGATCCAGAGCTCCCAGAAGACGAACCCTTTATATACATAAAAATAACAGGGGGTAAAGAAATTATATACAAACTCACAGAGATCCTTTCTCATGCACACTGGATTTCTTACCTGTCATGAAGCTGATATTTCTCTCGAACCTCTTCCAGTATGATTCTTTTGGGTCCCTCTCCACCAATCAGAAAGCAGAGATCTGGATGCTTTTCACATAATTCAGGAATGATTCCACTTAGTAAATCAATCCCTGCAAAACAACCGGCCAACAAATGAGATGATGCTATTTTTTTCCTAGATCTATTTTTCTTTACCTAAAAATGTAATTAAAATGCAATTCATACACAGAATGCACGTCTTCAATCATAAACACTTTTTTCATTTCTGAAATGAATTAATAATAATTAATTATAGATTATTCATTAAAAAATATATTTTTTATAATTTTTGGAGGTAAAAAACAATTCAGGGTGATAATACAACTGTCCTGATATCATAATTTAAAAATGCCTAAAACATGAAATACTTGAAAAGGAAACCTTATTAAGTAGCTTGACATACGCTTTTATTACTATTCTTTTTTTAAAACAAAATATATTTATTAATTAATAACTCATGACATCGTTAAAAACTTTTTTTTACTGATTTTTTTTTTCAAAATCAAGATTTTATTTTTACTTTGATTTACTCTTACATGTAGGGCTGCACGATATATCGTTTCAGCATCGATATCGCGACGTGCGCATCCGCGATAGTCACATGGCAGGATGTGCGATGTTTAGTAGGCACTGCTGGTTATATTTATACTGATCCGTTTTCTTTGCTCACACACAGACACGGTGTCTACACCAGACGCGACAGCTGTACAGAGATACCCATTTTAAATACATGTAGTAGTAGAGCTACTGCACGCGATTTTCAGTGCTGAAAATACGTTTATCCTTTGTTGAAACTTCCGCGTCATCGCGGAGAGCGCAGGTCACGGTCGCTTAGCAATGCAAGACGTCACGAAAGCGCAAGAGCTCCCGAGCGCTTTGGAAAGAAGGAGAGAGCAGCGCGGCTGGCGTTTTCAGGCGCGACATGTGAACGGCCCCAAAGTCCGTCTACACTGGACACGACAAAGCGACCGTTGCATATCATTTTAACTTTTGTGTCTGTACGACATAAACGAGGCATCAGTTTACTGGGGATTTGTCGTGTCGCGCCGCATCCAGTGTAGACAGCATCACTGAATAAAATGGATTCTATAGTATTTTGTCGCGTCGCGCCGCGCCACTCGCGTCTGGTGTAGACATGGTGAGAGCCACGCAGATGCACCTGAACACCAAATTCCGTTCACTTCTGCGTCTATTTGTGCCTGAAATACTGTGCTCTGCTAGTATCCTTGTACACACAGATGCTTATGGCTTAGGTGAAGGTAAACAATTGAGAAAGAAAATGGATGTGGAACAGTATATTGGTTCACAGCAGTTTAATGTTCCTGTTGCTTTCGGTCATGAACGTTAATCAAACAAAACACAAAGAAAACTCACTTTTGTAGCTTTAACACAGATTTATTAGATTTAATTTATACAGTGAAGGCTATGCAGTGTTATTTTACATTTGATTATTCTATTTCTGTACCTGAATACTGTTAGACTTACCTGAAAAAATATAAAGCACTGATTATTTAATTTGTATCTTTGTTCTGTTATTTATCTATGCTTGTAATTTGTTTATTTCCTATGCTGATTTACTCGCCTACAAAATCACCCCAATCATTGATTAGTTTTTTCCCCAAATAGAGCTATTGAAGTTTTTTATATATATAATATATATCGCAGGAAAAAAAATATCGCAATGTGAGTTTTTTCCAATATCGTGCAGCCCTACTTACATGTATTCAAGGCGCAAAGAAAATATGTTTTTAATTTACTTATTTTACATGACATTTTTAGAACCATTAAAATTGAACTTTTATTGAAATTGATATAAAAGTTTTTCAAAGATTGTCATTGCCCCCACACACAACCTGCATATATGAATACATTATTCTGCAATGCAAATAAAAACACTATATCCTCTACCTACCTTTCCTGTAAACCAGTCGACTGATGACCACAATGGTGATTTTGCTGTTGTCACGGCGACATGGGTCAGGGGTGAAGTCAGTGGGGTCAACAGCATTAGGGATGACGGAGACAATTTCAGGGTCCAGGGCGGCCCGCAGTACAGTGTTCTCTTTACTAGTGTACGACACACACACAATGTGATTGGTGTCACACAGTGAGACAGTCAGCAGCTTATTGGTCAGTACAGAACTCAGGTCCGCAAATCCAAAGAGAGAGTGATCTGTGAATACGGTGTTGAGTCCCATAGTCTTGGCGTGGAACAGAGCATCATGGGCCATCGCGGAGAAGGAGCTGTGAGCATGCACGATTGTGATGCGTTCACGCACGAACACACACCGGAGTAACGGCAAACTGTGGAAGCAGGTGGTTGCCGTGGACTGATTATACATGACCTGAAATGAAAAGGCATGAGGATGTGAGTGGTAAGGTTGATATGTATAATATGACCTTTGTAAACAAATAATACACACACCTGCAGTGGTAGGTAATACACCTTTAGTCCGTTGATCAGGTAGCGAATCCCACGACGGTCTCCATATGCATGTGTTGCTATGACAACCTTGTGGCCCTTCTCTATGAGGCACTGTGAGAGCTGGTAGATGTGACTCTCCACGCCACCCATGTTTGGGTAGAAGAAGTCTGACACCATACAAATCCTGTGCTTCAGGCCCTGCTCATGATCAGAGTGCCGAAGTGTGTTGGAGGAGTGTGTGTCCAAGGATGGGGGCGTTTTATGTGCATGAGTGTGACCTCTCTTTCTGTGGCCCATAGTGATGTGAAATCCTCAGCGCTCTCCCATACAAAATATACAGATCCACCTGTGCACAAAACAGTCACACTTCTGCTGTCACATACTTTAATATAGTTTGTAGTATATTGTGGTTTAATGCGTAACTACAGCACTGCATTGTTGTAGAGCATGCACTCAAAATTTCATCCACCGTTACGGTTTATGGTGATGTGACAATAGTGATTTGATTTGATAGACGGAGACTTAACGGACAGACAGGCAGATGAAGTATCGAGTTACACGGATTAAACACACATTACGTACATTAATATTACGTTACATTTACATAAATGTAAATAAATGAAAAAGATAGTGAAAACACTCACTCAGTCAAAACCGGGCTAGTAGAAAATTTGACTGAACAAAGAATGATTTAAGATGTGTGCATGATCTAGGTACATCTCTAGCACGTTTTAAATCAATCATTAAGTTGTAAAGCATCGACATCATAGAAATGAAATGAAAAGATTTCTACTGTATTTCTCTGGAATACAATATAAGCAAAACAGTAGACGCTCACGTCTACTTACGTACTTCCGGGTTTTTTTCTTCATGGTGTAATAATTTAATAATAATAATTTATGCATTTAGCATACGCTTTTATCCAAAGCGACTTACAGTGCATTCAGGCTATACATTTTTTACCAGTATGTATGTTCCCTGGGAATTGAACCCACGACTTTTTGCGCTGCTAACGCAATGCTCTACCACTGAGCCACAGAAACATGTAAAATAATATCATGCGGCGATCGGTGCTGCCCTCTAGAGGACACAGTATGTTTACAGGCATCTACATTTCGATTTCAATAAGACTACAGCCTTTAAGGCCCCGATATACTTCAAACGAAATCGAAGAACGAACTGAAATGACGTAATTTCGAACAAATTCAGGCCGAAACGACTTCTTCTTCTTTTTGTTCAATGGGCGTTCACTCCTTAGGAGTATTACCGCCACCTACTGTACATCTTGCGCACATGGGTGATGAATCTGTAATGAAGGGAAAAAAATAAATAAAACAAATTTGTAATGCCCCACCCACCCCAGAGGATCCGATCAGACTCAGAGCCCAAGCTTCAGCTGTCGCTGCATATTCAGCTCCTCCAGCTTCCACACTGTGCTCCTCAACCTCCGCGATGGGCAGAAGCATCATGATCCTCATCCTCAAACACTAAATCCTGTGGTCTAATCCTGTGAGCTGTAAAAATGTTAAAACCACCGTAAACATCTGACTATCACTCAAACCCTTTCCCAGAAGGTCCACGACACTCACTGGTCTGCTCCTTATATTGCTAAAAAGACTGTTACGCTGATCTTCATATTTATCACATTTAAAGAGCACATGCTCTACTGTTTCAAAAACATCACATTCATCACACATACCATTTTCATGCTTCCCCACTTATTTTCGTCTTAAATCTTGGAATGTACACTCCTATGCCCCCTTTTTGTTTGATTGGGTCTTTAGGACCCATCTGTATAGATCTGTATAAAAGAATACAAATTTTCTCTCATAAAAACTATTAGATTTCATAACTATTAGTATATATTTCTTCTGCTTTTTCCCGGGCCTCCAACAATCTCATTTCAACAATGGGTTCAGGAATATTCCATACCGATACCCCATTTAATGGCATGTTGGGACAGATTTCTTCATTCTCCAGACCACAATCCTTGACCCACTGTTCATACTTCCAACCAAAACTATTCCCTCCATTCTTTTTATATTCCCAACAATCATTTAAAATTGTGCGTGTACGATGACTCTTATTACTACCCTGTAGATTAACCCAATACATCATCGCAAGCTTTTCTCTTCTTAAATCTAATGGCATCTCCCCCATTTCGACCCTGATGGCATCTAGAGGAGTTGATCTTATTGCTCCACAGCAGATTCTAAGTGCTCTGGACTGTATGTTGTCCAGTTTCTTTAATTCTGATTTTGCCGCAGCACCATACACTGCACACCCATAGTCTATACTAGACCGTATTAAGGCTTGATATACATGTAACAGTGCACTTTTCCTTGCTCCCCATTCATACTTGGCTATTGAAGTCATGCAATTTATTACTCCTTTGCATTTGTTTTCAATTTTCTTAATATGTCTCTTCCAAGTTAATTTTTCATCAAAGATTAATCCAAGATATTTGAACTCTGTTACTCTTTCTAACAATTGTTCATATAATTTCAGAGACATTTGTTCCATTTTATTTTTCTTTGTAAAAACCATATATTGAGTCTTTGATACTGAAATCTTCAATCCCCAATCTACTGACCACCTTTCAACTCCATTTATTGATTCTTGTATTCCTTTAACTACATTTCCTAAATTCCTACCTCTTCTCCATACTGCACCATCATCTGCATATAATGCCTTCCCAATGCTTGGTTTAACTCTTTCAAATATATCATTAATCATTACATTAAATAAAATTGGACTGATTACACTTCCTTGTGGAGTCCCATTCAGGATATCATACGATGCTGACATTTCTTTATCTATTCTTACCTGGAATGTACGCTCAAACAAAAAATCTAATATCCAATTATACATTCTCCCCCCATTCCGATTTTATTTAACTTAATTAACAGTCCCTCCCTCCCTCCATAAAGTGTCATGCCTTTTCAATGTCAAAGAAAACAGCAACAAGAAATTCTTTCATTATTAGAGCTTTTTTAACATCATTTTCAAATAATATCAGAGCGTCCATTGTAGATCTCTTCTTCCTAAAACCACTCTGAGCTGATGATAATATTTCTTTTTTTCTCCAAAAAATAATTCAACCTTCTTGCTATCATTTTCTCCATTATCTTGCATAAGGTAGATGTAAGAGCAATTGGCCTATAACTATCAGAGTTTGATGCATCTTTACCTGGTTTCACTACTGGTATCACTATTGCACTTTTCCAATCTTTGGGTAAGATGCCTTCATTCCATATATGATTATATAAATCCATTAATGCTTTAACGGCTACTTCTGGTAAATTTTTTAACATACTGTAACTGATCATGTCTCTCCCTGGCGTTGTATTCTTTGAATTGTTAATGGCTATTTTTAACTCAAAAGAATTAAAATCCTCATCCATATTACTATCAACTCCTTGTTTTTTCATACGAACATTCTCATATATTTTACTTAACTCTTGTCTTCTTTTTAAGAACTTATCATTCAAGTTTTCAACACCATGAACTTTAGCAAAAGTTTTGGCTAAGACTTCTGTCTTTTCTTTATTCGTTCTGGCTATTTTCCCTTCCTCTTCAATTACAGGGATCTGTTTATAATTATTAATACCATTCATTTTCCTAATCATTCTCCATACCACATGCATTCCAGTCTCTCTCCCAATTGTGTTACAGAATTCCTGCCAAGCCTTTCTCTTTGCACTTTTAATTACCCTTCTTGCAGCTGCCCTTTTCTTCTGATATTCTACAACTGTATCCTGAGTTATTAACCTTTTTAAAATCCGGAATGCCTTATTCCTCTCTCTAATTGCCACTGTGCACTCTTCAGACCACCACGGTACACTTTTCGGTAACACTTTATTTTGATGGTCCGTTTTGAACATTCTGTTGACAATAAGTAATGTTGCACCTACATGACTGCTAACTCACATCAGAGTATTGGTAGACTGTTTGCTTAAATATCTGCTAACTCTTTATTGTCATGGTCTCCCAACAGACATTCTACTGACTGCAAGTACGTCAACTTATTCTAACCCTAACCCTACTAGTCTACTAATACTCTACTAATACACTAATGAGAGTTAGTAGACATGTAGGTGCAACGTTACTTATTGTCAACAGCTTTTAAAATCCGGAATGCCTTATTCCTCTCTCTAATTGCCACTGTGCACTCTTCAGACCACCACGGTACACTTTTCTTTTTCTTTCCATTACCTCTTATTAACGGTATAGATTGATTTGCTGCAGAAATTATTTCTCCTACTACCTTATTATATTTCTCCTCAATATTCCCTTCCAACTTCATATTTTTGAAATTTTCTTCACACAACACATAAAATTCCTTCCATTTTGCCTGCTTAAATCCCCATCTTGCACACTGATTAAAGTTTTGCCTTTGGACTGCACTCTGAATCTCACAAACTACAGGCCAACGATCACTGCCCAAATTATCTTCAAGTACACTCCAAGTACACTTACTGGCTAAGGCAGCTGATGTTATTGTGAGATCTAAACATGACATGCCACCTTTAATTATATCCATTCCTGTTGGTTTCCCATCATTCAAACATAAAAGCGAGTGCTCTTCTATAAATTCTTCTATAACTATCCCATTATTGTCTGTATTTTTACTACCCCATAAACCATTATGTGCATTAAAATCCCCACATATAATAATTTTACTCCGTGTATCACCCATCACTTCTTCTAATACAGTATTACTTATTTCTTTGCATGGATTATAAAAATTTGTAATTCTAATTTCTTCATGTATTCCCATTACTTCTATACTTACACATTCTACATTATTACTTTTGTATATTCTCTTATATGCTATGCCTTCTTTAATAAATGTTGCACACCCTCCACCTCTTCCAGTTTCTCTATCTTTCCTCTCTACTACATATCCATTGATCTTAAAATCCAAGGAGCTATTTAACCATGTCTCCTGAATACACATGATGTCTGGTGCCTTTTCCATTTCTGTGATATGTTTTTTAAATTCTTGCCCATTTGCTATTAAGCTCCTGGCATTCCAATGTAGTAGTAGGAAAGGAGTCGTATCCAAAGCAGCAGTTCCTTCCTTTGCTTTCAAAATCCCATGGACCTTCTCCGCTGTAACTCCTGTTAACTTGAGAAATTTGTTAGCACATTCTACGATAATCTTTAACTTGTCCGATTTACTTTCCACTTGTGAAGTGCCATTTACCACCGCACAAATGAATGCCACAAAGTCAATTTTATTCATCAATATGTAGATCTGATTCATTCCTCTCAGGATTTACTCCTTTCTGGGTATAGGATTCCATCCTGATTCCTTGCATATTAGTTCTCTTTGTTTCAATTATACCTTTGGCTTTTACCTTACGGGTAGCTTCTGCATGTTAAATTTTGCACTGTTTTTATTTTTTGTACTTCATGAGCTTCTTGTTGTACAGTGCATCCTGCATATGCTGCGCTATGTCCTCCCCCACAATTACAGCATTTAATCTCTACACCCTCCTCACACTTGTTGTTCGTTTTGGCTCCTAAACACCTTTGAACTACCATTAGTCCGTGGCGATTACGCAGTCGGTGGGTGTGTTCTGGAACTCAGCCTTCTTTGACGTGTGATTTGGAGTTCTTTGATTGAGAATGGAGGATGGGTTGGGTTTGTTTTTTTTCCCCCAAACCCATGTCAGTTTTGTCTGACATTTGGACATGCCTAGTAGTTAACGTCATAATGACTAATTCTGTGTTTTTATCATAAAATTATGTACAATAACTGCTGCAATGCTGCAAAACAAATAACTTAATAAAAATAGCGATGTACAGTGAGAGAGATTTACACGTCATTACTTTCACAAATAATTGCAACTGCATTTCAAAAATGTTTTGATACGAAAATTCAAAGAGGTATTTTTCAATTAATCTATTATTAGACTGCATTTACATTGCACATCTACTTTGACAAATTATATTTTGCCTGTTCATTGCTGTGGTTATGTAACGAATTAGTTGAAGTGTGAACCCAAGTGCAGTTTATTTATAAAGGTGATCCAAACATCCAAACAATAATCCGAGACTTGACTTGATGAGGCATGAACAGACTTGACGAGGCATGAACAGACGAGACGAGAACAGACGAGACGAGAACAGACTTGACTTGGCATGAACAGGACTCACCAACAGCAGAGTTACAACATCAATACACGACCAGGCACAATGGGAACATGATGGCTACTTATAGCAGACAAGGATGGTCACATGACATGAACAAACCAATGGGGAACAACACACATGATCAAGTCTTTCAATCAGAACATGACACAATGAACAAGAGAACCAATGGCATGAATACATGAGGGCAAGGGAAGCATGACACTAACAGCAAAAACCAATTACAAAATAAAAGACATGAAAACATGAACATGACACAAAACCCAAACACCACATTACATTTCCCCCCCCCCCCCTAAGGGCGGCTCCACACGCCCAAACAAAACCCAAAAAGTCTAGGGGGGGG
>NW_015548259.1:685397-728992 GCF_001515605.1 Sinocyclocheilus anshuiensis
CTCAGGAGCAGACTCGTGGACAGGAGAGGACTCTGGAGCGCAGTGTGCAGCCCACACGCTCAAAATGGCGACCGCTATTACAGGAAGGGCAGCAGAGTGTGGCATGACCTCTAAGATGGCGGGGCTTGAGAGCGCTGACGTCACTGGGATGCCTGCAGCTCTCACCGACATCAGTGGTAAGTCTATCACGCTAGCTATCAGTCTTTTCAGTCTTGGTCCAAGCTCCGCGTCCGACTCAGGCGTGGCGGCCATCTTGGCCGGGGATGTAAGCAGACGCACTCATTCTCAAAGCAAAATCTATATATTGCTCTAGAGACCAGTTTATTTTCCCCCCAGGTAGCTGGAAACGAATGGGTTCATTAAGACACACCCGAAATATGTCCTTAAGGGCCACATCATTAAAATCCATTTGTTTGCAGAGTCCACAAAAGTCCTGAACATAATCCTCAATAGACCGGTCACCTTGACAAAGGCAGAGGAGGCGTGAATCTGCTGGGTTCATATTTTGTGCGGTCGTGTATTCTGTAACGAATTAGTCCACTGAAGGCGAGTTGAAGTGTGAACCCAAGTGCAGTTTATTTATAAAGGTGATCCAAACATCCAAACAATAATCCGAGACTTGACTTGACATGAACAGACTTGACTAGAACAGAATTGACTAAAACAGACTTGACTTGGCATGAACAGGACTCACCAACAGCAGAGTTACAACATCAATACACGACCAGGCACAATGGGAACATGATGGCTACTTATAGCAGACAAGGATGGTCACATGACATGAACAAACCAATGGTGAACAAGACACATGACCAAGACTACCAATCAGAACATGACACAATGAACAAGAGAACCAATGGCATGAATACATGAGGGCAAGGGAAGCATGACACTAACAGCAAAAACCAATTACAACATAAAAGACATGAAAACATGAACATGACACAAAACCCAAACACCACATTACAGGTTATCACTATGTTAAACTGCAATTTAAGGACACAGCAATATTAATACAGTCTATGTACTTTACACATTTCTTTTTCCCTTATTTTTTTAACAATTACTAAGGGTGAACATGAACAGTCAAAACCCTCAGTGGCCCCTATCTTCCACCCGCCCCCAAGGAGGAGAATAAAACAGAGAAGTTAATTAAAGAAGAAGAAGAAGAAGAAGAAGAAGAAGAAGAAGAAGAAGAAAACCATTCTTCCAAATTAAAAAACCACATTAGCACCCACATGAATTTTCAAAGCAACTGAAGAATTATATATAAAAATATAATGAAACAAAAGAAAGAAGAGATCCATATGTTAAAAATAAATAAATAAATAAATAATAATAACAAATTATAAACCAGCAAAGATATGTGGAGTATTCTTGACAAAATTAAGTAGAGGATCCCAGTTTTTATGAAATTTGTCAGTGAAGCCTCTTAATGCAAATTTTTTTTCAATATATAAAAAAGACATCAAATCTTTTAACCACAAGAAAGTGGGAGGAGGTTTAGAAGATTTTCAGTGCAATAAAATCCATCTGTGAGCTATCAGTGAGGCAAGGTGAGTGAGTTCTGACTATGGCTAATACGTGTTCAAGAAATCAACAGATATGGCTACATTGCTCAACGCTGCAGCACGTTGTAAATAAAAACATTTGATGCTCGTATAACATAAAGAGCAAACATAAATATAGGATAGGCAGGGGCATCGCTAGGAATTCTGGGCCCTGATGTGCTCAGATGTGGGGTGCTTTTCATCTTGTGAGAAAATGAATGTGAGAATTGGCCGTTAGGACCGACTAGTCCTTTTACCAAAACTGCTGCCCGCTGCTTTTGAATTCTGCTTATGAAATAAAGCTACCCTAAACCGCTGGTCCAGGAACAGTTCCTCATAGCAACGTCTAACAAGTAAAATGTGATAAATGTTTCTATGTTACATGAACACGAAGGCTTGTTGATTTAATAAATGATGCTACTTACATTATTTTTTTGAAGTAATGTAATTAATTGGATTAAAACAGGGGTTTCTAGGATTTTGAATGAATTTGCAGCACTAAACTGTTGTTTATAAATATGAATATGGAAATATGAATACGATAAAGTTAGAATTACTTTGTGTTATACTTCACAAACAAACATCAAAAAAGACAGAAAGCACAATAAAAGTGGTCCATGTAACTTGCGTACTGGTCTGAAGCTATTAGCCTAAATTAGGTGCTGACCAAACAACAATCTCTAATGATCACAAGACTAGTTGTAAAAACAACTAAATAATTTTTAGTTGTAATTTTTCAGGCTTGCGCAGCTGAGGTATGCAATGTAGGACAAAACAAAAGAGCATACAATAGCACTGATCAGACATATAGATGTCATAATAAGGCAAATATCACATGCAGACTTTACAACTCATACAGAACATACAAAAAAAAAAAAAAAACAGTGGGTGAGTCAGACACCACACAACCACAAACATACTTATGGTTTCACTTTAGAGAAGGCGGATATATATGCTAGGTAGGATATATATGCTGTTGTACAACAACAACAACCCCTCATCTTTCAACTGCAGTGACAGTCAAGGATGTGTACATAAGAGCTTTTATTGGATTACGCTATACATGTAATATGGCATTTGCAGCAGCCGGTATGGATTTTTATTTTACTTTCATATCTTATATTTGGAGTGCTAAGGAAATAAAACAAATTTTCACAAATTTCTGAAACATTCTTTTGTATGGCAGAAATTTGGAATAGTGAAACAGATGCATTCAAAAGTAATCCTGTTAATGCGTTACTGTGTGGTATGTGTCAAGCTAATTTGTTAACATCACTCAGTGTTCATAGTTCAGAATCGCTGTACCACTATGGCAATCACTGTACTGTTTCAGTTCCTGCAACTGCTAAATTCACAGAATGTCTATAAATGTTGCAGAAGACAAAAGCACTGGAATTACCTTAAGTGACATTAGTCTCCACGAGCCACACATAAAGAAGAATGCGAGAGCTTCTGCATCATTTCCAGTTATCAAGCCAAATCTGAGTGCTCAGCCATCACAGGTATATAATGTCATAAAGTAAAAAGTCAAACATCTTGTATTTTAAACATTACCAAAATACCTTGTGGTTAGTTTCAGCATGTTTTTGAGGGTGGTGAAATAAATGTTTTGGGCATGTTTTTCCTGACAGTATGCTGTTAAAATAATCCACCAACTTGGGAAGGTCTTTTACCAGGTAAACACATGCATGTAATATAAAGTGTTATTAATTAGATCTAAGCCAAAATGATCGACTAAAAAAAAAACTAAAAACTTTTTGCAGTGGTTCAAAATACCAGCCACCAATTGTATTGAGCAAGAAGATGACCTATCTCTTGAGGAGTCAGTGTACATTATCAGAGAACTGGCTGCTGAACTGGACAGAGTGGTACAGGTAAACATTTGGCCTTACAATATGAATTTAATATGAATTTATCAGAAGTTCAAATGATCTACATTATGCCCACAGTCCAAGAAGTTATCCTTGATGACTCGGAAGATTAAAAATAAAGGAAGTAACGAAGAACAACAGTATTATATTTTGCAGTGGGCAAAAGATCTTGAGAACATAAAGACAAAACAAATGGACAAGAAAGAGGTTTGGATTCACATTTTTATGATGAAGTTTTAAAGAAATTTCCTGTTTAAAGATTATTTCCTGTGATAGCATGTCCTAACCAGATGCGATGCCATAAAGTGAGAAGTGCTAAGTACTAAAAATGTCTTCCTTTATTGTGAGTTTTTGTTTCAACCATCCTGGAGCAAAGTAGCAACAAGCCCGGTTAAAACTCAGTGGAACAGGGAAAATAATATAATAACCCTAATTAACATCAACATGTTATTTTACCACAGTTGTCAATAATATTTATTTACTTTCTCTTTCGTTTCTTCTGTTTTGTTTCCTGTAAAAACAACAGACCTCCTCTGAGCAGTTGTCAAGTGAAATGAAATTTAACAAAGCAAAAAAAATCTTGTCTGACTGGTTTTGGAAACTGAAAGATCTGAAACAGGTATTTGTTCCTGTATGTTTACAGAGATCAGAGGGATAAGACATGTTACTGTCACGCACAAAATGTAATCATATATCTCATTCATTTATTTTTGTCTGTTGACAAGAACTCAGTATGTCCAAAGGGGGGATGGGAAGAAACACTGAGGGATCTTCACAAAGAGCGGAAGCAGGGAGAGTCCAGCATGCTTCCAGTAATGGACTGGATGGTATGGGCTGTTCTACAGTCAGAATGCTCTGAGGTAAAGAATACAAAAGTTGATCATATAATGAAAATTAAAGTTGAAGAAACCAAAAGATACAAGTATGCCTGTATAACTGTAGTCCATGTAGTTCTTGGCTTTTCAATATTTTATTTTTAACTGAACGTATATAAATGATTTACACATGAGATTTTAACTAATGTTATAAGCCTTCAATAAATGTCATGAATTATACATTTTTATAACATATTTATACATTAATTTTATACAAAAAATTTTTTTTTATATTTATTTGATTTTACAGTAGTATTTTTTATTAATTGGCAATCACATTGGAGTCACAATGCAGTGTTGTATCCACCTTATTTTGCAACTCGAAAGTAAGCTATCCGTGAATGTGCAAGACATCTGTTTCATATTAGCTATTATCAGAGATTGCCATAAATACATGAAAATGTATTTAAAAGAAAAATACTGTGTGGAAACTTGTATTTTGAAAAATACACAAAATACATGTGAAATTGGCCATATAGGCTGAAATCTATCTGAATCATTTAGATGTGTACAACTGCTTAGAAACTTCCGTTTCCATTTTACATACCTCTTCCTTTCCCCTGCCCTGTAGGAAATACAAAAAAAACAAACAAACAAAAAAAAATATATATAAAAGCTTTTTATATTTATTTCATTTAAAGTTTATTTTGTTGTATATAGTTTAATCAAATTAAAAAGTTGATCTAAAATGTACATTTTAAAATTAGAATGAATTTAAATAGCATTTAACACTATATAACATAAAAAGTGTCAAGCAAGTGTTAAAAACCACATCCGTTTAGGGAGGAGTGCGCACAGTCAGCAGGTTCGCGGTGTAGAGGCAAAAGTATAAACAAGTCTTCAACTGCACAAACAGCTTCCACTTATTCAATAAATAAAAATAGGCAATATCAAGCAGCACAACGGTTTTTGTACAGCTAAAATAAGATCTTAGGGCTATGTGACCCTATATAATCCAGTTCCCCGGAATGATGCTGCATCATGGTGTTGATGCTATTGCTATCTAAACACCTTCAGTGTGACTGGTGTCTGAAGTAAGTGTAAAAAACATGCCAATTCTGATTGGCCATGGCAGCACCAGCTCCAGTCTGTCTTGTCTGAAGGAAAGCGCAAGCGGCACAGAGGGCCCCCCAACATACCACACTACCACACTCTTAAAAATGTAGTGTAGGGTACTAAGAATTTTCTTGTGGTTTTATTGTGGTAAAATATTTCTCTTTTGAATGTAAGGAGGATTCCATCCCCAGACTGTGGGTAAGGAGTAAACAGAGATCCAAAATCACAGGTGAAGATTACTTTGGGTTTATATGCAGCACTTATATACACATCTCAGAGAATAATTATAGAAAATGCATTCAAACATATGTGTAAAAGGTTATGTCAAGGTTTTTCTTCTTGTCTTTTCTCCTCATCTGTAGTTGGATTACGGATTCCTAACACAGGTATTTTCTTTAGACTCACTGATCTTCATAAAATCATAGCTTTCCTTTTAATTTGTCCTTAAAATTTTGGGTAAAATAGAAAAAAAAAATATATATATATATATATTTGCGATTAAATACTGATGGTCAGTTTAGCATACATTTCCAGCCGGGTTTAATTCAATGTACTTTCATTTTTGCAGTTTGGAATTGGATAACAAAATCAACAGGTAAAGCTCAACTGATATAATTGGAGCTTTCATTATCAAGACATATATGTGTGTAGGATTCAATGCAATTCCTTTTCCTTTTGTCCTTGAAGCTGATGTAATTCTGGACCCAAACACAGCCAACCCAGATCTCCTGGTCTCTGAAGATAGAAAATATTTGAAAGCAAAAAAATATGGTCATGATTCTTGGAAAGGGTTCCAATGGAAACGTTCTAAATTTGATGGCTGGACGTGTGTCCAAGCTGAAGAGGGTTATAACACAGGTAGACATTATTGGGAGGTAGATGTGAGGAAGAAACATGAGTGGAGGGTAGGAGTTGTAAAGGAATCTGCCCCTCGCAATGGCTATGTCACAATGAACACAAAAACAGGGTACTGGAATCTGCGCTTGCAACTGGGAACTTTGATGGCTTTGACTGAACCAGTCACTAAAGTCAACCTGCCGACACCCTCTAGGGTCGGAGTTTATCTGGACATAGAGGAGGGCCATGTCTCTTTCTATGATGCAGTTAAAAGAATACATATCTTCTCTTTTAACACTGACTTCAGCGAGACTGAAAACATTTACCCAGTGTTTGGCACTGTTGAGACAGACAGAGCATTGATGATTTCATCGTAAAATGTATTTCCCAATTTAGTATATGAAACATACCTCATGGTCCTTACTTCACTTACATCTGTAGATTAACCCAAAACATTACGTATTTTGCTTATTTTAGTGAATTTTCTCACAACTAATGTAAAAATGTTAGTTTAGGCATTAATGTTTGATCAGATTTCTGTGTACAGAATTGAAGTTCAATAAAAAAAAATAAAAAAAAAACAGTTTTGTTGCATAATTTGGGGACCTTTGTGACCCCAAATATCCAAAAATGAAATTTTCTGAGTAAAGAGAATGTACAGTACTGTAGATAAAAAAAAAAGTAAATCAATGTATAGCTCATGTATTTTCATATACTTCTGCTATCATGCAATCTTCAAAACTATTGCAATAAAAAAAATATATACTGATGTAAAAAAAAAAAAATTACATGTAATTCAAGAAATGTGTTACCAATGAAAACATACATGGCATTTAAAGCATGACATTTAAAAAGTTAAATCATCTTACAATGCAAATTCATTGAAGTGTATATTTAAGTTAAGTTTGCCCTACAAGGAACAAAGAAGAGGGCAAGCTGTTCCATGGATAATTAGTCATTGATTTGCATTTCATTTTGAGCATTTTCCTCCTTAACTTTAGTCCGCCCTGCAAGTAACAAGGAAGGAGGAATGAAACTGCAGCTATTTGGGAAGATTTATTTTATGGCTTGTATAATACAATTCCAAACCTGCTATGTCATAATTCCAGTGATTTGTTTTTTTCCCCTATTGATTTATTGCTTCAAAATTAGCATCATAATAGTAAAATCGAGAACATTTTGCTGCTGGCCATGATACCATCAGTCATTTAGCTGTAAAACATCTTAAAAAGTAAGACACTTCAAAGTTTCACAATATGTTGAAATCTTTACAAAACATCCAGTTCACAAAACCATTCTGAATGTTTCATTTACAAATAAGTCTAATTCGGTTCTACTCACTGACTCAGTAATATAATAAATCCAATTGAGTGTAAGATTTTTTTAAATTCATTTCAAACTGTTCTTTATAAGTTTTTGCATGGAATTTAGCACTCCTTTATTAATACATTTTTTACTCCTTTATTAATTTATTATTATTATTGTTATTATTACTAGTGCTCAGGTTTTTCTTTCTCATCTGCCACTTCAAAAATACGTGCAGGCAGTCACCCAACAGAGCCCTACTACTACCAATGTTTTTCTTTGTATTTGCCTCAAAAGTGTTATCTCTTTCAGCAAATTATCTGGTGATGACTAGCTTGCAGACACCCGATTGTGTAATCTCTCAAGCCACAAGTCCATTTTCTCACGTTTAGCAAGAGCTCCATCAGCTGAAACTAGGATATTGGCTAAACAGATTTGGCCACATCTCCAGTGTTTGCGCTCTATGCAAAGGCTGCTGGGCAAGTTGGAGTATTTGGAAAGGTGAGAGAATATTCATGTCACACATGTGGTTGATCTAGAGTAAATATGTGACGTGGTGATTACTGGATTACACATGGTCAAAGCATAAAGGCTGCGTTGCCATCATGTGCAGTTGTAGCATGAGAGGTGGACGTGCCAGCAAAGGCTGATGGGCGAGCTGGAAAAAAAGTTTTGGGAGTGACATATAAATCCCTCATCACTCATATAAATGCGGGATTCACCTTTTTAAAATTGTAGTGATTGACACAGAAATTATACAAATGGATGAGAGAAAAATATAATATGTCAAAATAGATGTGCATTAAGCAAACTAATGGATTAATAGAATTAGAATTTTCTTATCAAAATATTTTTGAAACGTGCAATTATTTCAAAAGGTAATGACTTCTTGCAGTCTTCTTGCAATTAATAAATAATCTTTATTTCTCTCACTGTTTATTGCTATTCTTGTTGGTGTTAAAAGTTGTTTGTTTTGCAGCAATGCAACAGCTATTTTACATAATTTCATAATTTTCTGATAAAAACACAGTATAGGCATTAATTAGAGGCATGATGTCAGACAAAATTCTACAGTTTTTGTTTTTTTTGGTGATGTTTTTATGTTTCCATGACTTATTAATAGGCCTACGTGAACACTCTGAGCAGGTTTTATTAATTTATTCCCATGTTTTACTATTGGTTCTACTTATCTACTTTTTTATTATGCATCAAACATTAAACAAATACATAAAAGACAGAACAGATAGAACTTCTAAAGGATAAACAAAGGAAAAAATATCACACCTTGTAAAGTTTCACCTACAAATTGAAATACATAAAGACAAATAACTAAAATAATAATAAATAAACAAAAAAATTAACAAAATAAGATAATAATAATAATAATAATATAAACACATACAGAGTAAAACCTTATGCATCTGTGGTATTACCAAAACATCATAATATTTCCAAAATCTATCACTTTTCTTGTTTTTAATCAACCTAAGAGATTTAAGGAATGCATCAATTTCAATTAATAAATGTGAAAATGAAGGCTGCGAATTAGAGAATTTTTGTTTATGAATAAAACATTTCCCAAACAAAATAACAAAAAAAAAAACTATGTAATTCACTGACGTACTAGTTTTATCTTTATAGTAACAAACTATATATTTTAGCTGAAAGGAACTGGAAGAATCAAGGTGCTTACCTATTTAAAGATATAAACTATTTCAAAAGTTTTGAGTCTTTACACATTGAAAAAAATAAATGAACCAGTGTTTCATCCTCAATCCTACAAAATGAGCATGAACTGTCAACATCTATATATTTTGCCACAGTATCATTTACAGGATATATTTTATGAAGAATCTTGAAATGAACTTATTTTATTTTATTGGGAATGCAGTACTTGTGAGTTAACAGCCAGGCTTCTTTCCAGTCTAAAAACTCAATAAGAGATGACCAGAAAAAATTGCCTTTAGGAACATAATTTTTGTTTTTCTGAAGAATTTGTTGAATATGCTTATTATTACAGTTTTTGTTAAATATACTAATTCCATCTAATGACAAATCACATTCTTTGGTGTCATTCTTACTAAAACTTAAATGACATTTTATAAGTTGAGTTAGACCGGAAGGAACTGCTTTTAGCACTGCATTATATTCTTTAAAAGGTAAGGGGAGATTATAAAGACATAAATTGTTCATAAGACAAAAAGTTAAAAATTCGAAAAATTCAAAAATCAAAATTGAAAGAATTCCAATTATATTCATGTTAAACCACGTAGAGAGAAAGATCTAATCATTATATCAGATATAATCATTATATCTGAGTTGTTCCATAAAAATGTTTTATGCGGTGAAAAATTGTGTCTAAAAATGTAGACAGTGCAACTGGTAAACTAGGTGAGTAGTCACATTTTAATAGCTACAAAAGGCAAGCCACCAATTTTTGTAAAAATATGATTTGGGATTAAACAAAAACATAGAATTGGGGTCTGTTAGGCATCTTTTAATTGAGGAATCATCATTTTCATGGAGCATGATTATCTCACACTTGGACATATTCAATTTCAATCCAGAAGCACATGAAAACAGCTCAGTTACACTTGTAGCCTTGGATATCTGACTCTTATCTTTTTAAAACAGAGCAGTGTCATCAGCCAACTGTAAGATTTTCATTTCTCTATCAAAGATGGATATACCCTTCAAGCTTTGTTCATGGATAATACTTAATGATAACAATTCCGTAACTAAAATAGCCTAAATAAAAAGGGTGAAATAGGACAACCCTGTCTAACACCACGGTTAATAAAAAATCTCTTAGAAGTGTTAAAGCTAATTAAGACAGAGCTTTTCATCTCTATAAAACATTTCAATAACATTAACAAAAAAATCCCCAAAATCAAATAGCTTCAGGGTCTACAAAATCTATTTTACTTAAGAATAGAGGGTATGCATTGACATCACTTTCCGCCAGAACACGCCCCCTCAGCCGGACTGAGTGCAAGCCTGCTACATGAATGGGTTTAATAGGGGAAACTGCGAAAACTCAAGTAAAACAAACGATTATCAGTTTAAACTAAAGGTTGTTGGACTAGAACCGATATAGTGTTCCTTACAACTTACCAAAGATGCAGCCAGGAATTGTGTGACATTGTGGAATTCCTGACATTTATAGGTGCCTGATTTCGACGCCGGGAAAATACATAAAGCAAATTTGCCTGTGAACGTTTTATTTAAATACAAAAATAGGTTTGTCTAAATCTGGGTGATCGCTTATATCAATGTTATATATATATATATATCGTCGAGCCCAAAAACTTATTTGAAAACATCGATTCTCCCAGAATGGCAGCAGTGCCCCAGCATGCAACACGGCGTGACGTATCTTCACATTCTTTATATATGTTTCGCTGCCTGGAGTCCATTTGTTTCTGTGAATTACAGCAATCCATTTGCTTATCTTTTCTGTAGCTTTTGGCAGTCTGAAAAAATATACCTCAGATTTCTTGTCAAATCTATTTGTACAGTCAATCACAAAGCTCTAATTTTAGATGCGTTTTGTGTGTTCTTTCGCAGCGTTCATGCTAAAAACCAATGCATCTACTCAAGTCTGTTTGCCACTCAGTGGGCGGAACAGCAGTCAATCCAGCTGACGGTGACGTTACGCGCATACCCTCAATAGAGTGGTGGAACTATGATGTCACTTTGCAGGCGAAAATTCGGAAGCGAGTTAGTATTTTAGCACTTCCGGTTCCATCGTCCCAGAGTCATTGGGTTTTTTGAGTGGGATTTTGGTTAAATCCCTTAAATATGGTCCATGGTTCACACAAGCTGAAGATATTTTCACATTTTATTCTATGACATAAAACACACCAGTTACACCCCACTCGTGATTTTTTAAAGCTGTTACATTTCTTAAAAAAGACGGTTGCTAACAAGTTGCTAAATGGGACTACAGGCGCTGTCGGAGACATTAAACGTCATCACGCCGAACAGGAACTCATACACAGAGACCTGTGTCATGGCAAGATTAATGTTAATTGTTGACAGAATATAATTTATTTTAATAAAACTATTTTATGAGAATGTGTCAGTTTTTTACTTATGTATTTTTTTAAAATTTGAAGATACTGCTTGCTATAGTGCATTTATTTATCTCTGGTCAGCTCCCAGTTAAAAAATAGAAAACAAAATAAAATAAAATAAAAAAAAAACAGGAGAAAATATATAAAGAAAACAAACTTGAAAAAATATAGGTCTAGTTACTGTTGGGAAAATAACTTTGCTGATGCTGTTGGCCTTAACTGGATCATTTAAAAAATATATATTATATAAATCTATAATTTTAAGTGATTGTTCATCTTGTTTAACAGTTTTTTATATATAAATTCAGTTGAACACATTCAACACGTATAACTAATTATTATAATTGATTTCTCCCTCCCTGACAGCACTTACCTACACTTGATAGACTTTGTCCCTCATGCTAGCCCTGACAACTCCGCTAAAAATTCATCCACAGAGTAAATAATTATCATTGAAAATATTTCTAAAAATACGTTTAAAAGTTGTCGGAAGCATGGTGGTGGTGACGCTGTAGGCGAGTGACCATGTGCTCCCTGTTGAAAAAACCAGCATATGCTGGTTAGGTGTTTTGAAGCATGACTGCTGGTTTGAGCTGGTTTAAGCTGGTCATATGCTGGTCCAAAGTTAGTCCTGAGCAGGAGCTGCTTATGACCAGCTTAAACCAGCACAAGACCAGCTTAAACCAGTTCAAACCAGCAGTCATGCTTCAAAACATACCTATCCAGCATATGCTGGTTTTTTCAACAGTCGTTCGTTTTATAGCCTAATGTTAGCTTTTTAGTTCTGGCACTTGTATTTAGGCTTCAAAATTAATAAAAGTTATATTATTTTGTGAAGATTATCTCGATGGACAAAACATGTAAGTTTCTTGAGCTATGGTTGAACACAGAGCTTATTTTTTGCGATAATCCAAAAGCCTATGGAAAAATCCTATTGGCTTTTTGTCGAGGGAACCAGTGCGATGCTAACAGCCGATCCGCCTACAAAGTGACATCATGTTTTTCTCAGAATTAGGCTGTACCATAGACATATAAAATACATAGATGCCTCATTGGCCGCTTTGGGCCGTTGCTGCGATACGTCATCGAGTCCGCCATATTGGTCCGGGCAAGAGTTCTCTGTAAACAAATACAAGTAAACGGGGAGCTGTGGCTTTTCTGGACAGAAAGTGGAGTAATGTTTACATTTAACATTTATCCGATTTCAACGGTTTATGATCTGCGTGGAGTATGAAAAAGTTTCAATTTCTAGTTACTCAGAATCTCGCTAGTTAGAACGTGTAAAGTATTCATTGTCATAAGGAAGGCATTGTCGTGAAGAATCACGCTTGTCGAGCATAGATATGGTTTATTTTTCAGTGGTAAAACATTTATAACAACTACAGTACAGTTTAAATGTATGAATTTAAATATAAGTGTACTATAAGGTTAAAGGTTAGATGTTATAGTTCAATGTACAGTATATATAAGAAAAACAACAACGGAGTGTCGTTAAAAACCCTTTTGTGCAGAACTACTTCCTTCCGCCACAGATTCAAATCTCAGTTTGTCAGTTTAACAACTGAGTTCAAGATCCGTTACTAATTCGAAAACATCACTTTAGAACTTTAGTAACGAAGGAACGTTGAGCTGCTTCATTAAAAGCTTATTGTATCACTGTATTAAAAGCTCTCTGTATTATATGTAGAGTATAATGAGAGAGAGATTGACTAAGCGAGTTTGTTTACCTGCATCTGATACAGCATTCATTCTTCAGCTCAATCTCCAATGTACAGTATATGGCAGTTTTATTCTATAGAATATTATTATAATGATTATGATTATTATTATGAATAGCCTAAAAATAAAAGTGAGTACGAGTATAAAATAGTAGTAATATAATGACTATGAATAAAATAGCAATATATATATATATATATATATATATATATATAATACATATATATATATATATGAGCAATATCACACTCGTAGACGTGAGATATGGCTGTATATCGGCACGGCTGTGATTCGGCCGTAGGTAATCACAGTGTGCCATATCTCACGTCTATGAGTGTGATATTGCATTTATACAACAGTTCGACGGCACGAGTGTGTAAATGTATAAGAAAAACAACAACGGAGTGTCGTTAAAAACCCTTTTGTGCAGAACTACTTCCTTCCGCCACAGATTCAAATCTCAGTTTGTCAGTTTAACAACTGAGTTCAAGATCCGTTACTAATTCGAAAACATCACTTTAGAACTTTAGTAACGAAGGAACGTTGAGCTGCTTCATTAAAAGCTTATTGTATCACTGTATTAAAAGCTCTCTGTATTATATGTAGAGTATAATGAGAGAGAGATTGACTAAGCGAGTTTGTTTACCTGCATCTGATACAGCATTCATTCTTCAGCTCAATCTCATATTCACAATAAAACATTAGACTGAATGTCCGTTGAGGAAAGCGATATCTTTGTCCTATTATCCTTTCATATTTAATGGTGATTTCCTATGACAGCGCTGATCAGTGCATTTGTTAACTGCGTCTTACAAGCTGTTATTAAAAGTAAAAATAACCTGTTTCAGTCTCTTTCAATATAACAGTCTTTACTGCTGACTCGTAAAACAGTCTCTTGTCACCATCTAATGGAGGAACAATGTCACAAAAATCACCATCACGAACACACACACACAAACACACACACACACACACACAAACACACACATACACTGTTTCCCAATACTAATGCTGCCATCACGTGCTATCGGAATTATCGTAAATACAAGTTTCCTAATCCGAAATTAGACGTGAACGCCAGTCAAGTCGTATTTACTACTGGGAAATTCGGAAATCATTTTGATACCAGAGTTTCCGAGTTGGGCGGGTCATAATCTTTAAACATGGTGAAGGGGACATCCATTGCTGCTGTCAATGCTGTTTTCACATCAACTACATCCCTTTGTCTTGTCACTAAAGTAGTGTATTTATAGCCCTGTTATCAAGGACATTTCAAGAACGTAACTTAAAAATCGCGAATCTTATTATTAAGTGACTGGATGTAAGGGCCTATCCTATTAGATTTAACTGAAAATTGAAGGCCACTTAAAGTTTAAATCTAGAACTAACCCTAAATTGCAGATGGTGGCATAGATCTATGTAAATTTATGTAAATAAGTTTTGGTTTCCATGATTTTAGGATTCTGTTTTGAAACGGAGGCTTCAACATAGATCAGCACAAATGGAAACAGGTGGGAGTTTTGTTTTAACACGTGTTATATTGACCTTAGAATATGTGGGTGGCCTTTTTTGTGTGAACACAGGAAGTTGTGTGTTTACAAGAAAAGGAAAAGAGAAATGACAACTTTCTATATGATATGCCTTTATATAGAAAGAGAAACAAACAGGCAAGGGAATCTTTTGACAAAAAGCACTATTCCAGATGATCTTGTTATGTATGCTTCTTGTAAAATTCCAAACCTTGTCTCCTACAACCTTAATTGTAATGACACACATTCTCTGTCTCTCCATTTTTAGGTTCACATATCAGGTTCACTTTGGCGTCACCATACCACCAGTGTGATCAAACTCTGAGTGACAGCTTTCAGGACAGCAGAGAAAACAAGACACTCATTTGCCAGGAGTCAAAGTTACTAGAGACATTTACCAAAAGACTCAAATCACCAATGTGATACTTTGTGCATCAAGATCACAGAAGTGTTGCATTGCCGCTGCAGTGCAACAGCTCTACACCCACAGTAATGTTGAATTTAGGCATTAGTGAGAAGTCTTCCTGAGTTTAAAGGTACTAGTTCAGCAAATTAGACTGGTTTAAGTCGAACAGGTAAAATAAAATTATTTTCATAGCAGAAAAAGTGAAAATATTTTGACACATTACTTTTTGTTTACCTTTTTCATGTATGTTTTTTTTTTGTCTTCCCAGATTGACCTAGTTGTTTACTTTCAGTTTCTTTTTTGGGATTGTAGTTGTTTGTTTCAGGGTGTATGTGACTTTCCAATGGAAGTTTAACTGAATACATTTTCAAAATGAAAACAAAAATATGAATAGAATGAAATTAATGTGAAATTAGAAGAAATTAGTAACACCTTAGTAAAATAAAGTTATATATTTGACCACTAGAGGTCATAAAAGATTCATTTCAGTCCAGTGTTACTCTGTGAAGTGTGACGTGAATAGTATTTTTTTTTAATCATTTTGTTTATGTCAGATAGAGGCTTGTTAATATCAAAGGTTAGGTTAAATGCTTTATACTGCACAACAGACAAACACAAGGTTCAGTCATTGTAGTACCTTTATTTGGGGACCTCAACTTGACACATAAACCAGTAAAAGATCATTGATGGAGAGGTATTACACACAGCATAATATTATTGTTATATGTTTTTTTTTATGATACAGTCCTAAATATTGAGCCCTAACTAAATTATAGAAGAATACCAGTTTTCAATTACAATATTCTGTCATTTTAAAAACCTAATTTTAAGTAGCAATTCAGATGAAAAAAAAAAAAAAAAAAAAAGGATGTGATTGTTATACACATATTGGTAGAAAATGTATAAACAGTAACATAATTATTTCTATGGTCCAGGATCAATAAAAGGCAAATGTAAAGATTAACATAACCGTTCAACAGAGTAGACAGATAAAGCATAAATTTAGAATGTGAAACCGTCGCTATCTTGCATAGGATTTACAATAAATGGTGTGAATAAAGAACCTATTTAAAATCAAGACATCATCATCATATTTTTTTGTGTTTTGTAGACAACCTAAGTTTTGTATGGCTTTAATACTTTTTTTTAAATACTTTTCACAAATTGGCTACTTTTTAAAAATCTGAGGATATTTATAGTTTGACCCTAATTTAGTTTTTGTTCTGTTACTTTGCTTTTAACATGGAACCCAGGACACTTAAGGCACCACAAAGGTGTACTAGGGGGTCCATGAAAATTGTGAACCTGGACCACAAAACCAGTCATAAGGGTCGATATTTTGAAATTGAAATCGATATTTTGACATTTAAAATGTCTTTAAAGTTAAAGTTGTCCAAATGAAGTTCTTAGCAATGCATATTACTAATCAAAAAAGAAATGCTTAATATTTTTCTCAAGCAGTATAAATGGGACTTCAAGCATGAAAATATATAGCTGCCTTTATACTTCAGTAAGGGAGCTCCTTGTAAGGGGAGCATTATTTGGCATCAACATTTTAAAAACCTGTTTAAGAAAACATGCTTGTAAGCTGATTTGGGAAATTTGGCATCAAAGAATTGACACTTTGATCTTTGGTTAAGTTTCTGTTTGTTGGTCAGTCATATAGTTAGATCATCTGACCTGGGTCTGCTGCTCCCTTTGCTGAGACGACTTAATGATCTTGTTTCCTCTGTCGTCTCTAGTTCCAGAGCTACAAGTGGAACATCCATCATCTCCTCTATGGCCTCCAAGGCCTTTGATTCTTCAGAACACTCCTCCTTCTCAAGGCCTCCAGTTTCCACAGAATCCTCTTCTTTCCCTGACCCATCCCACTCCCCAGAGACTTGGACCTCCTCTGGATCTTCTATCTCTAAGGATACCTCCTCCTTTCCCAAATGTTCCACCTATTCAGTGTCAACAGCAAGTCCTACATATTTATCTAGAGCCTCCTCACCTTTATTGACTGCAGTCTCAAAAGGTCTATCTTCATTTAGATTTTCTAAAGCTTCATCCTTACCTGTATGTAATACATCTTCTAAAGCACAACTTCTTCCTGCATCCACTAGACCCTCTACAGATTCACCCTTTCCTATATCCACTACTTCCTCTAAAGCTCTGCCTACTTCTGAGTCTACTACATCCCATTGAACTCCATCCCCTTTCATATCTTCTACATCCCCCTTAGCTTTGTCCTTTCCTATATCCACTTCATCCCCAATGGGCACTATGTCAGATAAAATTGACCCTGCAACCTCCCCTAAAGCCTCAGACTCTCGCTCCCCCTCAAATATTGTAGACACGTCCAGATCTCCATTAATCTTACCATCATCTAAAGTTTTCACCTTTTCCAAAATGGCCTCATTTACAAAAGGCTCAATTTCACCAAGTTTCCTCTCAGACACCTCAGCTGCTGTCTCTTCCTCAACCACATCTGGTAAACTCCCTTCTTCCCTCAACTCCTTGACCTTAAAGGTGTTATGCTCTTTTTCCCCAATTTCCTGTGAGGTTTCCTTCTCTTTTCCAGTTCCTGAAAGTTTTTCCTCTTGTTTTGGCTCAGCATCTATTAAGCTACTCTCTTTCACTGACTTTTCCTCAATCACCTCTCTACAGGTCATTTCTCCTAGATTTATATCCAAACTCTCCTCAAGTGATATTAAATACGTTTCCTCCACACTTTCCCCTTCTGATCGCTCCTCCAGTACTTCTGGTAAAGCTGTCGGAGTCTTTAAGCTGTCTACCTCATCACCTTCCCGAAGTGGTTCCTCTGAGGGAAGCTCTGGTAGTGTCTCTTTAACCTGAATGAAGGAGGATTGAGTCTCATTGCATATGATTGTTTCCTCTACAGGTGGTGCTGTTGGCATAACCGACTCTTGACTCCTTTTCTGCTCCTTCTCCAGCTGAGGTGAGAAGAACTGGCCCTCTTCCATACCGACTTCAGCTAGTGGATATATGTGTGCCACCTCGTCTTTCTTCTCCTCTTCAAGGCGCCTATAACCTTTGGCTTTTTGGACAGGGGTGGTCAGGGGAAATGGTAAGCTCCTGTCAGGTGGTCCAAGAGGCTCCAATTGTGCCGGAGCTGGTCGGTGGAACACAAAGCGGATCTTCTTCAAGGCGAGGTGGCTGATCTCCACAAAGTTGAGGAACAGTGAAACGCAAGCAACTGCAAGCATAAAAATGATAAAGATGGTCTTTTCGGTGGGCCGGGAGACGTAGCAGTCCACCGTGTTGGGGCACGGCCAACGACTGCACTTGTACAGCAGCAGGATGCGGAACCCATAGAGGAAGTACTGTCCAACTACAAAGCCTACTTCAAAAAGAGCTTTGAAGATGATATGGCATATGTAGGTGAAAAGCAGAGTGCCCTCGAGTCTGAACTTTTTGCTACCCTTTGTGCTGGTCTCCTTGGTGGTCCGAACACTTCCCTGATCTGTCGCTAGTAGAAGACGCTCCTCGCCCATTTCCTGTTGGTGGCTAACCTCAGCTTCTTCATGCTCCTTTCGCTTTTCCTCCATGTGGATGTAATGGATAGCATGCCCAACGTATACAAGCGAAGGTGTGGATACAAAAATGATTTGTAACACCCATAGACGGATATGGGAGATTGGGAAGGCCTCGTCGTAACATACGTTCTCGCAACCTGGCTGCTGAGTGTTACATACGTAATCGGACTGCTCGTCTCCCCAGACAAACTCTGCTGCTGTGCCCAGAATTAAAATGCGAAAAATGAACAGAACTGTGAGCCAAACACGTCCAATCACAGTGGAGTGTTCGTTTACTTCCTCCAAAATATTACCCAAGAAGCTCCAGTCTCCCATGGTTGTGTATTAGCTGTTTACAAGAAAGACAAATGGGAATAAGGGAGAAACAAGATGGTCCAAAAGTATATTACATACATAATAAACCTGATACATCATATACCCTTGCTGTTGTGTTTTTTATAGAGATTTCAAAATATAGTTATTGATAAGATATTACGAAAAATATTTTCCAAATGCACCTTCTCACTAATAAGTAAATCTACTTGATAAACAAAACTAGACTGAACTGACCATTTACAAATAGGACCAGGAAACAACTGTAAGACTCAGATATGCCATTGCCAAAACACATCACCAGTGGGCTCACATTCAACAATATAAGTCATCACAACATCTTAGAGAAAAAAGAAAACTGGACAAAAAAAGCTATTGCATTAAAAGGAGACAAAGTGAACTGAGCCTAAATGGTCACCTTTGCACAATGGCTGGTCCAGTTCAGTCCGTTGCTCCTGGGGCCTGCGGGGCGAATTGAAATCCTGTCCCCCAGTCACCCAGACTCAGTCCTCGTCCTTGTCGCACCACTGAGCAAATGTGAGCGAATGGGCTATGATGGCTGCTTTTCATGCCTGCCGTAGAGTCTAAGCTGCTAACCAGATGCCCTTTATGCACCAGACCACGAGTGTTGATGCAGAAGACAATAGGTTCAACAGACCCGCAGCCAGAGGGGCCAGATGGACAGGACACCGTCCACAGGCCCAAACCAAAAGTAGACATTAAAAAATAAAATAAAATTGGGGCATGAGGTCTACAGCAATGGCCTACTTCATAATGACATGCTTTAAGGATGCATCCATCAGATGATGAAAACCAATCTGTGATTATTAGACGTCCTGTTATTTTGATAATATAAATACATACAGTATGAATTATTAGATATAATGCATCATTTAATATTAAAATATGTACATGTTCCAAAAAGTTTGACAACCAGAATACATCCAAGAATTTAATTTATTTAATGTATTTTTTGATCAAAGGAAGGTAGCATTGGCGAGAATAAGACACTTCTTACAAAATATTACAAAACATTACTGTCCCCAACCTTTTGAATAGCAGTATATATAATTTATATAGTGAAATTAATGTTGTCCAAAACAGACAGTACTGTTTTATATGATTCATGTGTTGTACATCAATGGGAAATGGGAAACTGACATAGACTTCATGACGTGGCTTCTCATGTTAGGTGGAGCAGCATTCTGGTATTACAGTTTTTGCGTTTCAGTGTATAAGTGGGATACACACAGTAAATTATCCACCCACAAATCTTGAACAAAAAGTTGTTGGTGTAGTCTGAGCCAAAAGACCTTATGACAACAGTGATATTTCACAAGGGAGACAGCCTTAGGAAATAGTGATAATAAAGCATTCGTTCAAGCGCACACATGCAGAAAAGCTGGGTGTTGGAGGTATAAGGTTTAATGGTTTTGTGATGACGGTGCAACTGCAGCTCAATGGCATATTTATGATATCGGCCAGGAAGCTCAAACACACATAAAAACATGGATAAACTTCAACAATACCCTGTTAAAAATCTTCCTGTGCAGCTGAATTATTGGCCAGACACATTCTTGTCAGTGCTGGTTCACACCTAGATTTTAAACATTACGCAAAACCCAACAGTTGAAGGTTAGGAAATGTGTATAGTCTGAGATATTTGTCTTTTTTTTTTTTTTTTTTTTTTTGGTTTTCATGTTTTGTTTGGTGTCTCAGAGACCCCAAAATCACTGTATACTCAGACTGTATTCTGACTAAGAGAGTACAAGCAACAGTTGGCAAAACCCTATCAGACTTGGGAATGGTTTATTTAAAGTTCGGGATTGTTTAGCACTTATCTAAACTGTTGAATTATTGTTGTCAGGGGAAACAGTTTGTGCTACAATTTTTGGAGGGAAAACAACATGACTGACAGTCAATGGGCAATGTTTTATGCCACATAGACGGAGAGTTTATTCCAAGTTACACAATTAATTTCCCCATTCTGCACAACATCTGTCATAAACATTTGACTGGTTGCTGTGTACATTAGGACCAAACATCAATATAAAGAGAAGAGCTCTATTAACTAACTGTTTAATGGAAGACTGAAGTCTGTGTCACTTAGGTTGTCCTTTTATATGTGTGTGCAAAAGGCTATATAAAAATAAACTTTCTAGTGGACAAATTCTTTAATTGAGTCATCATTTAATGAAATTATGATGTCAAATGTGTCATCAAAATTGTAACTTTTTTTAAGAAGTTTTGTCCTATGTTACTCTCCCACTGTTGATCATAACCTGCCATTGATTATAGTATGTTGCACATAAAAATTTGTCTATGTGTCTTCAGTTAAATGAGCAATATCACACGAGTAGCAGTGTGATATGGCTGTATATCAGCAAGGCTGTGATTCGGCCATAAGCACGAGGCCGCAGGCTCGCATGGCTATGAGTGTGATATTGCGTTTATACAACAGTTCAACGGCACAACAATGGAGTGTCTTTAAAAACCCTCTTTTATGCGGAACTACTTCCTTCCGCCACAGATTCAAATCTCAGTTTGACAGTTTAACAGCTCAGCCCAAGCCTCCGTTACTAATTCAAAAACGTCACTTTAGAACTAGTAACAAAGGAACGTTGAGTTGCTTCATTGAAAGCTTACTGTATTACTGTATTAAAAGCTTACTGTATTATGTAGAGTATTATGAGAGAGAGATTGACTGAGCGAGTGTGATTACCTGCATCTGATTCAGCTTTCATTCTTCAGCTCAATCTCATATTCACAATAAAACATTGGTTTGAATGTCTGCTGAGGAAAGCGATATCTTTGTCATACTATCCTTTCATCTGTTAAGGGTGATTTCCGATGACAGTGCTGCTCAGTGTATTTGTTGGTTGCGTCTTACAAGGTAAAAGGTCTTACAAAAATTCAGTCAAAAGTACAAAGGCAGCACTATGATATATATCATTAAAGTTACATAAAATATAATATGATGAGATTTTGCCCTCAGCCAAAACTATTTGCTCTGGAATAAATAATAGATTAATTAGACCAAAGACTGCCCGTTATATTTACCAAAACATATTATATCTCATGTTTAACCACTATAGAGACATCAGAGCCAGCGACAAATTCCAGAAGACCTGGCCGAGGTGAGGCTGTTCTCAGTGGGTTCATGAGCGTTGAATGGCCGCTGGCGCCCTGGAGCTTACATATCCAAAAACATGGAAGCTAATTTTCAAATACACGTTATCTTTTTTAACAAACTGCATATTTGAAGTCTAAACAACTACATTTTCAACTAAAAAACTCTTAAAACTACATTCCATGACACAAAAACTGTATTATGTGTAAAATTGTAGTGGATTTTGGCATCCGCCATGACACTCGCTGTGAGAAATACTGCAAGCAGAGTGTTGCAAACAATAAAATGCTTGGAGTTCTGTTATCACTTGAATATTGCACTGCTGGAAAAGGCTCTAAACCAATCAGATTCGTGGACCAGAAAGAACTGTTCTATGAAACTAAATATATTGTCAGTATAATTTATTATTTCAGTATGATATGTCAGCACAGGAAAGAAAACGATGCCTAATTTATTGGGCTTTTACTGAGAAAGCATTAGCAAACACAGCATGAGCAGTATTACACATTAACTTACTGACCCCCGGATACCCCAAATTAAAGGCATGTTTCTCTTTCATAAAGATGTGGATATAGAGGAAAAATAAAAAGTGGAAATAGAATGGCATCAATACAATATTATTAATAATAGTGTAGTGTGTAAAAACAATTCAATACGTTAGAAAGAAAAGAATATTCTCATTTTACATACATTAGCCCTTTTTTATTCATTAAAGATAAAAAAGTGTTTATCAGACTGAAAAAGACTGATGCTATATAACAGGGGTGGCGAACATCGGTCCTGGAGAGCCGCAGCCCTGCAGAGTTTTGCTTCAACCCTAATCAAACACACCTGAACAAGCTAATCAAGGTCTGAAGGGTTACTAGCAAGCTACAGGCAGGTGAGATTTTATTAGGGTTGGAGCTGAACTCTACAGGGCTGCGGCTCTCCAGGACTGGAGTTCGCCATCCCTGCTACATAATATTTCATTGACTTCATGGTATACCTTGCATTTCAGATCCTGGTAATTGTGCCCTAGAGGGGTTTGTGTGTTGATATAGTGGACACTAGCAGGATAAGCCACATGAATAGTGATAGGATGACACAGAAAGACATGATGTCATTCTAGAGCATTGAGCCTATGGAGCATGTGCAGTCAGGCGTGAGCTCACATTGTGCCAATGCAGCAGACACTCATGAAGCTATAACACAACTATCAAATACTAATCTGCCACAATACATTTCCTGTTCTCCTTTAAAAGAACAAATTTATGCTTATATGTAATAAATAAGTTTGATTTATTTCCTTAAAAAAATTCATAACACATTTATAGTGTTATAAACTCTTTCAAAACTTCATACAAGTCTTTGCAGTCAGGCATCATTGTTTGCAAATGCCACTTTGTTGGTTGTTTTATCTAATGTAATTAATTACATTCATACATTTCTGATAAGAGAGACATAAGTGCCAAATGCTTTTTTTGGGGCACTGTAAAGTTGAAGTATGCATTCGAAACCAATGCACTTTAGGTATTACAGTAATACATGCACAGTGTCACAAAGCAAGGCCAGACACAACAGGTAAGTGCAAATCAGGATGGTTTATTGACTGGGTAAGGGGATGACTGGAATAGGTGTGTTAAAGGCAAAAAAATAATTAATCACACATTTTTCTGTAATTAATCATGATTAATCTCATATTTATAGTCACAATTTCACATTGAATTTAACGTACAAATTAAATTAACGTAGAAACAACATAAATATAGTATATTTTAAATATGTTTAAATGACATCTTTTTACTAAGTAGTATATTATTAATGAAGTATTGATACCAATACTACTGGTGTCTCTATTAAATAACCAATCACGATGATCTTGTCTTCGGAAAAGATTATTTTATTAGCTTACGTCAGTAACAGTGAATCTCTTTAAAAATGGCCTGTTGTTCCCTCTACATTGCATTGTTATATTTCGTAAAAGTTATACACGCCAACGGGCAACTGGCACTGTTACATATACTCGCCAACGCTGATTTTTACTCGCATTTGGCGCTTGGCGAGTGTTAATTTTAGGCCCTGAAAGCATATATACCCCCACTTTATCAGTATTTAGTAGCCAATATGTTTATAAGCTGAACTTTATTCTTGAACAGATGACGCTGTATTAAGCAGTATATAAAAAGTGTTTCTGTTGCTCATAAAAATGTTTCTGTGTATTTGACAAATATTGCATTTAATTCACTTTATCTGTGATAAGAGTATGCAAACACCGTGAGATCGTCACTACCGGGAGCAGAAAGTGTCCGACTTGACGTCTCCACTTTTAATTCCGCCCCGACTGCAAGCGGCTACTCTCTCCAGCCGGTGGAAGGCTAGTCTCGAACATCTCGAACAAGCCCATTGTTAAACAAGCCCTAACCCATCTCGAACAAGCAAGCCTAATCTCTGGCGCGGCCACACGCTGCTTCTTCTTCTCGATTGACAGATGTCAGCGTTAAGGCACAATACTGCCAACCTGGGAGGACAACCAGGTACTGCGAAAATACCAAAAAACGCCCTGAGCGTAAGTGGTTTTAAGCAAACCTCAATCTTCCAAAGATTTAATGCAGGTAATATTGCAAACTTGGCAAATCAAGTGATTAGCTTTTACTCAGATTGAAGATTAGGACACAGTATCAGTCTGTTTGTAACATATTAGCTAGATTATTATTGAGGTGCACTTATAAATCTGTGTTGACTGCTGTTGAACAGAAAAAAGGAAACAGGAAAAAATTCAATTTTACAGTGGTCACCAAGTACAGTAAGAGCCACATGTAAACGGTCAAGAAGTCTAGTTCAAATGTGTAAATGTTCTCTAACCCTGTTATGTACAAACTACTATAAACATGCAAGCATATAAACTGGCAAAAAGTATTTGTTAAGGTTAAAGGAGGAAATGATTGATTGTTCTCTTCAACCTGACAGGAAGCAGACGCTGGACTTCCTGTAAGTGTAGAACTGGTAACTATAGGGAGCCGATGCTGTTAAAACAATGGATGAAGCAAAAGATGAGGGGACAAAATGTAGAGAAGGGGGGTGAATGAGGAACAGAATAAACAGGAGAAAGCATTAAATGGCAACAATGATGGAGTCAGGATCTGTGGGAAAACTGTGGACCTGTCAGTCACTATGGAGACACTAAATGCATAAGACCATAAAAAGCAGTAGAAACCTATATTTTTACATTTTCTGAAGAAATAGTGGGTGTTTGCCTGTGAGAGATCACTACCAGAGTCCTATGTTGTTGTGAGTGGTTGCCAGGGTGTTGCTATGAGTTTGCTTTTAAAAGCAGAGATTGTCTTACTATTGGGAGATGAGAGGGTCTGTATTACTTGCTATTGGAGAAAGTGTAACGGTCAACTTGAATCACGTGTGCCTTAATAACCAATCACATTACAGTCTTGACGTCATTGAATTTCAGTCAGAGTTGTGCGACACTCAATTGCCGTTTACGGATATCATAGGAATAAATTAGATGTGCCGTAAGCTGAATCCCACCTGCCGCAAAAAGTTAGTGACTTCTCTTATAAAACTGCATTTTTTCAGTGTAAACTCTAAAAATAGTTGGATCCAAAAGTATTGTTTAATGTAAAACATGTTAAAGATTAGCTGATAGGCTGTCGATTCATTAAATTATAAGCTGTTTCCTCTATAAAGCTGTTTATTCAGCATAGTGAAGCCTCTCCTCCATTGACATCCATTAAAAAAATGCCTCTGATCTCCTTTCCCACGTACTGGCAAACCGGAAGCGTTAGCATTAGCCGTTGCGCTTTTTTGGCTAAAGGTTGCAGGCTTGCCTTCTAGTGGCTTTGGCTTAAGTATTCAGAGTGGTTTTTAGTGAAGGATTAAAGGGTTAGTTCACCCAAAAATCTCACCCTTGACTTCTTACAAACCTGAGTTTATTTCTTCTTTTGAGCACAAAAGAACATATTCTGAAGAATGTGGATAACCAAACAGCTGATGGTAGCCATTGATTTCAATAGTATGGGAAAAAATACTATGTAAGTCAATGCACGTAAGCTTCCGATATAGTATTCTCTCATAGCAATAGCAAACTCTTTCTGTCATATTTCTAATAACTATCTTTCACAACTAATTATATTGTATTATAATAAAGTATACTATATAGGCCTACTATTAACTATAGTAAACATAACCTATATATTAAAACATAACAATGTGGTAATTAGTTCCAGAAGCTTTAGTGTGAAGGTGGATTGTTTATACATCATCTTGCTTTTTTGTGACACTTTCTCAAAATTTAATTTTGTGCTTAACTTTCTCACAATTTCATTCACTGCGCTGCACCGGAAGTTGCGGTGTGACGACTAAAGGCTAATGAGGAAGCAATTGTGCATGGAGTCATTATCACTTTTTGAACAAACCCCAAATACAAAATCTGAGTTATAGTAATAGTGATGTTTGCCTTAGCAAGCACCATTAATAAAGTGAATATAAATAATGGATGGAGGAGGCCAGGAGGGTCATAGAAGTAGTAGAGGATATACAAGGAAAAGAGGCTGATTGCCATTTAGATGCTGAGCTTCAAAATATGATTTCATCCCACCATTGGACCACTTCAGAAAACAATGTTATCAGAGGATATGACAAACTAACGCCATGAAAAACACTCTCCATATTTTTCTCCACTTCTTGTCTTATTTTCTCAGTTTTCCTTTCTATTCTGTCTCTGTCACGTCTTTCATCATATGTCTTTATAGTTGTTGCAGCTTGTTTTTACCATGCCTCAGTTTCACAGAAATAAAATACAAACAGATATTTAAAAAAAAAAAAAAAAAAAAAAACTACGGAAGAGGATTAGGGCCAAACAATAATAAAAAAATAAAACCATCTCGAGATAAAAAAAAGAAGAAAAAAGTCGAAATAAAATGTTGAGAATAAACTCATTAAATTACGAGAAAAAAGTTGTTTCGAGAAAAAACTTGTTAAATTTCGAGAAAAGAGTCTAAATAAAATGTTGAGAATAAACTCATTAAATTGCAAGAAAAAAATTAAATTTTGTGCTATTAAGTGAAAATAGCGATTCTATTTACACTAAATGTAAAAGTAGCAGATCTTTGCAATAAGTGTAAATAGCAATTAGATGCTATTTATACTTATAAATAGTGACAGATACTATTTGCACCTCATATTGTTGTACATTAACAGGATGCAATAATAACATAGAGTGTAAATAATTTTATTTATTACAATTATTAAATAGACCTTATTGGTACAACAAAACCCTCCCAATAGCCTACCTACCCCTAAACCTACCCAATTAATACATATTATGTATTATATGGCAATTGATTTCTACTTTTCCGATGTGATATGTGATGAAAAAAGGAAGAAGAGCCAGTTCGGCAAAAGGTGGATTCGAACTCTGCTCAACCGCTTTATATGATTCATCCACAAGCATGACTCACTATGACCTACGCCACTACAGATGTTGATTAATATTGTCTAACGAGATAAAATGAACACAAGTGTGTTTATTCTCAGCATTATATAGACTTTATTCTCGTAATTTAATGAATTTATTCTCAACATTTTATTTAGACTTTTTTTCTCTCTAAATTTAACGAGTTTTTTTCTCGAAAATAATTTTGACTTTGTTTTCTCAAAACACAACAACTTTTTTCTCGTAATTTAATGAGTTCATTCTCAACAGTTTATTTCGACTTTTTTTCTCGAAATGTAATGAGTTTTTTCGTAAAACACGACTTTATTCTCGAAGTTTAATGATTTAATTGTCAACATTTTATTTTGACATTTTTCTTGAAATTTAACGAGTTTAATCTCACATTATAATGACTTTAATCTCAAGATGGTTTTATTTTTTTTATTATTGCTTGGCCCTAATCCTCTTCCATAAAAAAATGATAAAATGATTTTAAAAGCAATGAATAAAATTCATAATTTCATTTCAGTAATGAATTTACCATGCCACTGCGTTCTATCAGGTAAAACCTTTATTGGACTATAAATAAGAATTTGCTATTAGGATAAAATAGACTGCAGGGCCTGTTCATTTGACATTTACATATGCATTTGGCAGAAGCTTTTATCCAAAGAGATTTACAGTGCATCCAGGGTATATGTTGTGTCTGTTTTTGTTCCTTAGGCATCGAACCCATGACCTTGGCATTGTTTGTGCCATTCTTTAATAGTTGTTGAGTACCCTCTGATGAAATTAGCTGAACTGACAATGAAATTAGCCGAACTGACAATGAAATTAGCCAAAGCCTACATGGACACACATTTTTTAGATGTGTCTGGGGTCGCTGTCTCGGGGTGGCTCCTTTCCTGTGTTTGTCGGAATGGCTGTGTCTGTCCACTGAAATCCATGTTTCAGCTTCAGTGCAGAAAAACAGAACATCTACACATCCAGCTTCCTCCTTTCTCTTAGAATAATGCCTGTCAGTCTCCTGGGCTTTCCTGGGCCAGTTTTGAAGGTGTTGCTTGCTGTGTTTCTGTAGGGGTGGAGTATGCTTTAAAAATGCTTTGCACATCTCTGCTCGCTTTTCCTTAGCTATGTGTCACCATATTGTGATGAGTCTCCTGCTCTTCCTGCTACGGCCGGCCAGTGGGTGTGTCTAGGAGACTCATCAAGAGAACGAGGTCCACCTGTTCTTCCTGCTATAAGAGTCGTGGTTTTGTTGGTGTGGGGGGGGGCCTGGTTTGCTCCCGATTGCTTTGTGCTTATGTTTGGTTTTGGAATGTTTATTTGGATTTTGTTATGAGTTGTGAGACTTGTTCTGTCTGACTCTATAACATCTGTGTCAAACAGAAATGGCAGTTCTTTTTCCTTTCATGTTTTGTAATGGTGACTCGTTAATCGGTCGCTATTTCAAACGCTGGTTTACAGTGTATGAAAACCAGCTGCAAGTAACTGTATGAAGATTAGGGATGAGTTTAGATAGTTTTGAAATTTAGTTAGAGGGAATTGCTTATCTAATTTCTACACCTCAAGTTTTTTTTTGGGAAAAGTAGCCATACTTTTTGTCTTTCACAATGGCCTCAAAGGTGGAAGAATTTGTTAGTGCTCCGTCTGAAGATTTGTTAAATGATTTGACTAAGGACCAACTAGTAGAACTTGCAGGCCACTATAAAATTAATTTGGTTAGTCAAGATAAACGTTTAAAAGACAACATTAAAACCTTAATAAAGACCGAGTTAATTGAACGCGGTGTTTTAGAGTTTCAAATTACGGAAGATGCTTCAGCTTTTGTTAATGCGACGTCTAAAATATCTCACTTAACGTTTGAACAACAAAAACAATTGTTGGTAATTCAGGCTGAGATGAAAGGAAAAATGTTAGAAGCGCAAAATCGCATAGAGTTGTCTAAAGTCCAGTTACAGCAACAACAGCTTGAACTAGAACGCTATCGGTTGGATTTAATAAGGGATGGTAGGCTTGCTGTTAATGGTGGAGGGGAGCGTAATTTTGCTTTTTCTAAATTTGATCTGGTGGGTAATATGAAGTTGATTCCTAAATTTGATGAAAAAGATGTTGAGCGTTTCTTTTTACTTTTCGAACGTGTTGCGGATGCACGAGATTGGCCAGATGAGGAGTGCACGCTTATGGTGCAATCTGTTTTTACAGGTAGAGCCCAAGAGGTGTATTCTTCTCTTAGTGTAGAGGATGCAGCTGATTATCAGGCGGTTAAGGCTGCAGTGTTGAAAAGTTATGAACTGGTTCCAGAGGCCTATAGACAAACATTTAGGCATTGGAAGAAAAGTGAAAAACAAACGCATGTTGAGTTTGTATGCGCTCTCTCACTTTATTTTAATCGCTGGTGTGTAGCTTCTGATGTAAAAACACTGGACGATTTAAAAGAGTTAATGGTGCTTGAACAATTTAAAAATTCAGTTTCAGATCGTGTAGCAACTTATGTAAGTGAATGTAAACCAGTCACTGCATATGAGGCAGCTGTTATGGCTGATGACTTGTGAAGTCCAAAAATCTTTCCCCTGCAAAACCTGTTGTTTTGACTGTAAATGCCCAGATATCACATGATGGTCAGAAAAGTTGCATGTCGGTTTTTTCAGCGTTTACTCCCTTTGTTACAGAAGGTACTGTCAGATTGGTTAATTCTGTAAAGGATGTACCTGTTAAAATCCTTCGGGATACAGGATCATCAGAAACCTTTGTTTTGGAGTCGGTGCTGCCCTTTTTCCACTGATTCATATACTGGAAGTAATGTGCTGATTAAGGGCATTGGTTTAAATCTTATGTCTGTTCCGCTTCACAAACTTGTTTTGCAATCTGATTTGATCCAGGGAGAAGTGGAAGTTGCTGTACGTTCCGGTTTGCCTGTGGAAGGAGTACAGGTAATCTTAGGAAATGACTTGGCTGGTGAACGAGTTTGGCGAGGTGATTTGCCACAGTTGGTGGTTACATCTTCTCCGATGGCCTTTAAATCAGACAGTGATAAACTCTTTAAATGCATTGCCGTCGTGTGTGATAACTCGATCTATGAGTAAAACACCAGTTGATAAGCCTGATTCTAAAAAAGTGGTGAGTAAAACTCTCTAGAAATTCCGTCCGTTTTGTCTGTGTCACGAGGTGATTTGATAAAGGAACAAAAAGCTGATTCTACTCTTGTTGAGTTGTTTGGTCGAATGGTCCCTTATGACACAATTTACAATCTTTCTTCTGGGTATTACCTGGAGGAAGGGTTGTTGGTTCGAAAGTGGGTTCCGCATGGAGAGTTTGCAATTGGTGATCCTGTTGTACAGATCATAATACCACTGTCTCTCCGTCAACTTGTGTTACAGACCGCACATAATACATCTGGCCATATGGGGGTGAAAAAGACGTATAAGTTACTCCTGAAACATTTATTTTGGCCAAAATTGAAGCGTGACGTGTCTAAGTACATTAAATCCTGTCATACCTGTCAACTTACGGGAAAGCCAAATCAGTCTCTGAAACCTGCTCCTCTTTATCCTATTCCAGCTATTAGCCAACCGTTTGAGCATCTTATTGTGGACTGTGTTGGGCCGTTGCCCCGGTCAAAAGCAGGTAATGAGTATTTGCTCCCAGTCATGTGCCAGGTAACTAGATATCCAGCTGCATACCCATTACGTTCAGCAACAGCGAAGTTGGTTGTAAAAGCACTAACTCAGTTTATTTCTGTATTTGGAATACCAAAAATTATCCAGTCTGACCAGGGGAGTAATTTTACTTCTAATTTGTTTGATCAAGTGTTGAAACAACTTCACATCCAACACAACCTCTCCAGTGCTTATCATGCTCAGAGTCAGGGAGCACTGGAGAGGTTTCATCAAACGTTAAAGTCTTTACTGAGGTCATATTGTACTGAGATGGGAAAGGATTGGGACGTTGGTTTACCTTGGTTATTGATGGCAGCTCGGGAAGCTGCACAGGAGAGTACCGGGTTTAGTCCAAATGATCTTGTTTTTGGACACGATGTGCGAGGCCCGTTGTCTGTTTTGGCTGTTGACTGGGAAAAGTCAGATCCACCAAAAAATCTCCTGTCATATGTTAGTGATTTTCGCCGTCGAATCTTTGAGGCTTGTCAGTTGGCAAAATTATCTCTGTGTAAAGCTCAGGATCGAATGAAACGACTTTTTGATAGACGCACAGAGTTGCGGTCTTTTCAATCGGGTGACCAAGTGCTGGCCTTGTTGTTGGATCACCGTTTCAGGCTAAATTTGTGGGACCGTATACGGTTGCTCGTCAGATTTCTGATCTTAATTATTTGATCAATACGCCAGATCGTAGGAAAAAAACTAGAGTGTGTCACGTAAATTTGTTAAAGCCTTATTATGCTTCACATGTCCTTGACCCTGTAACAACTGACCTAGGTAATTTGTCTGACTCATGTATTAAACCTGTTCTTCTTACAGATTCTGGTACTAATAATGACACCGTTGATTTAGTGCCGGTTATGGTAAGTGAGGAGAAAGATGAAATCTATCCTGGAGATTCTGTTCTTCAGGCTCTGTTACAAAATTCTGAAGCGTTGAGTTCTTTGGATGACCGGCTCAACCATCTATCGGATGCACAGCGTATTGACCTGATTAATTTAATTTCTGAGTACGTTTCACTGTTTCCTGATGCTCCTACTTGTACAAATCTAATAGAGCACGACATTGATGTGGGAGATTCAGTTCCTATTCGTCAGCGTTACTATCGGGTGTCCGTGAATAAGAAAAAACATCTGGACGATGAAATTGAGTACATGTTGAAAAATAACATTGCTGAACCTTCTTTTTCTAGTTGGGCTTCTCCGTCTTTGTTGGGGAGTAAACCGGATGGGTCGTTTAGATTCTGCACTGATTACCGAAAGGTAAATGCTGTAATTAAGCCGGATTCTTTTCCGCTGCCTCGAATCGAAGACTGTATTGACCTAGTAGGTAATGCTAGATTTGTGAGCAAGTTTGACCTACTGAAAGGTTACTGGCAAGTGCCTTTAACTGTCAGGGCTCGGGAGATTTCTGCTTTCATTACGCCTTCCAGTTTATTTTCTTACAAAGTTATGAGTTTCGGATTGCGCAATGCCCCCGCTACTTTTCAGCGCTTAATATCGGGTTTGAGTGACTGCGCCGTCTATCTAGATGTTGTTGTTTTTAGTCAAACTTGGGAAGAACACGTACTTCAGATTAGAGCACTTTTTGATCGTTTTCTGAGGGCAAACTTGACAGTTAATTTGTTACTTTAATAAGTACCAGCTTAATTATTCTGTGATAGAGAAGGAGGCTCTTGCTTTAATTTGGGCTTTACAGCACTTCGAGGTGTATGTGGGATCATCGGAGGGACCTCTACTGGTCTATACAGATCAAAATCCTTTAATTTTTCTGCACTCTTTACAAAACCCCAACCAAAGGCTAATGAGATGGTGTGTGTTTTTACAGGGTTACCTGTTGGATATATGCCATATTAAAGGCTCAGAAAATGTCACAGCTGATGCCTTGTCTCGTGTTCACATAGTCTAAGTATTGTAGAACTCAGATTTTCTCTCTTTTTCCCTTCCTTAATTTTGCGTCCTAGGCGCCAAGGTTGCTGGAAGGAGTTGCGGAGTTGAAAATGCTGAGGAACATTTGCTAGCTGAATCGCGTCTGCCACTTGGACTGTTTGGATTTTGGTAGTTTTTTTTAATTTTTCATGTCCTCCTTTCATTTGTTACGGCTTTGAGCCGGTCGTGACAATATCATATAATCGGCATGTTCAGAATAGTAAAGGGTGATAAACTGACAAAAAGAGATTGTTGTGGTTTCAGGTTGAAGAGAATAGGTGTAGGAGATCTGAGATATGCTGTGGAAATTGTTCTTTAATTATGTGATCCATGACTTGATTTGATTGAGAAATTGTATTTGCATATGTAACTCTATAGCAGTTGTAAAATTCAGTTATTTGAAACAAATAGAATACACATAAAATAATTACGTTATGTTCAACATTGTGTTTAATATTGTATTATGTTTTATATTACTTGGAACTTAAAGAAATAGTTCACCCAAAAATGAAAACTTGTCCCAAAACTACCTCCTTCTTTGTTGTTCCCAGAATGTTAGGAACCAAACAACAGTGGAGTCCATTAATTGACTTCCACTGTATGGGCAAAAAACCTGAGACATTTCTCAAAATATCTTCTTCATAGAACAAGATAAATTAAAATAAAAAAAGGATTGGTGGGTGTTGGCGAGTGGAACAAAGCACTATCTACGTCATATGCTCATGTGACCCATTTTAATAATGCTCACAGAAACTCTCCAGACATCAGTTCGACGTGCAGCAGTTATCATCAGCCTGGTCATGACAATGAGGATTTGCTTAGTGATGCACTCCAATCAGATTTCAAATAGAGCCCAACATCTTTATTAGGAATCAAGGTAACATTAATTTATGTTTTTGAAAGAAGACTGCTCAAAGATACAGTAAAAATAGTATTTAAAAAAAAATATTATTGCAACTTAAAATAATTATTTTCATACATTTTAAAATGTAATTTATTCTGTAATGGAAAAGCTGAATTTTCAGAAGCTATTTCTCCAGTCTTCAGTGTCACCTGATCCTTCAGAAATCATTCAAGAAACATTTCTTATTATTATCAGTGTTGAAAACAGTTGTTGCTTAATAGGTTTTTGGAAACCATAATATTTTTTTCTTCTTCAGGATTTTGATGATTAGAAAGTTAAACAGAACAGCATTAGTTTGAAATAGAAATATTTTATAACATTTTAAATGTCTTTACTTTAAAATTAAAAAGGTATTAATTTCTTTCACAACAAATTTTACTGACCCCAAACTTTCGAACAGTCGTGTAAATTAGAAACTATAGCTCATTTAATGATTACAGATAGTTTACTAGGCTATGTTTTTCTCTGATTTCCTTACATTTTATACTTCAGTATTGGAATACTTTTTTGTACTGAAATAACTTTGGGCAAAAATGGCTGCCTTACAATCTTAAACAAACATTACACATGCACAGACCGAATTATGAAGAAAGGAGAGTGCCTATAGGATGCCTTTGATGCCCTATGTTTAAATCCAGAGCCACCTGTCATCTCTTGACTTTTATCATTTTGCCCAAACTAGAAAAAATTTATCCTGGTTTTATATGTGAAGAGATGGGGAAACAGCCAAAAACAACTAAACCACTTACACATACATATACTCAAATTCACTGAGGTGATGTGTGGTGTTAGATGAGCCCAAATAATCAATGATTCAATAGTAAAACAAATAGCTGATGGGAATTTTCATCCATTTTCCATTTTAATGGAAACAAAGAATACAATGGTATTAAATAAAGTAAGCGGTTCTTAAAATATGGGTCAAAGTTTAGAGGTTTAGAAAGTTTTCCCATTTACTTGTTTTTCCTTACTTTCCATTTCTCTATGGCTCTGAATGAGTGAGTGAACTTGTAATGACACAAAGTCATTAACAGCCCTCTGGTGTCCCTTACACCAAATTAGCATCATTGTGCACATTATGCTATACATATATACAGACATACACAAACACACATGGACCCAGCAGCAAGGAGTTCTCAAATATAAAGGATTCCCACCACACACACACAAACACACACAGACCCTTGAGCAAGGAGGGATGAAACCTAAAAGATAGCCATTATATAAAGCTGACATGCATCTTTCGGCTCTCAGCCGATGAGCAGCATAAGCAATGAAAGTGCAGTGAAGAGAGAGAGAGGGATTATAGCTCAGACTTCTGTTTAAATAAATCTCTGTGAAGTTGGTTGAATTTCATACAGTTGCCTCCTCATTGGGATACGTTAGCCTAACAAGACTGTGTGAAGGAGAGAGAGAAGAACACCTGGATGAAGAAGAGAAAGGATCATGTAATCAGGTACACGATTTTAATATCCTATAAATACTGTTACAACCATTGCTGCTATAATTCTGATGCATCATATTGTTCAGCTGATGAAGAAAAAAAATACAAGCTACAAAATCTACTACACTTGTTCTTTTTCTTGGGAAAATGTGAGTGGGGTTTGGCTGGGCTGAACTCACAAGCATGATGTTAGGATGTTGTGGGTGGTTTCCAGGGTGTTGCTATGTAACTCAGTGCCGATTTTGTGAGTTGGTGCCAAGAAGTAACTTCAGCTCTAACGTTCATAGTTATTTGCCAACCTTGTCTCATTGAAAAGAATGTGCCTCCACCTACATTTTTGCAAACTTCAAAAACTACATACCATTCACTGCATTTTTCCAGCTGATATGTTGACTATTGGCAGGAAAACCCTCCAAAAACCTGTAATCTTTTTCACACATATTATGATTATGGGGCAGATTATCAATTAATAAAGACATTTTCGCAAGGTTTCTTACACAATGCTATGACCTCAAAACACTTTTACCACAGTGTGTGTGATTTGTAAATCAATATGTTTTGACATTTACATCACATACCCAACTCCTTATGAATACCTTTTCCAGTAAACTTGCTCAGTAGCTCAGTGGAGCACTTGGGAATGAGAGTCCCGCGAAACACGCAACATGATAAAAGAGCACAAATACTTGTTGAAGCAAGCTAAAATGGCATGGCTGCTTCAGCAAGTGTAGTTTTATTTTATGTTTGCTTTTGTTAACACTACTGGTTGATTTAGGGGAGGGTTTGGTGTAGGTGGTACTGGTACGTTGTGTTCTAACCTTTTTTTTTTGGAAACATTAACCTTTTTTGTGCCACTCACTAAACGTTTAATGCCTGAACTGCCACAATACGTACAACAACCAATAGAATAAAACATCGGCAGACTCACAGTCATCAGTTTTGGATAAAACTGAACACACTTTTAGTGCCACTCACTGGATATTTCATTTTGAAAGTCAAAGTTTACGTGTGGAAGTGCATCTATGGTGAAGATATGTTTGTGTGGTTGTAGCATGAAAAGGTTTATTGATCAGAGCAGGGGGTAAAACTTCAAACTTCAACAAACACTTATAGTGATACAAGCACAACGCATCACATCACCAACAAACAGCCTGAGAAGAACAGCCATTGTGTTCTATTACAATCTCACTTCTTCTCTTTACACGGTGGTATTCTTCTCACCAAAATAGAGTGCCACCAAGTGCATTCTGATGGGGGGGGGTGTAGATTGGGATGGGGGGGCAACTAGAGAGAGAGAAGGAGGGAGGGAAGGAGGAAGAGAGGGGGTGGAGGAAAAGGAAGAGTAGAGGGGGATTTGAAACACTCCCTGAGATGACATTTCTCAGAGTGTCCCACAGAGTGCTCTATTCCCACAGTGGGACGGGCACGAGGGGGCCTGCGTTGTATGAACTCCAGTATCACTGGAGTGTTTTGCATAGAGATACACTGCCATTTTTCTCCATTGCTCAGTATATCCCCACTGTCATACAGACACCAGAGCTGAGCTACATCTACAGGACCCCCGGGCCACAGAATAACAGCCCACTCATTCATCTGAAGAGGACAAGACCACAGAAGACTCAACCAAAGACGGTCTCATAAGTCAGAAGTCAGACAGGTAATGACCTTTTATGCATCACTTTAATTGTTCAAGAGATCTGTGGGTCAAATGAGAATTTTGTTTAATTTCTTTCATTTCATTCTTTCATTCAGAATATTGTATTTGTAATATTTTAAATGATAATATGTAAATATTAAATTTATTAAATAATGTTGACACATTGTAGAATACTGTATTTCAAAAAATAAAAGCAATTGATTTAGTAGTTTTATTATTTAGATAATATTCAAATATTTTAAATTATATTTATAATATTTCAAAATTTAATTATGAAATATTTTTTTTTTTTACATTTTAACATTTCCATTTTTATGTACAGATTTTGCTATGTTAATGTTTTTTACAGTGTCACAAATAATCATTTTGAATCAAATATTATTACATTTGAACATTATTATGACATCACTTTTTTCATTCTAAAGGATTTCGATTTTATGGTACTTTGGCCAAAGATGATTTCAGTGACTGACTGACTGTCTAGACTATTTTAAGTAGGAACGTGAATTAGATCACCTGTGCTGTGATTGGTGTGTAACCAGATCAGTTTTACTTATATAACTACGTACAGTGGCCCCACTTAACCTACACCTACAAATGTATTAATGTCATTAAGTTGCAACTACTGATGCTAGAATTTTTTTCAGACCTAATTCCATTTTTCTGAGCCATGTTTTTATTTAAAGCCTGACATTTTTTGCTTTAAAAGTGAAAATTCTATTGATCTTATTGGTTTGCTGTTTTGTTATTTAATGCAGTGGCATTCATACATTTTTAAGTGTGGCTTAAGTGTCCAAATACATTTTAAGGGCCTCTGTATGTTAAATATATTCTATATCTTTCATATTCCACTCGCAAAGTGCAGAAGCCCTGTATGTGATAACAAGTAGTGCCTGTCTTGATTAACAGGACATTGGCTAATCAGTGCAGTTGCTTTGACAGTGAAGAGAGAAACAGAACCACCATGTAAGGAAACACATCACCCTGTTAGCAGCCTGACAAGCAGAGAAAGGATTGCCTTCATGGCCCATATGAGGGATCCCACTGGATGGCAGGTGTTGATATGTGCTGTTGTTTTTGTATAATGGGGTTCTGCACTGGGCCGAGTCAGACGAGGATTATTCTCACTTCATATGGCTAAACTCAGCTTCTCATCCTTGACCTCCATCCATTAAACTGGCCTGTGTCAGTCCTGGAATGCCTGGCTTAAACAGTTGTTCTGTCCTTTGTTTTTAAAGCATGCATTTAGCATTGGTATGCAAGTTCAAGTCTAGTAACACAAGTGCATATACACATTTAGACTTCAACTGGAAATAATGAGAGTTTGCTTTGTCCAGTAATTGTCCAGTAATTTTGACTTCACAGTGTACATGAATATTTAATGAGGTAAACGCAGAGGCAGGTTATGATTGGTTTTTGTTCCATAATAATTTTTTTCATGTTTTTGCATTTAATCAATCAAAAATACAGTAAAAACAGTAATATTGTGAAATATTATTACAATAAAGTAGCTGTGAGCATGTTTTTGAATATTTTGAATAAAACAGGAAAAACGAAATAAAAGCGATCCATGTGTCATACAGATCTATTATGGCTGCGTTGTGTCACATGACAAGCATGACGCGTCTCCATGGAAACAAAAAGGCGATACGTTCTAAAATGACGGTCGCCTAAAAAAAAAAAACTCACGCTGGGGGTTCAGCTAGAATATTTTAAACTCATGTGCGAAAGGGTTAAGCCGGCCCTTCGCTCACTCTAGCCGCCGACCTCTGCTCACTCTAGGCCTCCGCCCTCCGCTCACTCTAGCCTGTCGTGTGTGATGCTGTGTTTTGTTGTGAAAGCGAAACTACTTTGTTTGGCCTTCCAAAAGAGAACACGACTAGACTGTTCCCCTCACACACACACACACACACACACACACACACACACACACACACACACACACACACACACACACACACACACACACACACACACACACACACACACACACACACACACACACACACACACACACACACACACACACACACACACACACACACACACACACACACACACACACACACACACACACACACACACACACACATATATATATATATATACACACACACACACACACACACACACAACCAAAAACCAGCATAACAGATGTTTACATATATTTACAAAATATTCTATTAATTTAATTTACATTCCTATATTTCCTTATCCTATAAGACAAAATACTACAGCTGCTTAAGGAAGTAACACAGTATATTAAGAGCCAGGGGTTGATACTTTGTGTAAATTTACTTATTACTTTGCCTTGTGGACTATATGCTAAACTATTTAAAAGTTTGGAGTTAGTAAGTTTTTTTATGTTTTTGCAATTAATCAAAAATACAGTAAAACCATAATATTGTGAAATATTATTACAATTTAAAATAACAGTTTTCTGTTTTAATATATTTTAAAATGTCATTTATTTCTGTGATGGAAAGCTGAGTTTTCAGCAGCCATTACTCCAGTATTCAGTGTCACGTGATTCTTCAGAAATCATTATTTCGAATTCTTATTCCATTATACTGATTTTGTGCTCAAGAAGTATTTCTTATTATTAATGTTGAAAACAGTTGTGTTGCTTTTCAGGCTTCTCTGATGAGTAGAAAGTTTAAAGGGGTCATATGATGCGATTTCAATTTTTCCTTTCTCTTTGTAGTGTTACAAGCTCTTGGTGCATAAAGAAGATCTGTAAAGTTGCAAAGACTAAAGTCTCAAATCCAAAGAGATATTCTTTATATTATAATGGGTTTTAATGTTTTTGTCTCGTCGCTCAGGCCGGACAGGGCATCGTCACAGTATGTTAAGGGGCGTAACATTTCCGTCACACGCTTGAGGTATTCGGTCAATCACAACGCACTGGATAGCTGACCAATCAGAGCACACCTCGCTTTTCAGACCGATGAGCTTTGTAAAAATCGACGCTTTTCAGAAAGTTGGGGCATAGAGGAGAAACAATAATGTAGAGTATGTGGAATATAATGTGTTTTTTGAACCTTAAACCGCATAAACATTTCATTACACCAAATACACAAAATAATGTTGGAGTCCAGCCCGGGGTCGTCACATGTGGTTGCCGCAAGCCCTCTGGCTTCTCTGTTCTGAAGCCCGCCCGCTGCCGCTCACTTAACCCTTTAACGCATACGATCACACCGGTGTGATCAGTCTTGGCTGGTCCCTGAAGCGTACGATCACGCATGTCTTTGAAATAGAAATCTCTTGTAACCTTATAAATTATTTTACCGTCCCTTTTAAGCAGTATCACGTGTCCTTGCTGAATTAAAGTATTCATTTTTCAAAGCCAACAACAAAAATGTTGTTGACCCCAAACTTTTAAACTGTAAATTAAACTTTTAAACTGTAAATTTCTTTGGCAATAGCTTCATTCATTTATGCAATTTTTATGATCCCTCTTACTTGAAAAAAATGATAAACATCATGCAGATTCTGCAAGGGATAAACTTATAAGCAGAACTATATAAACCACAGTGTTTGTCTTTGTGTCTTGCCTAGTTTACACTTCTGGTTATATTGGGACAAAGATGTGACTATAGTCTGTGGTGTCATGCCGATTCTGGAAGTCCCTGACATCAGGTTGAGGGGAAAGGGCTTAAATAAATATTTATTCAGAGTTAAAGGGTCAGTCTCATGCGTGGGCATTGCAGTGCCTCTTATGGTGTGAGAGGCAGTGTTGCCCACAGCGACATGATCACTGTGAGAAAAACCAGCATGCCATCGCTTGCCAACAGTGCCTGGCACCTTTGTGAAGTGCTACTAGAATGTTTCAAAGGTGTTGTGCCAATGTTCCCAGCTTGTTAAACTGATGCAAATGGGAATGTGAGGCTGCATGTTATTCTAAGTTTATTTTTGTTATTGAATGTTTGACAGTGGCTTAGAGTCATAAAGAACAGACAAAGAATTCTTGAGGGCTAAGGGAAGCTCTGATGATTCCTAACAAACAATTTAAAAGAAGTTCAGGAAGAGTTTTGAAAAGTTTGTTTTAGATTCTGATCCATAAGCACCTTTCAACTGGAACTAAATCAAATTATTAAAGGGCCATTTAAATTCATAAAATAAATCCATCCATCCATCCATCTTTACATTTTATATATTATTTATTAACTATTAAATTATTAATCTATATTTAAGTAAATAGCAGAAGCAAGAAAACACATTAACTAAATATTAATAATAAATAAATTAATAAATATTCATATTAATATAAAATTAAAGATTCATTGGTTTTGTGTATTGAGGGGGAAATGGATCTTAATAAAAAAAAAAAGTATATACATTAAAGGCCATTTAAGGTCAGTAACCAATGTCAACTCTTTCCTTTTACAAACAGAAAATCATATGAGAACAGGTGAAAGTTCTTCCTGCCTGTCATTCATCTCACCAACCCATGTATGCACACTGAAGTCCCATTGTTTGCTGTCTTCATGAAATACAGCAGTCTTTGACCTCTCATAATACCTCATGATAAGCGTTTTGGGGTTTTATGATTTTGTGCATTAACCAGATGCAAAATAATCAGCACAAATGAACTCTTATCTCATGTTGGTCTTTTGCTCTCTTTGGGAAAGAAAACACCCTTGCACTTGTAGACCCTAAGAGACTTGTTTCCTTTAAAGTAGCTGTCTGGAGGAAATCATACTGTTTGAAATAGCTTCCTAAGAAAAGAAGAAAAGGAAGATGGAAAAAAGGAAAATGGAGAGACAGAATGAGAAAGAGAGAGAGAGCACATTGGCGACAGAGATTGCCCAGTCAATGTGAATCAGATGGATATTTCCGTCCTCCTTCTGTTTTTTGTTTTTTTTAATGAACATCTAAGATTCCGTTCCCACCAATGCCATTCCGAACAGCCTTTGCCAACACAACATACTTACACGAGTTTACTGAGTTCCCATCACTGAATTACAGTCATTTCTAAAGCATCTGATGTCAGACTCTTCCACATAATAGATATTAAATGTATCTCATGTATTTAAAGACATTCAATCTTATAAATACATGCAAAAACAGCATACATTAGCATTAATGCAGAATTTCTTTAGGAACCAGACTGCACATTTGTCAAATGCACATGTTCTAGTATATATATATATATGTGTGTGTGTGTGTGTGTGTGTGTGTGTGTGTGTATATATATATATATATAAACTCTCATTCTGTAAGTTACTGCTACTAGCGCTTAATATGCCAGAAGAAAGTATTATTCATAAAGCCTGTGCTTTGCTGCACATAGAGTTAAGACAGCTTATTTAATTTCCTCTTTGCTTCTGATAAATATTTCATAATTAGATTTGAGACATCATAAGATTTCATTGTTTAGTCAACTGCTCACTGCACTTTTCTTTAAGTAGTTTTTAGAACTGGATATGCACAGGAAATTTATCATGTTAAATTCAAGTACATTTTGGTTCAATTTAACATAAAAATTACAATGGAATATAAACTTCCAGGTTCATATTTCCCAAAATCAAAAGAAAATAATTTAAAAAATTATATTTTGCATACAGAAAAAAAAATGCAAGGTAGTAAAAAGTACAAAATGCATTAAAGTTAGTACAATAAAATAGGCTTCTTTATATACTAATAGATAAAGTCCAGTTATTTCATTAGTTCCCACTTTTTATTGTCTCTGGATTAGCTCTCACTAAATACTAAGTGTAGATCAGATATTTTGATTATTTTACATGTGCTCAAAAAGTAGGAGGGCCTCTATGCAAAGTTTGCAAACTGTCTGTCCATATTTGGTCATTCTGCAGGAGATCAGCAAGACCGGTACAGCAAAACAGGGTTTGGTACAAGATGGGTGTGAGAGCACAGGCAGGCACAGACCCCCACACACATACACTTTAAAGGTAACTCTCTAGTGTGGCCGCAGTTAGTGCTTCATTAAACATTTGAGATTTAATGTATATTCGAGTGACAACATCCTGTAAATAGCATTAAATCGAAAGCCCTTTCCAAGTATACCCTTAACTGGTGCTGAAGAAAACAACTAAAACAGGCACGTGGAGACCCTACGAAAAGATTAATGAGTGTGAAAAGACACATAACACACTTTCAGTGTTTTTACAACTTTTAAGCTGTTAGATAAATTGTATCAATTTCATTTAGAATTAACAACTTATTTTAGAGAAGCAAGATGCTTTATAAAATGACTGGAATTTAGAGTGATTTATTTAAGGGGAGTTTTGCTCACAAAACATATAAAAAAATCAAATACTATTTTTATTAAAAATTAATGGTGTGACATAGCTTAAGAAAAGTTTTTTTTTTATTTCAACAAACTTTTAGCCATTTTTAGCCCTATATATATATA
>NW_015548259.1:729071-738687 GCF_001515605.1 Sinocyclocheilus anshuiensis
ATATATATATATAATACAGAAAATAAAGATACAAGTTTTTACAGATTTTAAATATTAAAAATTAATTTTATATTAAAAAAACTGGTCTGCTTTCTCAGCCTGCCATATTGGTCTGAACTTGGAACACTGACCCCATTTGATTTGTCTCTATGTTGATAAGTTCAGTTAGTCCATGCAGCATCCTAATAGCTTCATCACTCACGCTGGTACACGTGATGTAGTTGGGAGACGGCTGTAATGTGGTAAAATGATAACCTTATGTAGTCCTGGACAGGGTCATTCAGAGCGGCGGTTCTCAGGGCCCTTGGCATCACATTGCCCTGATCTACCCTGCCAAGACCACTGTTCCTATCCTACCCCAAAAAAATGGAGCAGGCCAGACTAAAATTAGAACAGTCACGCCTGTGTTTAAGTTCATAGTGCTCCCCTCTCAGGCCCTACTGTAAATATACAATATACAGTATCATGCCACACAGCATGTGAATCCTCTGAAAAAGTTAAGTGGATCACAAGAACACTGTCAGTCTTTTCAGATTCAGTGTCTTTGTATTTGACAGCACAAGCACATTTTTCACAAAAACAAGTTTTTAAATTAGTTTTAAATGATAAAACAATAGATAACAATATCATTCAAAAGAAAGACAAAAAAGCATTCGGACACTTTTTTGTCAAACTTTAGTGCATGGATCATAACCCAGAGCTCGGGTTACTCTGCTATAGGTCACCTATGTAAACATGAGGTGAACTGATTTCACTTACATCCACTAAAAATCACCTTTGCATTGCATTATTGCATTATTTTGATCTACTTACTGATGCACACGTACACAAATGAAATCCCTTTGATATATTAAAAAAAATCTTGATTGCCGTATTGCAGGGGTGTCCAAACTTGGTCCTGGAGGGCCGGTGTCCTGCAGAGTTTAGCTCCAACTTGCCTCAACACACCTGCCTGGAAGTTTTTGTATGCCTAGTAAAACCTTGATTAGCTGGTTCAGGTGTGTTTAATTAGGGTTGGAGCTAAACTCTGAAGAGGACAGTAGTCCTCCAGGACACCCCTGCCATATTGTATTCTCTCCAGTCAACCCAGTCAACAATTTGATCTCACAATGATGTCACCATGAGCTCACATGATTCTCATGGTGTGGTCACAATGTGTGTGTCACAGTGAGCTAAAAGTGTAACCTCACAGCGCACTCACTGTGTGCTCATACCAGTGCTGGGGGTACTTCATGGAGAGGTTTGAGAACCACTTTCGTAAACCAACAGAGCAGCGCCATCTACAGACATATGCTGCGTCCCAATTCGCCTACGTATACTATGCCCTAAAAGTATGTACTCTTTTTGTGAAGAAAAAGTACATACTTTTGAGTATGTAGAAGAATAGTAGGCAAACTTTGGGACATACTACTTCGTCATAGCTGCTTCTTTAACGGACGCTCTGTTGCTTAGTTACGTGCATTCTGTCACTGTTTAAACTGCCCTGTCAATCATCTTATCACAGTTAACATCATCCACATTTCGTTTAATTTGATTTCCTACCGTATTGGAGAGAAATTAAGAGGTACGTTGATCTGCTAGTCGTGGGTCTAACATGCCAAGAACTCTGCTCATGTGTTTGCATGATGCATTTAAACGTGTTTGTAGTTCTTATTGAATCCTCGTCCACCGCGCAATGTGTTGTGGGCAATATTAGCCATTAGAGTGTGCATCGATCTGCACTTCGAATTCTAACCAGAAGTAGTAGACCATCCGGGAACCTTTGGCATACTTTTTTAAACATACTATGATTTGGGACATACTAATTCTATTTTCGAATACTATTTAGGACGGATAGTATGCGAATTGGGACGCAGCATAGATATTAGACAAGCTGGCTTGATGACGCGCTACAATTATTCTAAAAGCTGATTGGCTTGGATGGTTACCTCTCACGTGATTGGTTATGTAGAGACTTTTTTTTAATTTATTGAATAACAAATATATGAACAATATAACCATGTATAAACCTTTTTTAATGAAGAAAAATAAATAAATACATTTCCTAGAGGGAATAAACAGTTTTTCACAAAACTTTTTTCATTGGTATTTGCGTTGCTATTTTTCAGTGGTATGCATTTCATTGGTATTGAAAAATTATCTCAATGCCAATCTCTTTTTTTCTTTTTTCTCTCTCTGCATCAATAGTGTTGGCGTGGAGTGATGGGGGACTGGAGTCTCTTGGGTAATTTTCTGGAGGAGGTGCAGGAGCACTCCACAATAGTGGGGAAGGTGTGGTTGACCGTGCTGTTCATCTTCCGTATCCTGGTGCTGGGCACGGCGGCGGAGTCATCGTGGGGCGACGAGCAGTCCGACTTCATGTGTGACACACTACAACCCGGTTGCACCAACGTCTGTTATGACCGAGCTTTCCCCATTGCCCATATCCGCTACTGGGTGCTGCAGATCGTCTTCGTATCAACACCATCGCTCATCTACATGGGCCATGCCATGCACACTGTCCGCATGGAGGAGAAGCGGAAACGGAAGGAGCAGGAGGAGAAGGGTGATGAGGGCAAAGGAGAGCAGGAGTATTTGGAACAGAAAGAGAAATTCAAATATCCAAAGACAAATATCCGCCTAAAGGGGGCGCTGCTGCAGACATACGTCCTGAGTATTGTGATCCGCTTGGTCATGGAAGTGACCTTCATTGTTATCCAGTACATGTTGTATGGAATCTTCCTGAATGCTCTGTATCCTTGTAACATGTCACCTTGTCCCAACCGTGTGAATTGTTACATGTCCCGTCCAACTGAGAAAAATGTCTTCATTGTGTTTATGCTGGCAGTGGCAGCTGTTTCACTGCTCCTCAGTGTGTTAGAACTGTACCACCTTGGATGGAAACAGTGCAAGCAACGCCTTCGAAAATACGCTGACAAAAATGCCAGTGATGTCAAAAGCAAAACCGTTAAAGTTGTTTCTGTAGCCCAGCCTGGCCAGACGAGTATTCCAATGGAACTGCGTGAAACAGCACAGCCACATCCCTCCCAAACCTGCACCCCACCCCCAGATCTCAACCAGTGCCTAGCGTCAAGCCAAGGTCCAACATCACCCCCGCATCTGCATCACCACCATCTTCATCATATCCACCAAACCTGCCAGCCCTTCACCAACCGCCTGGCCCACCAGCAGAACTCCGTCAACATGGCCACTGAGCGGCATAACCACAGCCACGATGATCTGGAGCCGGCCGTGGACTTCCTGCAGATGAGCTACGAGAGTCCTGAGACTCGAGTCCCGGGTGAGATGACACCCAGCGCCCCCTCCACGCCATCCCCCCAACCAGGCTACTTCAGAGACAAGCGCCGGCTTAGCAAGACCAGTGGTACTAGTAGTAACCGAGACAGACCAGGTGATCTGGCCGTGTAGTTTGGATTAAAGGACCACCCCGGAGGAAAAGAAGCTGGGAGTGTGAACTAGCCTTAAGATATGAGATATGGCTGTGAGGGGTGTGCATGCTTGTGAGTGTATGAGTATACTTGTGTGTTGGTACTATGAGATGGAATATTTCATTTCTTTGGGATAAGAAAGGCTTAAATAATACCATGAATCAGAGGATAATGGGAGTGCGTAAGACAGAGTGAATCTGTATCAATCTGGTTTCATTGAAACTGTTGTAAGTGCATGTATATTTTTATAGGGTGGATTAGATAATCCTGAATAAAAGGGTGTTGATATATTTAGATGAATGGATGGATGAATGGAAGATGAAAGGACTACTGAAATAACTTTGTGGCATTTACAAGATAGTACTGGATAGTTTTGCACACGGATAAGGTTCATATTTTAAGAAAAATTGTTTTGATTTAGGTTTTTGTGTTCTGTAATTCAAAACACTCCAATCAAACACTTTATTTGAACCAAAAAGCAATAAAGCACTCAAACATATCTTAATAAAGATCATTGCAAAAAGAAATAATTGTAAATAAATAAATAAAAAGAAAAAAAACATATCATGCATTATGTGTGATGATTTTACTAAGATTTATTAAATTTATTAGCAATAAATGACTACAGAAAATTTTATGTGAAATAAATAACATTAAATTCTATGAGGTGACTTGAGATATTCCTTATTTTATGATCAACTTACCAGGAATGCAAATATGTGTGAATTATTAAGACAGAAGAGTTATTGGTTACAGAAGTGAGGCTATACTTAAATGAGATATCAAAACAGAGGAACTCTCAAATAAATTTTGGCATTTTGGCATTAAGGCAAAAAAAAAAAAAGTGTGCCTATTGAAAGTGCCTTGAAAAGAGTAGATCAAAAAGAAAAGATGGCAAGAGCAAACAGCTTAATAAAATATTTATCTTTTGATATAACATGCACGATTGCATTAATAGTCTGAAAACAATAATTTTTATTAATGGAAAGCAGGGTTTGTATTTATCAAAGCACTTTCACTGATGTCTGCAATATGTATGTCATGTGAATTATTCCATTGTCAGCTAATCTCATAAAATGTCAATGAAATTATCAGTCAGAGTGTTCCAGTATTCAGGAAAATGATTTACTGTCACTGTGTTACCTTTCAAAACGTTGTTTAGTCTTTTGATGTAGTCATCTCGATTTATTTATATGTAATATTTAATCTTGCATTAGGTATTCACTTCATTTCTCACATTTGACTGCGGTCACATGGTGTCCCATTTCCTCTGATCTGTTTACAGCACACAATAAAAATATCCCAGCAGTAATAAAACATGCGTGATAGAGTTTTTATTTTTTCTGCACGTTATAAAATTACAAGCCAGGATTATTACACATTCATATGCTACATTACAACGTATAATGTAGTGGATCTTTAATGAGTGGTAGCTCTCACACCGTCACCTAATAGGTTGTTTACTAATAGGTCGAAAAGAGTCGATTCCTCGACTCTGAATAGCCCTAAAGTCGGGGTCAACTGCAGCACTCTTGCTGTCGACTGTTGCTGTGCCAGAAATCGCTCACTTGTTCGCTGATTCTCTAATAGTGCATGGAAGTTGCAATATATCAACAAGGAGTGAACAAAATAAAGCTGGAGCTGTAACAACTGTCACATAGGCTACTTTTATCCTAGTGCACTTAGCTTACTTTAAAAATAAATAACAGTAACAGTTTGAAATTTGGCCTATACCTCCATGCCAGCTTTGTAGTTTAACTGATGTTATATTAATGCAATGATTTATAGTGATATTATATTAATGCAAAAGCCTATACATTTGATTTCCCCTGGTTAACCTATTTATTATTATTATTATTATTATTATTATTATATTATAACTAAGGTTATAGCCTACAAAACCAGTTCCAAAGTAAGTACAATTGAAAATTCAATTACAGGTTACAAAATCAAGAAAATATCATAAAAATGACACAGTGAGACAGTTTTAAGGGCTTTGGAGTGTCCAGGCACGATTTAAGTTCCTTACAAAAACAAAAAAAACAAATTGGCCTCAGCACCCTGACATATACATTAGTGTAAAAAAAAAATCATTTGCTAGAAAAATATAAAGTAATATTGGTCCTTAACTTTGTCAAAATTGTGATGACCAAATAAAACACTTGTATAATAAAGAAAAACTCTGTGATGGAAATGCACGTGCAAAGAGAAATTCTTACAGAACAAAACTGTGTGTGTGCATTCCCAGAAGAGATGAGAATGGTTAACCTATTTGCGTTAAATAATTAAACTAACCATAAATCATTAAAAACTCACATCAAGAATAAACAAATCGATAAGTGTAGCCTACATTATTGTATGTAATTCTGTAAGTATACTGTATTTATTTTTAATATCTTTAACGGTCCTGTTCAAGAACCTTTTTAAGACGATGATAATGATCATGTGCGTTTAGCGCCATCAGCCGACCATTATAATGAGATAAATTCATTAAAGAATATTTTCTTTCTCGTGTATTCAATTCTAACAAAATATTCGACCACGGCTGTTTGATTTTCCCCTCTGTATCGCTTAATTGTTTTTGAATTTTTTTTTTTAAATATAACAACTCTTTTACAAGCCTGCTCGTTTTACGACCTTTTTTTATTTTGCTTTTCCATATTACTGTTGAAAAGTTGTGCAATATCATTCTTGCCTCTCTACGGCCTAGATGCGAATGGCACTTCACTCACCTAGAACTAAATATATAATTGTTATCATTCCGAAGGACCACAAAAGACGTTAATTTTGTTGTTTTAAAAATGTTTTGTTTTCACTTATGCATAAGCCCCGGTGACGTCACAAATAGAATTATGTGACGCACGTGTGAGATTATAAAAAAGACTCAAATCTCACTTGCTAATTTTTTAGGTTTGAAGTAGTCGGATAGCAAAGTACAGTGTTAACTGTACAACAGTGTTATAGGTACAGCTGTGCAATCATGGGGCTACTAAGGAAATGATTGTGTTTTTCAAGATACCAAGTAAAACGTGCTAAATGAAGAAACCTTCAAATATGGGTTCTATTCATCATAATATTAGTTTTTATCTGCATTTTAGGTCTTCCAGAGGTGCAAGAAGTCCTCCAACCTGAAGTCCTCGACACGCCAGCGGGTTCATCAGCAGGTGACAACACTGACTCTCCAATACGTTTGTCAGCAGATGGCAACTTTGACTCTGCAGTGAACTCCACAGCACATAATGGCATTGTCTGTGCAGTGGGTCCCTTAGCAAATGAGGGTATTGACTCTGCAGTGAGTCTCACAGTAGATGAGGACATTAACTCTACTGTGAGTCTCAAAGCAGATTGGGATGTTGCCTGTGCAGTGAGTCTCAAAGTAGATATAGACAATTCCTGTGGAGTCCCAAGGAATTGACTCTGTCATGAGTGCAGCAGCAGATAGGGACATTGCCTGTGCAGCGCTGCACAAAGTAGATGAGGACATTGCCTCCGCAGGGCGTCCCAAAGCAGATGGTGGCATTGCCTGAGCAGTGCGTCCCAAAGTAGATGGTGGCATTGCCTGAGCAGTGCGTCCCAAAGCAGATGGTGGCATTGCCTGTGCAGTGCGTACCAAAATAGATGGGGGCAATGCCTATGAAGTGTGTCCCACAGTAGATGGGGCCATTGCCTGTGCAGTGCGTCCCAAAGTAGATGGGGGCACTCCCTCTGCAGTGCGTCACAAAGTAGATGTAGTCACTGACTCCAACAGTAGAGCTGGACAAGGGTAAGTTTACCGTCATAACCCAAAACAGCTGTAACATTTACGTTTTCCATCATTTTAATTACCATTTAGCTTTGTTGCAGTTCACTTAAATAGTTTTCCAGTGTGTCAAAGGAATTTTAATTACAAAACAAATAAAAATAGCATTTAATGTAATCAACATTTAGGCCTACTTCTCTTCTAACAGATCACATTTGTTGGCGGTACAAATTTGGTGGCAGGCTGGGGGAAGGAGGATTTGGCTCAATGCGTAAAGGGATTCGCTACAAGGATGGTCTTAAAGTATGTTTTTTTTTACTTAATGTATCTTATGTTAACTATTTAGAGAACTCAACCTGTTTAAACTGTTAGACTGACTAAACATGCTTTACTAGGTTTTACATTACTGCTTGGTATTAAAATTCACAAAACGTCTGGGGCCCGTTTCAATAAGGAGGTTCAACCAACTCTGAGTTGAAACTTGAACTCTGAGTTGATTTACCCTGAGATGGGAAACTCTGAGTTTTCGGGTTCAGAACAGCTGAAATGAGTTAGTTCAGTCGACTCTGAGTAGGTTGACCCTGTTTAGCGCGTGCACCACGACTATGAAAAGCCATGATCAATGGAGCTCCGAAATTGTGATTCACCATGGCAACAGCGCCACGGCAAAAAGACGTCCGCATACTTCCAAGTCAATATGTAACTTTAATTCTTAATCACTGTTAGGCTATAATATCAAAGGTAAAAAGTGGCAGAATGGTAAATTTTCATGGTATCCTAATCCTGCAGGCAAAAGAAAAAAAGAAAGAAAAAAAAACAATGCAGCTAAACATGAAGTATAAAAACAATTCAATCAAGGTAAAGCTTTAAGCATAAAAGGTTCATGAGTGTAGGCTACATGACTTTACAAGCATTTGACATATTAAATAAATATCATTCAGCTTTTTCCACATAGTCTAATGCTCTTTTCACAATTAAATGTCCTCTAATCCAAACTGTTGCATTTCTTAATAAGAGTAATGAAATTAACATTTGACTTCTACTCAGCCAACAGCAAAAAGGTTCGCAAAATAATGAAGAACAGATGAAGAGGAGATGGCCACAATAGCCTACCAAGTATTGGAACAATATTAAAATTCAACAGTTGGTGGTTACGGAATATATCTCGAACTACCCTTCCATCTGGCATCCTTCCATTCCATACAGTAATCAGCTTCATTTTCGATGGGTTTGTGCTCAGAAAACTACACAAATATTATAAGAAAGAGCGTGAGAGCAAGATACACTTTCCTTACCGCTCTGCATACTAATGCATACTAATGTGCTATGCAACTCTGATGTTATATCATCAATCAATCAATCAATCATTTTATTTCGGTCCTCACAGACAACTTTTCACAAAATAAATAAATAAACATAATTACCGAAAAAGGTGTAGGCTGAATGATCTTTAAAAAAGCATCATATGACCCCTTTAACAACATAAGTTGGGTAATCTACTTTTCAGTATTCAAAATATATATATAGAAAACTACCATTTAAAAATGGTACCTCTCAAATAAATATGCATGCGGATATGGCAAAAAAGAAAAATCTAAATAATCCTCTCCCGATGTAAATGTAGCTCCCTACGAATTAATGTAGCCTCCTCATCTACAGGATTCAGTATAAGAGGACATGCCGTTTTTGTCACTTTCAGAGTGTCTGCATGATGAAAATATATGCAATGAATGTACCTGGACTGCAAAAAATGCTTTTCTTACTTAATATTTTTGTCTTGTTGTTTCCAGTCAAAATATCTAAATATTCTTAATTAATATTTAATTAATTACTTAATTAATATGCATTTTCATACGAAAAATGACATAAGGTATTTAGTCTTTTATGTGTATTTTTTAATTTATTTTGCAAATTATCTGCCAATGGGGTAAGAAAAATAATCTTGTTTCCATTTGCATTCATATTATTTTTCTTGTTTTAAGTAAAATGCACTTAAAGGGGTCATATGATGTTGCTAAAAAGAACATTATTTTGTGTATTTGGTGTAATGAACTGTGTTTATGCGGTTTAAGCTTCAAAAAACACATTATTTTCCACATACTGTACATTATTGTTTCTCCTCTATGCCCAGCCTTTCTGAAACGCGTCGATTTTTACAAAGCTCATCGGTCTGAAAAGCGAGGTGTGCTCTGATTGGCCAGCTATCCAGTGCGTTGTGATTGGCCGAATACCTCAAGCGTGTGAAGGAAATGTTACGCCCCTTAACATACTGTGATGATGCCCTGTCCGGCCTGAGCGACTAGACAAAAACATTAAAACCTTTTGAAAGACCAAACAAAGTAGTTTAGTTTTCACAACGAAACACACGGCGGGCTAGAGTAAGCGGAGGCCGGCGGCTAGAGTGAGCGGAGGCGGGCGGGCTTGAGAACGGCGCGGCCGGCGGATTCGA
>NW_015548259.1:739160-747102 GCF_001515605.1 Sinocyclocheilus anshuiensis
TTAAATGCATCCATGTCCCCTCTGAGATACATTAAACTGTAGGCTAAATGCCATTTCAGATGCAGATTCCAGAAATTATTTCTTATGTTGGAATGAAATAATAGGCCTAATTTGAAGTGCTTCTTATTCTTACCCAAAAATACAAAATGGAAGAAAGAGTTAAAACTGAACACAATCTTGCTACTCAAGCTGTGTATGAACATTTTTTATATATATTTATTTGCTTCTTTTGCATTTTGCATTTACTTGTACTTTTACTTTCAATACTTAAGTACGTTTAAGATTTAAAAAATACTTTTCGTACTTAAGTACAATAAATATCACATACTTTAAGACTTTTACTCAAGTAATATTCTAAACAGTGAATTCAATTTCTACCAAAGTCATTTTCTGGTAAGATATCTGTACTTTTACTTGAGTATGGCTTTCAGGTACTTTATACACCACTGGAGACATATCCGAACAGACCAAAGGCTGTAAAGCAAAAGGTGGTTCAACAAAATACTGACACAAGGGGGTGAATCACTGAGTTGATCCTTTTTCCAACTCAGTGATTTATTTATTTTATTTTTTTTGGTTCAGAGGGTCAGCTTTTTCTGTTTATTGTGAAGAAGATTTTGGACATTTGTAGGCTATGTGACCCTATATATGCAAAATCAATAAAACATTGATCCCAAACTGTGGATAACTCTTAATTAAATGTGTCTTTATTTCTGATTTTACTGATTCACAAGATTTTTGTATGCAGCTGTTCAAAAATTGCATTATCCCGTAATATGACATTAATAATCAACAAAAATAGTTTCCAATATTTAATAAAAATTATTCTTTATCTAGAAGCATGCTTTTTACAAAAGTTGAAATTCGGCTTCATTTGAGCGAACTGAATTAGGAAAGAAAGCTTTTCGATATGCTGCATAGTGATTGGAGTACTTTGTAAAATGAATCAAAGAGTTTGGTGTCACAATCATTGATATGTGATCTATTGAAGGGAAAAAAATCATAATGCAATGTTTTTATGTAGGCTATATGTATTGTGTTGTTTTGTTATTGTACTGTGAAAACCTCTGTGCTTGACACTTCCAAAAAAAATTAATTTCAGATAGTTTTTGTCTTGGTTAAATAAAGGACAATAGGTAGCCTAAACCAAAGAGCAATAAGGCCTTGAGAGGTCAACACCAACTAATACAGCCCATATAGCCTACCCACTATTTGGGTCTCACAACACATATTTATGCTTTTTCTAGTTTAATGTTAAATTTGTAGAATGAGAATGAGAATTTATGCTTGCCTGACCACGATTTAATAATATTTCAGTGCTCAATATTTACCCCACCTTCGTGAAAGTTATGACGATGTATATGTTTCTCTTTTCAATGACGTTTTTATAGGCATCAGCTCCGCTTAGCGAGTCGACTCCAAAAGAGTACATTATTAAAGACTAGCATCAAGAATAAACAAATCAGTATGTATTTTTCCATGTACCTTATTTATTTTAAATTATTAAAGAATATCTTCTTTCTTGTTTATTTAATTCTGACATAATTCGACCACGGTTGTTAAATTTCTCGTGACATTTCCCTCTGTAAAATTAGGTCTAAGCAACAGCTAGGTAACGATGTTGATCATTTCAAGGTCATCGCTAAATTGGACTAATTTTGAGTCACCCTAAAAGTGTGTTGTTTCGGGAATTTAAGGCATCACCTCACTGTACAGGTGCATCTCAATAAATTAGAATGTCGTGGAAAAGTTCAGTTATTTCAGTAATTCAACTCAAATTGTGAAACTCGTGTATTAAATAAATTCAATGCACACAGACTGAAGTAGTTTAAGTCTTTGGTTATTTTAACTGTGATGATTTTGGCTCACATTTAACAAAAACCCTGTTAATCTCAACAAATTAGAATACTTCATAAGACCAATAAAAAAACATTTTTAGTGAATTATTGGCCTTCTGGAAAGTATGTTCATTTACTGTACATGTACTCAATAAATTTATTGAGATGCACCTGTACATGAAAACAGGGCCAGGAATAATACAAGACTGCAGTTGTTACACAGTTCATTTATTGTCCAATAAATTAAGTTTGTAATAACGACAATCTTGTATTATTCCTGACCCTGTTTTAATGTGAAGTAAACGGTGGAAGTTTGTTATAATATACAGTGTCTGTGTAATATTTAACGTCCTTAATGTATACATGTTAAGACCATTTGAAACACTGGCCCCAAAAAGTATTTAGACATTTGATAGATTATTAATACATTGTATTTAATAGCCGTTCTGAACATTACGCCGGCAAACGTGTTATACATAGATGTGTACGGGAAAGGAAGTTTTATAACATGGTGTTTCCGCTACACCTTGGAATGAGACGGTAGGCTATGAAACTACAAATCCCAGAATGCGCCTCACCGTCAGCCGGTGTAATCATCGATGGGTGTAATGTGCAGTCTGCCTGAAACTGAAAGGAAAGAGTGCAATTCAGAAGCAGTGGAATTAAGGGTCTGAAACCTTCAGGTTGGTGATATTTAAAGAGAACTTTCTCTAGAGCACCTTTCTGTTTTTCTTTACTTAATAGATTCAAACTAGCGTATGATATTTGACGGTTTGCAGGAGCGTGTGGGTGAAACTTGCGGATATGACAGGCAGCATTACTGAACGAGACAGAAGTTGCTGTGTGTTTGAGGAGTGACTTATGGAAATGTATACTGACACAGTCTATGGTTTTGACATATATTTCACAAAAACTTTCAGGCTAGAACTGTATACAGTATAGAAATCATGTATCCAACGTAATACATTAAAATTTCATGATATTAGTAAGCATAAATAGGCTACGATATGTAAAGCAGAAAACAGTTACTTATTAGTTTATATGTAAGACGTGTAGCTGACATATTTTTAAAACAACATCGAGTTTGAAGTTAAAATCTATATTTGATATAAGTGGTCGCTTTTTTCTTGTAGGTTAATCACCTTTTAGGCTTCACTAACTTTTAAATGGTCCTTGTGACAAATGAATTTAGAAGCCAAATATTCCATTCAGTTATTGCGGTTATGAAAACTCTATGCATATTAATTAGAAATTAATTTGCAAAGTTCTAAAATAGTGTAAAATAGTCTTTCAATAGTGTTAGCTGGAGTAGCATGTCACAACACATGTCAACTTCCCAAATACATTTAAAGTCAGGTGTTCACGTCTCTTTCAGGTGCATCATGTGGGCACGTGTGGGTTTGATGGGTTCTGTGGCCCTCGGGTCAATGTTCTGGTCTCAAAAGAATAAGACTGAAACCTCGCCATACGAGCTTAAATTAATTCAAGTTTTATTCAGACATGGAGCGAGAACACCACTGAAATCTACACCAGATGTTTTGGAGGTAAGAAGGCTGACTAGTGTCAATGGCCAAAGTTTCACCATATTCAATTATTTTTTGTGACTTAAAAACAGTTAGGTTAAAAAGATGATTATTTTTTTTAAATAATAACAGTAATTCAAAAGTAGTACAAAAAAGAGGGTAGAGGAAATACAAAAGAATCTAGAGAATGCACAAATGTGGCATTTATTCTTAATTGTTTAAACGTCATTTGTCAATTTTAACATACTCCCAGACAGTGGCACTGTCATATGTCTGTAATAGTCCACATGTTGATGCCAATTATATCCAGTATGACGCATGGTTTCTGCACCACTAGGCACAATGGGTCCCTCAGCTACTTGTAGCGCCTGCTCACACAGAAATAGACTATATGGTTACAGACCTGCAAGGGGGCCCCAGACCCCCAGCTCCTGTGGAGGACTGCTACAGAGCCAAAATACTGACAGTGAGTTTGTTTATGCATTTGTGCCACATTCTTGTACAATGTAGAGTGTTTTACACACAGTGTTAGAAAGGGCTCAGCCGGTGTTTTGCCTACTGAAAGGCAAATTTGGACCATATAAACAATCTAATTAGCAGGTTTTGTGATTCCTGTCCACACAAATATTAAAGAAATAGTTCACCCAAAAATGTACTCCCCCTCAGGCCGTCCAAGTTTGTTTCTTCATCGGAGCAGAGTTGGAGAAATTTAGCGAATTTTACTCACTAATGGATCCTCTGCAGTTGATGGGTGCCGTAAGAATGAGAGTCCAAACAGCTGATAAAAAAACCTAAATCCACTGTCATACTTGTTTAGAACGGTTTTGGAATGCTGTTGCTTGTAAATAGTGTTTGAACTATGCATATTTCTCTCCTGATTCAGACAAGATGACTTCTGATGTTAAGTTATGAAGTTCCTCTGAAGTTTGAGGTTAAAAACATCTTAATGATGGATTTGTTTCTTACAAACATGCAGCTTTTCATTTTACAAAACATTAATTGATGGACTGGAGTCATGTGGATGTGGATTACTTGGGAATTGTTGTGATGTTTTTATCAGCTGTTTGAATTTTGATGGCACCCATTCACTGTTGAGGATCCTTTGGTGAGCAAGTGTTATGCAAAATTTCTCCAAATTTTCAGGTGAAGAAACAAACTCATCTACTTCTTGGATGGCCTGAGGGTGAGTACAATTTAATTTTTAGGTGAACTATTCCTTTAATGTTACTCCAAACATTAACATTCTAGAGATTTGTGTGCTTTCAACTTAATGGGAACAGTTTGGCAATGCGCCTGTGCACAAAGCGAGGTCAAAAAAGAAAAAGGTTTATCAAGTCTGGTATAGAAGATCCTGATTGACCTGCAACAAAGCTCAGCTCTTTTGAGTGCATGTTTGGAATGGAGTGGATTGATGGTAAATGGCAGTTTCATACCAGACATGATGTAAACATACTTAACTGTGTTTAAATGAAAATTGTGCCAGGCTGTCATATTGAGAAAAAGAATGACTTCTGCTTCCATAGGGTGGAACTTATCCAGGTCAGCTGACCACGCTGGGCATGCAACAGCTGTACGATCTTGGAGTGAGGTTGCGAAAGAAATACATACAGGAAGAGCCCTTCCTCACACCTTCTTTCAATCCTAAAGAAGTTTAGTGAGTGCTGTTGACGATTCTTTATTTAAATATATTGTTCTGCACCATTTGTGCTACAGACAAGAATGCCACCCTAAACTGTCTTATTGAGGAGAAAACTCTTTACTATATGGTTCCATTTATTAACATTAGTTAACTACTACATTAATATGAACTAACAACAAAAAATACTTCAAAAGCATTTATTAATTTTAGTTTGTTCATTTCAACATTTACAATTACATTAATAAAATCAAAGGTTATATCTGTTAATGTTATTTAATGGACCTGAGCTAACATGAATTAACAATCAACAGTTTTATTTTTATAACTGAACGTTAACAAAGATGAATAAATTGTGCACCTTGAGGTTTTGACTCACCCTCATGTCATTCCAAACCCATAAGACTTTGGTTATTCTTTGAGACACAAATTGAGTTCATATTAAGCAATTGTATCTCTTCAAGACTCAGAATTTTCGTTTTTGGGTGAATTATCCCTTTAACTAACGTAACTAATTGGACCTTATTGTAGTTACCGAAAAATCAAATAAATTATCCTAATATACATGAATATGTTTATGGCTCTGAATTGCATCATTAATCTAAATGAGTAGGATGGAATTTCTGCCATTGATTTACAGCATTCGCTCTACCAACATTGGCCGCACCATTGAGTCGGCTAAGTGTTTGGTGGCAGGACTGTTCCAACAGGAACAAGCAGGTAAGGTGGCAGCTCAGCTACGCTTCTTTGTGTGATTTGGTTGAGTAATGGATGAGATGAGCATTACACAGTCTGTTTGATTTTCTCCCACTCTAAGGTGTTGTGTCCATCCTCACCGATAAGGCAGAGAATGAAATCCTCTATCCCAACTATCACGGATGCAAGCTGCTCAAGCGGCTCATTGGGTAAAACCTACTTTGATGATAAAACTTGCTACTTTGATAATAATGATGATGATAAACATTTATAGAGAACCATTCATACAGAAATGTAGCTCACAATGGAAAGTTAGTTGGAAAATATTAGTAGTAGTAGTCAGTGGCGGCTCGTGGGTTTTAAAATGGAGGAGGCACACTAATTGTATTGGTCTGGGATCCCTGCCGATTATTATTATTATAATTTGCTTAACCACTTTAAAATGGCTTTTTGGTTGCTTTTAGTCAGAAAACGTAAAGAATAATTGTGAATTTTATTAACATTAAATCGTCCTTCTCCCATTTTCACCTCAAAATTATGGGGAAGCTGTGCCTCCCCTGCCTCCCCCAACGAGCCGCCACTGGTAGTAGTTAAAAAAAATTATTCAAATTCAAGAATTGGAAGGAGATTTATCAACTCGTAAATGTTCCTAAATATTTAATCATCTTTTTAAAAAAAAATTAAATTTAGGTTTTGACATATTATTCTTTCCTGCTTAAACAATATTCTAATAATATACTTTAATATCAGAAATCATTAGACCAGTCCCATACTTTTGAATGGTAGTGTAAATGCCCCAACATGGCTTGTAATTGGTTTAACGCCATGTGTCTGTGTTTGACTTTTGTCCATCAAATGTAGTCATCGTTGGGGAGATTCGTCCACGCTTCCTGACATTGCTGCAGACCTACAGAGCATCCAGAGAGCCTTGGGGGTCGATCCTCATCAACATCTCGACTTCATCCTCATTAGAGATGACATGGTGGCGAGAGAGGTAAAGTGCTCGATACATTCTACAGATATATCCGAGTTGGCCTTGTTTATCAAATACAGTACTGTTCTATTATTGATCCTAGTCCCACGGCCTGCCGCTTCCTACTGCTCTGGAGAACTGGAGGAGTATTGTGGAGCAGAGAGCAGTAGATATGATATGTCACATCTATGAGCCCAGTAAGAGGTGAGGAGCCAGTGAATCCTGCAAAAGAGTCTTGAGAAGAGAATTTATATAGTTGCTTATGGTTTCAGGCCTCTGTAAAGATGTTTGTGCTTTTGTTTGACCTCAGGAAGAATTTACAGCTGTGCGTGGGGCCGCTTTTCCACATACTCCTTATCAACATAGAGGATAAAATCCAAGGCACAATCTCTAAACCAGACAGGTGTCTTCTTTTAGAACAACATATCTATTGTTTTGTCATTTAAAACCTGACTTCTTCGAATGTTTTGGTTAAAATATGCTTGTACAATCCATTTTTAAAAATTAAACTGAAGTGTCCACACTGTGCACCTCTCGACCCGCTTTCCAGACAGTAAATTTCATTTGCAAAACTTGAGAGGTGCTGCCCCACAGTGGCCAGACTCCGAGATAATGTGTGTAAAAGTCCAATTGCTGTTTGTGCTTATTAATATAGAAAGTTGTTCCTGTACTCTGTGCATGACACCACACTGATGCCATGTCTCATGGCTTTGGGGGTGTTTGACATGAAATGGCCACCGTATGCAGCTGACATCACACTGGAGCTATACCAGCATCGTCAAACTAACCAGCACTATGTTAAAGTGTCCTACATCGGCCAGGTAACACACACAGGAATCAGGGTGTAAAATGCTAAAAATGCTATATGTAGCTCAAATGTTTAAGGTCAGTATGATTTTTAAGTGTTTTTGGAAGAATTCTCTCTGCTAACCAAGGCTGCATTTATTTGATCAGAAATAGAGACGCAGTAATATTGTGAAATATTATTGCAATTTAAATGAACAGTTTTCTATTTTAATTTATTTTCAAATGTAATCCATTCCTGTGATGCAAAGCTGAATTTTCAGCAGCCATTACTCAAGTCTTCAGTGTCACATGATCCTTCAGAAATTATTCTAATTTGCTGATTAGGTGCATATTTCTTATTATTGTCAGTGTTGAATTATTAATTAATATTTGAATGTATTTTTTTTGTGGAAACTTTTTTTTTCCAAGTTACTTGATGAAAAGAACAGCATTTATTTTAAAAGTAAATAAAGGGGGGGGGGGGCCCCTA
>NW_015548259.1:747167-772142 GCF_001515605.1 Sinocyclocheilus anshuiensis
TCTCAACACTCAATGGTGATTGGCTAATTTTTTTTACCAACGGAGGCACGAGAGCTCACCTCTCCCCGAGCCTCCCCCTCCCCTTCTCTATCATTAGCGGTTGTAATTACATCAGCAGATTTGGCACATTCGCGATAGAAAAGCGGTGCTTTCACGTTATGGTATTACAACTGAAATTACAAACAAAAAAATACACATTCTGAGACATGAACTGACATTAATTGTGAATTTTATTAACATTAAATCGTCCTTCTCCCATTTTCACCTCAAAATTATGGGGAAGCTGTGCCTCCCCTGCCTCCCCCAACGAGCCGCCACTGGTAGTAGTTAAAAAAAATTATTCAAATTCAAGAATTGGAAGGAGATTTATCAACTCGTAAATGTTCCTAAATATTTAATCATCTTTTTAAAAAAAAATTAAATTTAGGTTTTGACATATTATTCTTTCCTGCTTAAACAATATTCTAATAATATACTTTAATATCAGAAATCATTAGACCAGTCCCATACTTTTGAATGGTAGTGTAAATGCCCCAACATGGCTTGTAATTGGTTTAACGCCATGTGTCTGTGTTTGACTTTTGTCCATCAAATGTAGTCATCGTTGGGGAGATTCGTCCACGCTTCCTGACATTGCTGCAGACCTACAGAGCATCCAGAGAGCCTTGGGGGTCGATCCTCATCAACATCTCGACTTCATCCTCATTAGAGATGACATGGTGGCGAGAGAGGTAAAGTGCTCGATACATTCTACAGATATATCCGAGTTGGCCTTGTTTATCAAATACAGTACTGTTCTATTATTGATCCTAGTCCCACGGCCTGCCGCTTCCTACTGCTCTGGAGAACTGGAGGAGTATTGTGGAGCAGAGAGCAGTAGATATGATATGTCACATCTATGAGCCCAGTAAGAGGTGAGGAGCCAGTGAATCCTGCAAAAGAGTCTTGAGAAGAGAATTTATATAGTTGCTTATGGTTTCAGGCCTCTGTAAAGATGTTTGTGCTTTTGTTTGACCTCAGGAAGAATTTACAGCTGTGCGTGGGGCCGCTTTTCCACATACTCCTTATCAACATAGAGGATAAAATCCAAGGCACAATCTCTAAACCAGACAGGTGTCTTCTTTTAGAACAACATATCTATTGTTTTGTCATTTAAAACCTGACTTCTTCGAATGTTTTGGTTAAAATATGCTTGTACAATCCATTTTTAAAAATTAAACTGAAGTGTCCACACTGTGCACCTCTCGACCCGCTTTCCAGACAGTAAATTTCATTTGCAAAACTTGAGAGGTGCTGCCCCACAGTGGCCAGACTCCGAGATAATGTGTGTAAAAGTCCAATTGCTGTTTGTGCTTATTAATATAGAAAGTTGTTCCTGTACTCTGTGCATGACACCACACTGATGCCATGTCTCATGGCTTTGGGGGTGTTTGACATGAAATGGCCACCGTATGCAGCTGACATCACACTGGAGCTATACCAGCATCGTCAAACTAACCAGCACTATGTTAAAGTGTCCTACATCGGCCAGGTAACACACACAGGAATCAGGGTGTAAAATGCTAAAAATGCTATATGTAGCTCAAATGTTTAAGGTCAGTATGATTTTTAAGTGTTTTTGGAAGAATTCTCTCTGCTAACCAAGGCTGCATTTATTTGATCAGAAATAGAGACGCAGTAATATTGTGAAATATTATTGCAATTTAAATGAACAGTTTTCTATTTTAATTTATTTTCAAATGTAATCCATTCCTGTGATGCAAAGCTGAATTTTCAGCAGCCATTACTCAAGTCTTCAGTGTCACATGATCCTTCAGAAATTATTCTAATTTGCTGATTAGGTGCATATTTCTTATTATTGTCAGTGTTGAATTATTAATTAATATTTGAATGTATTTTTTTTGTGGAAACTTTTTTTTTCCAAGTTACTTGATGAAAAGAACAGCATTTATTTTAAAAGTAAATAAAGGGGGGGGGGGGCCCCTAAAGGTCCCTAAATAAACATCACTGAACATTAGCAACAACTTCTTGCTTGTCATTAAGTGTCCTTAATTTCTTTAATCTTTTTCTGACGTCTGCCCACATTTGAAGCTGTTATTTATACCTACAGGACCAAAAAATCCCAGGCTGCAGTGATGTCTACTGCCCGCTGCACGAGTTTAAGGAGGCATTGGCTGTTTACGCTCTACCTGATGAACGTTACCATACCCTCTGTGACAGTGTTGATTGACCTCTTACTAGCTCTCAACTTAACCTTGCCCCAGAAAACGCACAGATGAGGTCTCTAGAAACCTCCGGAGCTCAGGTCTCTCCTACATGGATTCAGTTGTTCATATTAACAAAAGAGCAATATCAGAAGTCTTATTGTCAGGTCCTTTCCTATTGTTTAAGGAAACTGCTTAATGACTCCGCGTACACTGCAGATAAACATTTTGCCATTTGTTAAATCTGTAAACAAGTTCTTTTACAGATTTTCAGAATATTAAGCAAGCATTTCACTGCAAAAATATTGATGATGCGTGTACATTTGTGCACAACTAGTCAAATGGGATTTAGTGTGGAATATCTTTATTAGGTGCCTTCATTTCAGAGTATCAGTCATCTGAAACCGCTACAGATTTTGCTGAAACATTTAAAAAAATATTTGATGTTTTAACATCAAATTAAGTGCTGTTAAATGTAATATCAAAGCAGAAATGGTGAACATTTTCTTACATTGTTATATTGTTGTTATATATACATATTCACTACTGATATGCATATTAAATTATGATACAATAAAAAATCTGAAGTGTTTTAAATGTGATCGATATTTTAGTTGATTTTTTTACTTTGTGCACTCACTAGTGTAACAAGCCAAAATACCAAAGTACACAGATAGACATGAAGCAAAGTGTAAATTTTAAAATTCAAAATTTGTTTATATGGCTATTTGGTCGTTCTACATTTCAAACTTGTGTTTTCAGACAAAACACCTCAACATTTAAAACGTCTTCATATAAGTCCATTGCATTTTATGTTAAAGAAGGATATGCATAAAAAGCCAGACAAGAAATGCAGGTTAACCATTTTGTGTGTGTTTTTTGAATAACTCTAACTCCATTAACAAACCTTCATTTTAAAATTCCTGACTAATTTCTGTAATGGTTTTCTAAAACACTGCCAGACAACCACACATTTAGGGCAGTCCACTGGCTCCACTCCAACAATCATTCAAGTACATCCCAGTCCATCGCATAAGTTAAAATAAAATAAAAAGTTATTTTATAGTCAGGGGTGCACATAAGTTTTTTAGCCTGGTTCTCATATGAGAACCTGGAGATTTGGTTTGGTCCTCACACGGCACATGGTGTGACCCATCAAATATAACTATAAAAAAATTAATTAATAATAGTGATAATATTATTGCACTTTATTTAGTTTTTTAAAATAAAACAATAAACTAAATAATCAAATGTGATACTATTTTATTTTTAAAATAAAAAGGGAGTATTAAATACAAATACAATTATTTTATAGTAAACTTAAAAATAAAAAGCTAATATTTTTTTATTATTATTAATTATTATTTTAATTTGAACCTTAATTATTATTTTTTATTTGAATTATTTAAATTTTTTCATTTTCAAACTTAAAATCAGCAAGCTTTTATTTTGGCGGGTTGCCGGCAAGTAAGTATATGCGCTTCCGGGTTTAGCGCTGCCGATTGTAGAGCGTCAGTGAATGAAATTTCAGTTTTGCATTGTGTTTTAAAAACGTTAGCAGGTAGCCTAGATTTATGCTATGCCACACTCTCCTTCAGTTTGGATAGAAATCTTATACAGTACATTTTGTCGATCTAAAATGATAATTGTGCATTAACAGCTGTCAACCATGTCGGTACGCAAATGCGCGCTCTGAACTAATTTACACAGCGCATTTATTATTTTGGTCGCGCATGCGGACCACTTATGTGCACCTGTTTATAGTACACTTAAAAATACAATGCTAATATTAACGCAGCGCATAGCCTAGATTTATGCTTTCAGTTTGAGTGGAAATCTTATACAGTATTACAGTTAGTCGATCTAAAACAGTGATTGTGCATTAACAGCTGTCAACTAGGGCTTTCAAAAAAAAAATTCTAATTTCGAATATTCGTCGAATTTAAAATAAAAATCCACATTCGAATGCAAAAACATTGCATTCGAATTTTAGTGGTGCGTTAAGGAGGCAGCCTTATCAGTGGCGCACGAGATGCAATGACGATGACGATGTATGTGTCGTTTCATTATAATGTTTTTGTTAGCCTATCCAGTTGAAGCCACTAGATGCGGCGCTGCTGCGTTGTTCATTCAAAATATTGCGGAAAAAGAGAACATCAATGCGGAGAAGATCTTGTTTACATCAAAACCAAGCCGTTCACACAGAACATATTTCACGCATTTTCTAGAGGGACATCTATCAACGTTGCACTCGCATGTAAAATTATTGCAAGTTTAACTTTGAAAAAAACATATATCGAGACTTTATGGCGGGGTTTTTTCCCCATCCCACTGCATCTCGTGTTTTTAAATGAAAAATGTACTTTGTGTAATTGGCTTTCCGCCCTTTGTGTTAAACTATGCATACAAACATGATGCTGTTTTGTTTATAGTTGTTTAAGCAACTTAATTATAATTAGTTTATAAACATTATTTTAAACATTATACACTTTTTTTCACAGATAGTCATGTTATCTTAGGCTTTGAATAAACGTGCATTAGTAATATTTTGCTCGATGCGCCCTCTTGTGGCCTCAGAAGAGAAGCCAAAAGCTTTTCTTCACCCTAACTGAAATTATGCATTTTAATTAGAATATAATTCGAATTTGGACAATATATAAGTACAAAATTTTAATTTAGTTTTTCAGCCATTTTTGACAGCCCTACTGTCAACAATGTCAGTATGCAAATGAGTGGTCTGAACATATTTACACATCGCATTTTTTATTTTAGTCGTTCATGCGCACCTGCATACCACTTATGTGCACCCTGACAATAAGCTTTGTTCAGCAGACAGGCACATTGTTGGGAATGGAGCACCTCCAGGACCTCAGGAGACATGATGCATACCGGGCAGGGCCAGTGTTTGCCTTCAATGTGCCTTATCCGGTGCATAATAAGGGCATCACAGTCCCTGTAGGAGCCTCTGCACTGCAGGCAAGCATGTGCCCCACTGGAGGCCTGACCGCGAGGACCCTTCTGCTGTTTCAGACGTGTCCGTCGGATGGTTTCCAGTAGGACGGAATGGCGACTGCTCAGAGGAAGCAGCTTATTTACATTCTACAAAGACAAAAAAAAAAGAAACACTTTTTTTTTTATCCTTTTATAAATGACATTGTGTTTATTACTAGTTTAAATTTAAAATCATTCTTTTCAACGACTGACATTCGAGTATTACTTCCCCAAACCAGACTGCATAATAATTTACAAAACAGTTACGTAACATGCTTTTGTCATAAGAATAAACATCAACTACTAGCATGAGGGAAAAAAAAAAAAAAAAGCGTACCTTTGTCTTTGTAGGTTCCTTCTTGATTTTACAGCTCCTCTTGCTGACCTGGGGGTGTCTAGAGACTCTGCTAACCTTTGACACTTGGGACACTCCCGTTTCATCCCTCTCAGTCTTTACTCGAATAGCAGTCCTTTGGGAAAAGGGTGAGTGCCTGTTGCCAAGTCCAGCCCAGTGAGGCCCATTTAGACCGGTCCTGTCTGGCAGAATCCTGGCCCTAACCCGATCTCTTCTCACCATGCCAGGTGATGAATCGCAATTGGAACTACTTCCATGAGAGACCGACTGAGTCAGGTAGATGTCCACACTCTCCTCCTCTCGTTTAATGCCACTTGGTGGTCGACAGAAGCCGAAAAGGAAGCCTTGATCCAACAGTTTGACGGGTGGTTTGCTCTGACGCTTGCCCAGATCCAAGGAGTCACTGGGTCGGAATGGCTGGGTTAGGGGCAAGGGCTCAGCTGGTTCTTCCTTTATCGTTTTATAAAGGGGATGGCTGTGAAGCTGCTGATGGTTGGAAGTATCCCAGTTCACGATGGCATACCGAACTTCAGGACTGTCTTTTCTGTTCCCACGTTCCTTAATCTTTCTGTTCTCCTTCACCCGTGTTCCTCTTTCAGTTCTGCTGTGATTTGCTTGTGGCATTCCTGTAGCATGGTTGCATTTTGTTTTGCTTTCTATTTGTTTTGAGCTCTTAGGTTTGTCTAATGGGGGGCGCCCAGGTTTGTGCCGCTTTGTGTGCTGCAACTTTGTTGTGGCTACCCTAACTGTGCGATCTGCTGGTGGGCGACCCCTACGTCCTGGTGCTTTAGGAGAAGTTCCCTGGGGGTTGTAGGCAGTATTGCGACGGTGAATAGGTTGCAGGATGGCACTGTCCGAAGATTCATGCTTTATCCTGAGCATAGTGCTTTTTGAAGGGGAAGAGGCATTGTGTGCTGGTACTCTACCTCTTCGTGCACGTTGGGAAGGTGCTTTATCTTGATTTCTGTGGTGGCGTCTGAGAGGTCGATCGTTTGCACTGGAGTCTGTCTGCAGCAATGACCTGCTACGTGTAGCTCTTGCAATTGGCTGCACAGTTTGCCCTGCAGGATCATGTCTTTTCCTTTTGGACCTTTCTTGGTTCCAAGGTTCTACTTTCACTGGTCTGTTCAGCAAGTCCATTCTGCTCATGTCACAGAGGGATAGAGTAGGATTAATGGCGGCAAGCACTCCTAAACTGGTTCCGAATCTCAATGGTACGTCTTGAGCACGAGGTTTACGTCGTGCTGTGAGTGAATAATTGCTGACTTTTAACTTCCTAAGCCGTTTTTTCTGCCCCCAGCCAGACAGTTCCTCTGGACCGGGCACAAGGGATTTCCTCTGCAAGCCAAGGAAGCTAAGAAGACGGTATTTCTCCTGAGCACGAGGGCTGTGCACCTCATCCTGAGGGACTGTGTTACATACCTCCTCCTCCACATCCTCCTTCTTTACCTTTACTGAGGTACCACGGGTCAAAGAAGTTGCCTGAGATTGGGACGGAGTCACTGAGAATTCACACTGGGGCTTGTATGACCGGTAGGAAGAGGACTTCCTCTTTCTCTTGGTAGAAAGGTCGATTTTGGGCAGGAGTCTGCGCAAAGCAAGTGCAGCGCCAGGTGAGGAACGAAGCAGACGGCGTGATGGAGAGGAATAACGAGTAGAGGTGCAAGGAGATGTTGAGATGATTGAAGATGTGGGGCGGTAGGATGATTTTTTCTTACAGGATGGAGATTTGAAGTCCATGAGCTTCATTCTGCGATTTGGGCTGCATGGAAAGCCATTTTCCTCCACCTGATAACTGGACGGGACTTGGCATTGCAAATGAGGATTTGAGGTTTCTGTTTCAGGTTCCTCTGTGACTTTATCAACAATGTGCTCTCTGTGCTGTGCTTGAATGTTCCAGGAAGACCCAGAGCCTTCTCCTTCCTCATCCTCTCTCCTCCTCCTGAGTCCCACTTTCCCTCCTGAAGTTGAGGAGTGGTCTTTCCTGAAAGGTCCAGGCATTGAATTATTTGGTTCTCCAAGAGAACTGTGCATTCTGGAACGTAACTGACAAGTCTCTCGCTCCCTTTTGATAGCAGAGCAAGCCTCAAGGGCAGGCCACATGCGTAGATGGTGAGCCATCGCACAAACCTCTGTCAAGATGTCCAAATTCAGATTGAGGGTAGAAGTGTAAGAGAACTCTAGTAAAGCAAGCAAGCTCTGCTCACTGAAACCTATGTGAGAAACCATAAATGATAACTGATGAATGCCCTGAAGGATAAAATACGAGATATAAATGTGCTGTCATAGGATAATGACTGTCTAAAGGTTGAGGATCTGCTGGAACAAAAATGTGGCAGGTTCATTCTTAAAATGTATTATTTTTTATGACTCCAGTCCTGAAAAATCACAATTTTAATATCAATTTTAATATTCTAGATTGCCCATGACAGTGGAAATCCTGTAACAAGTAAACTAAAAAAAAAAAAAAGTTAAACAAAAGCGTCATTAGAGAAGATTACCTTAATGAATAAAATATGCTCAACAATTTCAATAATGGCATTTTGAAATTTACAAGTGTGAACAAACACTGATTTTGAAACTGGTTTATCTTGAATATATAATGCACCATACCTGTGAGGTCAACATGTGACTGGGGATCAGCGGCTGAGTCCATTTCAATAAATAACTCCTGGAAGTACTCGCTCACCGCTGCAAGGACTGCTTTGTGGGCGACGAAAGACTGGCCACCACCAGTTTTCAGTGTGATATCACAGAAGAGCCCTGCTTCCCGTTGGCTATTGAGCTTACTTAAGACTTGATGACTATGTGATTGCACAATCCTGGAGATAAGTCCGAAATCAGAACACTGGAGACAGAGACAAAGCGAAAGTAAGAGATAAATTCAAAACAAACAAGCAATCCTGACTGAGATGTGGATAAATACGTTTGCAAAGACAATCTTACCACTGATCTCTCAGACTGACTCCGTTGACATTCCTCACAGCCAAAGACATAGTCTCTGACCTGAAAATACATTCCTAAAAGGAAGAACAGAACAAAATTATTACAGAAAAGGATTTGTCTATGCGTCTATGCAAAAAAGAAAGTCAGCGCTCTCAGACCACTCCTAATTCCACAAGTAGATCAGTTCTGTGTGTAACTTCTGTGTGGGCATCCCCCATTCTCTTTCACTTTCACATTACAGAGTACATCAATTAAGTCAGCAAACTATGCAGCTGACAGCCAACACAAGAATCTTGTTTTGCAGCAGGTGAATTTTTTGTTTAGCAATGACAATAACAGCACAATTTTGAACAGAGAGCTCCATCGTGCTCATCTCTTAGTACTGCACTAGTCAAAACTCCAGTTGAGTGAGAAACTTGCCAGTGGAAAAAGAGGTTAAGGCCCAATCCCAATTCTATTTTATACCCCTTCTAGGGATGTTCATTTCGGTTATTTTTCCTAACAGACAACCGACACTCGTTAACCGTTAACCGACCAGACTATTTTAAATTAGAATTGAATTAAAGGGGTCATATGATGCGATTTCAATTTTTCCTTTCTCTTTGGAGTGTTACAAGCTCTTGGTGCATAAAGAAGATCTGTAAAGTTGCAAAGACTAAAGTCTCAAATCCAAAGAGATATTCTTTATAAAAGTTCAGAGTCAGCCACACCTACCTAAAACGGCTCGTTCTAACACGCCCCCACATATCTACCTCACTATGTGGGAAGATTTGCATAACGCCGCCCAAATGTTCACGCAAAGAAAGAAGGCGTAACTTTTAGTCTCACTGTAGTTTTGTTGACGCTGCAGCCATGTCGTGAAGACGCTGTGTACTTCGTTGTGAAAGCGAAACTACTTTGTTTGGTCTTCCAAAAGAGGACGATATCCGCTTCGTCATGCCTAGAGCTGATCTGTGCTGGTCGCTGAGGGAATACATCAACTTTCACCGTGGAATCACCGGATCGGCTTTCACCGTGGACAAAGCGGAGTCCAGCCCGGGGTCGTCACATGTCCACTGGAGTCCTCTTCCACTCCTCCATGACGACATCACGGAGCTGGTGGATGTTAGAGACCTTGCACTCCTCCACCTTCCGTTTGAGGATGCCCCACAGATGCTCAGAGGATTGTGGAGTGGTGTAGCTTAGAGATTAAAAATCTAAATGAAAGTTTGTGGGTTTGAACCCCAGAAGGGATAATCCATGAACAGATCACAAGACACATAACTAGAGCCCGACCGATATATCGTTTTGCCGATATTATCGGGCGATATGAGCCTGTCGCCGATATATCGGTAAATATACATATAATAAATAAACATATAACGCAGATAAAATGCTTGAAATAGTGTAATAACTTAGTTTGTCCAGCAGAGTGCGCTCCATTGTTTGCTACTGGCGATCTGTATGAAACGCTTTAAAGCTCAAGTCAATGGAAAACCATTGGAACTTTGAACGGCCATATCTCCGTAACGGCGCGGCGAATCCGCACCATTTGGATAGTAAAGTTTATTGTTAAATTGTTAAATGCCCTTACATATCTCTGTCACCATTATAAGTGTTTGATCACCACATTTGAGTGATCATTACAAAAAATGTGTTTATGTATATATATTCTGTGTATGTCTATACTGTATTCTATATATAGTACCAGTCAAGTTTTTGGACACACGAATGGGAAAGTGTCCAAACTTTTGACTGGTTCTGTACTATAATATACACAAAGAATATCGGCCGATATATCGGTATCTGCCTTTTTTTTACTCCCTAATATCGGTATCGGTCCCAAAAAAAAACCATATCGGTCGGGCTCTACACATAACCTTAGATTATTCCAGAGGGACAGTCCTTTAAATAAATGCATTGTACATTGAGCTGAATACTTAAAGGTCAGGAATCATTACTGTAAGCAATCTACAAGTTCAGTTAGCATTTGGCTATAAATGTGGAGCTCAAACAATAATCTGAACCGTTAGGCAGTTCAGAGGATTATTTTGGCCAGTGTATTTTACCTCTCTATCAATGACGACCTCTCAGTAATTCAGCAAGTAGGCATTTAGCCAAAGCTTTTAGTACACAAATAACAGGTTCAGTGCTCCTGGAATAACCCAAGGTTAAGTGTCTTAAGGGATCAGTCGCTTCATCTTCAAATCAAACCAACAACCTTTCAGTTAACAGATGCTCAATCACAAAGCTATCATCTAATACCATAAGCATAGGCTAACTAAATGAATATCTGACATTCCAAAAGCAGTTTAGGTATTATAAACATCATAAGAAGTCTGAAGACAAGGTGGCCCTGAGAGAGATTTGTGCCACCATAAAATCCTCCATTAAGATGCTGCTGCATAATAGTCATCCTAAAACAAAGCCACTCTAATGCACCTCAACCCCTCAAATCAGAGGTTCTGTGAGGGGAAAAATGCTACATCAGAGACACTGACAATTAGGGCATTTCTTGTTTTCTGTGAGCTGCAACATTTTCTCAACAATGTGACTTTTTGAGTGCTTGATACATTGTTTCTCGTGCTTGTAAGTCACCTATAAAATTGTATGCCATCTCTGTGCCACTTTACAACATTGGATAAATCAATCAATCTTTATTACAGACTCAAGGTCCAAATAAAAAACAAAAATAAAAAAAACGACAATAGGACAACATATACAACCCACAGCATCTACCACCACAATAAAAAGTTACAAAATACAACAATACCAATGTCTCCACAGCTTTGACTGATACCGTGTAGTACTAACCCTTATATTTGATAGACCCACAATAATCTCATTTTTTGAAGCATTTAGCCCGCAGATAAATCTATACATAAGATTTCTCAGTGCTTTAAAAGTGATTACTCTTGCACTCACAAACATTTCACTTGCACTATGCCATCTAGGTCTCTTTAGTAAAATTCTCATTGCATCATTATAAGCTACTTGCAGCTTCTGTAAACTAGATGCTCTATAGTTGAACCACAGATGACCAGTATAAAGTGTTGTACAATATGCTTTAAAAAGTGACACCTTCACCTCATCTGAACAGAAACTAAACTTGTGTAAAACATACGTACGTAAATACGTAAAACGGATAAACAGAAAATGACACGCCTTTGTGATTGACATATTAGCATCAGTCAGCAGGACAAAAATATCAACAGAACAGAATTAACTTCCAAGTTTACTACAGTTTTAGTAATGAAGAGTCCCCTACCTGTTCATTCACTGTCAGTTTAGAAACACATACCATTTGAAGTTTAATGCCACGTTCACACACTGACAACATTTAAGTAGCTAAAGGTCTCTGCCGTGGGATTTTAAGTGTCAGGTGGTAGACCACTGTCTGCACTCTCATTGGTAGTCGCACTGCACATTTGCATAAACTTTGTTGCATTGCCAATAGTCACGTGTCTATCTCAGAAATACATAAATGCTTATTAAGCTCAAATATAAATGGTATAAATAATTACTGATAATATTATAATTCATATTATCGATATTCATATTATCGTAAATATTCATTCTGTTTTAAAATGATTTGATTCAAAGTTCATATTTAAAACTAAATCAAAACAGACATTTAAACAATTTATCAGTTGTAAAAATAAATAACAAACAATAATAATAATAACGACTAAAAACACATCTGTTCCACCTTTATTTGACCCTCTAACTCTAGCACTTTCTATTCTATTTTAATTCTACTTTATCCATATTTATCTTCTTTTTTTGTTTCATTTTTTATTTAAAAAAAACAACAACAAAACTAACAAACACTAGCTTTCTATTTTTTCTATTCTATCTACTTGTTTTTCTTTGTGTGTGTGTGTATATGTGTGTGTGTGTATAATATATGCTATGTATATGTATATATATATATGTATATATATATATATGTGTATGTGTATATGTATATATATATATATGTGTGTGTATGTATATGTATATATATGTATATATACACCTTGCTACGTGTACTGTGTTAGGCTAACCGAGACTTGTCATCTGCACTTATATATTGTTGCTCTTTTGTTAGTTTTGACTGCTTTTATTGTCCTCATTTGTAAGTCGCTTTGGATAAAAGCGTCTGCTAAATGACTAAATAAATAAATAATAAATAAATAATAATAGTAGAAGACAAAATGACGAACCTTCCCACCAATAGTGCTCGGCCACCAGTTTGTATGTGTCGTCCAGGGTTTGGTGCGACTTGCCAGGTCCTTTCTCGTGGAAGGTGGCTACGGACTGGAGTCGCTTATCTTCAGCCAGCACCTCCCGGTACTGGACGAAACCCTTCTCCAACTTTCTGCGGTAAAGAGAGCCGCCGATGACCTCGAAGAAGGTAGAAGATGCGACGGACGCGCAGCCGCCGTTCACGTACCCCGCGCGTTCACGCTGCTCGTCCGCAGAGAGTTTAGAAGTGCGAAAGGTGTCATCAGCGTCATACTGAGCACTGCACGTGCATTCACTTGCCATTTTTTTAACAGATTTATTTTTCAAGACACGTCTACTTTCAGTGCCGTTTGCTTAGAATCGTTCCTCCTATGTGTAAAAAGCAGAACTTTTGAACTTGGCTTCATCCACCGACATTGAGACGTTTCTGAAATCAGAGATGCTCTGAGAGAAGTTTTAGCATCGGCTGAACATTCAAAGGACATGCACAGCAAACCCTCAAAATTGTTATTTAAGTAGTCAGCGTAATTAATAATATTATGAATAAATAAGACTTATTTAACAGGTCTCAAACATCCAGGTTGCTGTTTTGAAGATGATCTCGACTACTAGCTTAAGTATTAAGTATACAATAAAGTCCATCATCTTTGGTGCTCAAGATGTGCCGGATATTTTCATCACATCCTATCAAACGTGAAAGACAGCAACTCCATGAGATACTGAATTCAAGACAGAGGTGCAACTTCCACCATCAAAAGTCATAAATCAATCCCGACCACTGTTAATAATTCAAATTATGACCAAAAAACTAAATAAAAATAAAAACCGAAGCATAGACGGTAAGTTTTTCAATAGCCTGGTTGTCCTGGGAAACTGAACTAACGTTACACACAATCACACAGAAATCAATAAAATGACAAATGTCTTGAATCCTCTCACTCTGTCAAACATGCAGTGGCTGCCATCCATTAATATTAAATTATTATTTCGCCAGGTACTTTAGGGCCTCTTTCATAAGATGTAACCGCACTTGAGTCAACAACGTCATAATAGGAGATGCGAGCACCCGAATTTCTCGGCGGCCAGCAGTACGAATCGCGCGGAAGGGTCTTCCTCTCGCGTGTGCAACTTGTGATTTCTTGAACTCGGTCTCAGCACGCCGCAGCTAATCTGTCGCGCCACCTATGCGCGTTACGCGGGGGTCTTCCCGAAACACATCCAAACGGAACGGCGGCTTCCAAAATCAACAGTATCATCCGCGGGTTCCCCTTAACGTGCTCCGAGTCAGTTCATGTAACGTTAAAGCCAGTCAGATGATCAAATAATCCAATATTTAACTCGTAGTCCTCTGTTGGTTTCCATTCGTCAACCTAACTCGCCTCGACGCCCAATTGCCTCACCCCCTCCCTTTCTCGAAGCCTATTGGTCGAATGATTAAAGAACAGCTACTGCGGACAACGCCATTGGCCCTTGAAGCTGTCACTCACTTTGCTGTTTTCCCTACTTTTTCCCTTCATGAAGATAGGTTGTTGACGTCAGCGTGTCAAGTTTATCAATATAAAAAAGGACAACAGTGTGAAAATATTGTTTCGCTTCGACTCGTTTTCAATTTGGCCCCTCATAAGACATATGAAGCTTCACATTCTCGTGTGTGTCTGCACGATAAATGTGTCGATAGATTATGTCACAGTTAAGGTTATTATTTATTAATGCATTGTGCAATGTATGCATGGTTGTTCAAAACTATTGTCGTTTTCGTATATTTCGCCAAATGAATGAAGAGGAAAATGCTCAAATAAACGTGTAGTTTCAACACAGTGCTGAACTGTGTACCTTTTATTATAAACATTTTATTATAAAAACAACACAATCTGGAATTATTTTAGAGGAAACAAATGTAGTTTTATTGTCTGAATAACAATCTCTCACATTTATGTTACTGTATTGTGAAACAGCACAGTAGACACTATTATTGTATTTTGCCTGTGTTTGTTTGTCTGATGGTTATACGGTTATTTTAATGACATCTTCAGTGCTGCATATATGTAATTGACACAGGTAAACAAAGAAACAAGTCCGTATTTAATTTACCGCAACAGAACTGTCATCGATCCTTCCCTTACACAAAACTCTTTTGCATTATTCAACCAATTACCCTGCATGATATGCTGAAACTTCCTATTTCCCTTAAATATTTGCAAGTGTATGTTACATTTTGGGAAATGGTGTTGTTTAGTGAAGTGTAAATTGTGGTTACTTGATTTTGGTTTCTTCTATGTAGTGTGTAACAAAGAAAATTAAAATAAATCCAGTTACTATGGTGAAATATCTTTAAAAAGAGAGAGTCCAAACTGAGAGTTCATGACTGGATCCAAAACGCCAGCTCTTGTGGGTTGTGTTTCTGGTATGCAGTGGTTAGAACCTAACAACAGCTGTAACGGCGTCAGGGTCATGGGCTCTTTGATGCATGTGGGGAGCGAAGGCTAGCCAGTCTTGTCCAGACACACAGATGAGGTATATTGTAGTTCAAATTGCTGAACAACTTTATGCTGGCCATGATGAAAGATGTCAGTGCCACCACTGAAAGTGCCTGCAATGGGCATGTGTCAGAACTGGACCATGGATCAAAGAAATAAGATTGTCTAGTCTGATGAATGATGTTTTCATTTAGATCAGATGGATGGCTGGGTGCATGTGTATCATTTACCTCAGGAGGAGATGGCAACAAGATGCATTATGAGAAGACAGCAGGCTGGCAGAGGAAGTGTTATGCGCAATGTTCTGCTCGGAAACCTTGATTCTTGGCATTCATGTAGATGTAACTTTGACAAATACCTACCTAAACATTGTTGTAGACCACGTACATCCCTTCATGGCAATGGTGCTCCATGATGGCAGTGGCCTCTTTCATTAGGATAATGCACCCTACCACACTGCAAAAATTGTTCAGGAATGGTTTGAGGAACATATCAAAGTATTCAAGGCTTGGTTTCCAAAACCCCCAGATCTCAATCCGATTTAGCATCTTTAGCAGGGGTGGCCAACGTTGGTCCTAGAGAGCCACAGTCCTGCAGACCTCAGCTCCAACCCTAATCAAACACACCAGAACAAGCTAATCAAGGTCTAAGGGTTACTAAAAGCAACAGGAAGGTGAGTTTTATCAAGGTTGGAAGAAAACTCTGCAGGACTGTGGCTCTCCAGGACCGACGTTGGCCACCCCTGGTCTATAGGGCGTGCTGGACCAACAAATTCTATCCATGAAGGCCCCACCTCACAACTTTCAGGACTTAAAGGATCTGCTACTAATGTCTTGGTGCCAGACACCCCAGGACATGTTCAGAGGTCTTGTGGAGTCAATGCCTTGATGCATCAGACCTGTTTTGGCAGCACGAGGGGGACCTATACAGAACATTACTGGAAACGGTTTAAACAAGGTTTTACATGCTTGTTCAATGAACCATAAACAATTATTGCACATGGACCAGTGGAACAGTTCTTTAGACACTTTTATGGTTTACAGGCAGCAGACAATTAAGGTGAGTTACAATAACTTAAGATACTTAAGAGACCTTTCTACTGACTCTGAAAAGCACCAAAAGATGCCCAGGCTCCCTGAACATGCCATACTTTTGCTGTAAGGAGAACATGACAACTGCAGGTGGCCAGAGCAAAAAACTGCAATGTCCATAACACAAGATGCCTAAGACAGCTGATCATCTTTGCAATACCACATGTAATCTTGTGTCCTCCCATGTTCAAGAACTTGCAATTGCCTTGGTGGAAAACTGGTGCAGTCCATGTGGAAAAGATGCACTATAGTATTTATAGCAGCTGGTGGCCACAGAAGATCCCGACTGCTACTTTTAATATTGCCCTCACCCCGTTCATCCATATTTAACAAAAAGATATAATAAATGTGAACTTTGGGGGAAAAAAAATCTTGATTCAAACTTTATAAAAAATGCTTTAAATGCATTGAGTGCCATTTATATTAGTTCTGAAATGGGTTCTAAATGGAAACACAAAATTAGGAAGTGTAAAACAAGTTACTGTCATTTTGCCTTAAAGCTCATTTTAGTTATGTTTAAATAACCTGACCTGTTCTTTTAACTTGTATGAAATTTATATGAGTTTTCTCACTCAATATTTCAAGATAAGTGCAATAATCTGCTTGTGTAGCAATAACCTGCTTCTGATCTCAGTCTCAAGCAATCTCCCCATTCTTAAGAATCTTTATGAAGAAAATTCAAACAGATGGTACAAAAGTAAAATATTTCTGTCCATAAGATAAAAAAGGAATTTCAGTCACGAGGGAGTAGGTGGTTATAGAGAATAATTACATGTAATTTTTTCTCTTCAAATAGAAAATTGACAAACATTGAAAATGAAAGCGAAGATGAGTTTCAGAAACATAGTATGCAACTCCATATGTCCATGGGATCAGGTTGTTTAAGTTATTGGTTTATGAGTGTACTCTGAGGATGAGATTGCTAATAAAGAGAGACAAAACCACATTCAGTGTTTAGGGTTCTTGGGGTTTGACGCTGGGTTCTGTGTCCACTTTGTGCTCACTGCTCTGGGCAGAACCACTGGTAACATCAGTCTTGGACCTCTTGGATTCAGGAGGTTTGCATGCTGGGTCGCTGGGGGGAGATGGTCTCTCTGTGATGAACAAATATTTATAAATGACCGGTAAGACTGTGTGCACAAATATACAAACAACAACAATTAATTTACATGCTTCTTACACAAAAAGTAACCAAAGTAATGACAGCAAAATATGAACAAATAAGGTTAAATACAGTCTTTAGGCAACTCAAAATGAGATGGAAAAACTAGTGCTTTTCTGAAACAAAGAAAAAATTATCAATATTTAAACAAGCATTGAAAAACGACAACTTAAAAAAAAAAAAAATTACAATTATTTTTACTTACATAAAAAGCAAAACTTAAAAGCATGGGTCTACTAACCATGTTTGGCTTTCTCAGTGGAAGATGGGGTGACAAAAGCAGTGGGGGATTTGGAGACAACTGGAGTCAATGAAATTCGTCTGAAAGAAAAAAAGCACATACTTGATCCATTGTGCACATCATCTTTACTGCTCAAGCCATGGATTAGGCTGTAACACTACATTTATATAATTTCAGGGATACATGCATGGGTTGCCATGACAGACCAAGAAACTGAGAAATTCTGTTAAAGTTGTAAAATTACTGACACAAATTTGTTGTGTCACAAACACTGAATAGAATATTCAGCTGAATAGAAGTATTCTTTCCTTTAAACAACAAAAAAAAAAATCATACTGACCCCAAAGTGAATGCAAGCATATGGTTAAAAAACAATGTTACATCAGATCATACCACAGATGTGCTGCCCTACCGAGGAGTTGGTCCTTTTGGAGTTGTGGTATTTTTGGAGTTGAGGGGTCCCAGGGGAGTGCTAGGGGCTGTAAGAGGTGTAAGGGGTCCTCTGCTGGATCCAGGGGTGGAGGGAGCAGATTTGGGTGTGTTGGGGGCTGTACTGGGGGCAGTTGCCGGTGATTTGGGGGTGTTGGGTTTGCCCCAGCCTTCCAGGGTATTGAGTGTGATCCTTCTAGCCTGAGGTTTGGTTTTCAGTGCTTGAGGTGTGCGTTTCTCTTCTGGACCAGACACGCTGGGGGTCTTGGAGGACGCGGGGCCAGCAGATCCCTCTTTCTCCTTTTCCTGTGCAGCAGGTGTGTTGGCCTGGCGAGGGACCGGGGAAGCAGTCCTGCCATTAGCGGAGAGTCTCTTGCCTTTCTTCTCATTAGTAGAGGATGGAGTCACCATCTCCAGTGGAGGTCGCTCTTTCAGTGGGGTGCCTAGCTCCCCTTCCTCAAACGACACGAAGGAACAGTAGCCGTCAGTAGATGACACTGCCAAGAAGGAGCCATCACGAGACCTGTGGAAAAACATCCATAACAGCAAATGTGTTAGTCAATAATAGTTCATCTCAAAATTACTCTAGACTCTTGATGTCTGCATTTTCTATAACTTGACCAATAACACTGGCTGGTCAACTGCCATGCATTTCATCATAGATAAAAGACCATCTCAACAGATTAAAGAACATATTCTGTACTCATCTGTGACTCACAAGAAATGTCAGGGTTTGGTTGCATTGGCTACATATGCCTACATTGCCTTTCCCAGTAAAGCAGAAACAATGGCCAGGATTCAAGTAAAACAAATCAGGCTGATGTGCAGTTGAGTCTAGGGGTCAGAAAGCCTAAAACGAATAAATAAAATAAAATAAAATAAATCAAACTCCACCTACATCACCACAAGTTATTTGGGAGGGTTTAAAAAAAATCCTCTGCGCTCATTCAAAAACAAACTCCAGAATATTCAGTTGCCAGAGACTAATGGAACTTCTAACTGGGCTGGGTTCTATGGTCAGATGAAACTAAAAAAATTAGCTTTTTGCCAGCAAACACATTTAAAATGGGTTAGTTGCACACAGGGATAAAAAGTAGCCCATGTGTACAATTAAAAAATACTGCTGTATCTTCAATGTTGTGAGACTATTTTTCTGCTGGAGGTCCTGGATTCAACAGATAAAAAAAAAACAAAAAAACAAACTGACTGACTGCTAGAAATCTTATGAGCCTTGTTTGGATTTTCCATCAGGACAATGATTCAAAACGAACATCAAAAAACAAAAAAGGGGCAAAAAATTAAAGGGGTCCTATTATGCTTTCTCATCTTTTCAACTTAAGAAGTGTGTATTGTTGCTATTTGAGAATAAAAAAAGATCTGAAATGTTACTCAATGTCCACTCTAAAGAGAGATATTCTCTTTAACAGAAAACACTTCAAGAACTACAACAAATAGGTTGTTTGGACTACAGTGTGCTTCTTCCAGATAGTGTGAAGCCAAAATGTCACTAATTTAAATAATTCCTCCCCACAGAATACACACACACACAAAAAAGATGAGGCCTGGTTGAGCTGCACAAGAGAGGACAAAGGAGAAAAAAGAGTTTTTGTTTGGCCTTTATAAGGTGGACAAACATATTTTTAACATTATAATTCCAAGTTTATCTGTGCGCTGCACATTTTACAGAGGACAGCAGTATGTCAAAATGAATGCCATCGATAATATTTACAGCTGAGCAGATGAAACTCGTAGTTATGGTAAGGGGCGTGACATTTCTGGAACACGCTCTTAGCAGTTCAAACAACACACTAGGCCATCTAACCAATCAGAGCACATTTCGTATTTCAGAAGGAGGGGTTTCAATGAAACAGGAACTAAACAGGGCGTTCGAACCAGACTGGGAAGAGAGGTGCTGCAATAATGTAAAATACATGAAAAATAATGCATTTTTGGAACAATCAAGCATGAAAACCTATTCTAGTACACCCCAAAAAACAAATCAAGACTTCGCAAAAAGGTATACTAGGACCCCTTTAAGGTTCTGCCAAGGTCATTTCAGAGATTCTATATAGAGGAGTGGTCTCTGATCTCTTGTCAGGTGTTCTCCAAACTCATCAGACATTATAGGAGAAGACTCAGAGTTGTTATCTTAGCAAATTGAGGTTAAAAGTATTGAATAAAAGTGTGCCATTAATTGTGGCCAATGTGTATTAGAGAACAAGTTTTTTCATAACGAGATTTCAAAATAAAATAAAATTTACATGTACAAAAATATAACATTTAATAAAATTACATGTTTTTATTACTGACAGGTTTATGAACAAAGCATTTCTAAAGATTCAGTTTATTTTCCCATTTTTGTAACTCCAAATATGCCTGGTAATTTCAGGCTACCACATGCACCTACACTGGGACACATTTTGTGGACAGAAGCATCTTCCTCCTGCTATCATGTAGAACAGGGGTGCCCAACCCTGCTCCTGGCGATCGACTGTCCTGCAAAGTTTAGCTCCAACTCTAATCAAAGACACCTGCCTTTAATTTTTAAGTGATCCTGAAGACCCTAATTAGTTGCTTCAGGTGTGTTTGATTAGGGTTGGAGCTGAACTTTGCAGGACAGTCGATCGCCAGGAGCAGGGTTGGGCACCCCTGACGTAGAACAAGCACAACTTAAGTCATGTAAAAACAACACAGGCCCAAAACACCAACAAGTCTGTGCAACTTACCAGCTGAGATCACTCAGCGTGTGGTAGTGGATGTTGGACACGTATCCAAACGGCAGTGCCTGTTGTGTGTCATAAAAGAAGATTGAGTCTTCCGATGCAACCGCGAACACCAGCCGATATGGCAAATTCAACGTGTTTGACACTGGCTTCAGTGAACCACCTGTGAAACATAAAAGGACAGTACTGTCTTTCCATTGCACGCATGTGACATAAGTAGAACAACAGTTTGGGAAGGGTATTGCGTGTACCTTCAGCTGTTTTCGTCCTCAGCTCATAGTACACTGGGCTGCAGCGCACAGCCAGTGTCGCTTTAGATGGACACGGCAGATGAGCAATGGGCCTGACACACAAACACACGTCAAACACTAAACATGGTAACACAAATCAAGACTGTGTCAAGACATGACTGTGTCAGCAGTCGGGCTTGGTATTGAAAACCAGTTTCATGTACCAAAAATACATGAGTCACAACATTTTATGGTTCGGTAAGATTTTGAAAATGTTTTTGAAATCTTATGTTCAGCAAGGATGTATCTATTTGAATAAAACACAATATTGTGAGATATTACTACAATTTTAAATAACTATTTTCTATTTGAATATTTAAAAATGCAATTTATTCCATTGATAGCAAAGCTGAATTTTCCGTAGCCATTACTCAAGTCTTCAGCGTGTCATGACCCTCCAAATATTTTTCTAATATACTGATTTGGTGCTCAATGTTGAAAACAGTTGTGCTGATTAATATATTGTGGAAACCGTGGTACATGTTTTCAGGACTCACTAAAGAACAATAATGTTCAAAACACAAGCATTTATTTGAACTAGAAATCTTTTCCAACGCAAATGTCTTTACTGCCACTTTTAATCAATTTAATGCATACTTGCTGAATAAAAATATGCCCCCCCCCCCCAAGTGTAAAATATATTAAACATATTGACTCCAATCATCCGTCATTTGAATGGTGTATATGTGATTAATGCATAGCTTTACAAGTGAACATACACACACAAACATAAAGATCAAGTTTTAGAGGGAAATAAAAGCCATCCAATAAAACAAACCTTTTAAAGCTTTTTCTGGAGAATACGTATGTTGTGTTTGTGACATTCTCTCCAGCCTCGACACACCCGGCTAAAAATAAAATAAATGAGTAAATAAATTCCATATTAACTACACAAGGAATGTACATGGACACCAGGCCAAAAATACAGACTGTAAATACGTCGAATAGTTCTAACAAAGCATATTAAAAAGTTTGTTATAACTACTCACCCATACATTACATAAACATACGGGGTATACACACACATGTAAAAGTTTAAAAACGGAAAAAAAAAAAAAAGTGCACCTGGAGCAAGGAGGAATGACCCATCAGGTGTGAATGCGAGACGTCTGAAGAAAGATCTCATGCTGTCATCATGGAACATTCTGTAGTTCTTCACCTGCACAAAAGTAAGTAAATCACAACAATAAAAAAAAAAAACACTTATTGACTGATGTGGACAATCTCTTAATAAATATCAGCTTTATTGAAAAATAAATGCCGGCTGAAGATCCCAGTGACACTCACCTCTCCGTCTGCAGCTGCGGCTGAGGTCATCTTACTCACACTGTAAGCTTTTTTCCTGTTGTGAGCACTGTACACACGCATAACCCTAAAACACACAGATTTTACATGCTGTCAGTATGCAAAACCATGTAAAAAAGGTTTACTCTAAAATTCTCATTATAAAACTCTTGTCTATGATAATCTGTAATGGCTTGAAATTAAGCCATTAAATTCAACATACTAACCTGTCACAGCTTAATGTGCTGATATACTGTCCAAGTGGGTCCCATGCTACTCCTTGCACATAACTCTTATGATCATTAAAAATGCACATCTTTTGACCTGCAAACAAACCAGGCACTGAATTCAATAACCACAAAACATTTCATAAAGTTCTGCTTACTAAAAACCTATTCACTGTCATATTTTAAAACGCGTATCATCACTTCTATAAAAGCAAAAATATGCATGCAATTCCATAGTCCTGCTTCAGGTCTCATACCCTTGTTGACATCCCACATGATGGCAGTGTTGTCCACAGAGCCCGAAACCATGAAGTTCCCATCGCTGGTCCATGAGATATCATATACATCCTCAATATGTCCCCTAACAAACACAGACAACAATATGAGCTTTCAAGATATGTTTCAAAAGTAAATAACTTAAAGTTGCAATGAAATGGAAGAAGTGGCAGATATTTTTTTTCATATTGTTATACATGTCCGAGTGAAATGGTTTATCATAAAAGAAAAAAAAAAAAGGATGGGGATTTGGTTTTATTGGTTGATTGGATGGAGGCAGATCATCTGAATGTGAGCTTGCAGTCGATTGTAAGAAAATGGTTGGGTTTATATAACTGAAAAAAAAAATCCAGCATACATCAACAGAGAGAAGTCTGTTATTTCACCGAAAGACTGATTTATGACATTTTGACTGAAAATTACAAATCTCAAAAAAAAAAAAAATAATAATAATATACATATATGGATGCATTGTGCACAAGAATAATAACATTCATTTATATAACAGATAATGTGAATTTTAATTTCATGCATTTTTAATGTAAAAGACAGGCAAGGGGGACATTTTAAGAAAACAAAAAACAAAAACTAAAATCAGACCTCAGTGTCTTGACCACACTCCAGCTCTCTTTATTGAGTTGATCATCTTCATTCTCCTGAAAAGTCGGGGTTTGTTCAGGCTCCTTATTATCATTCAGTTTCCAAAGCAAGATTGCAGCATCTTGAGAAACGGACATTTAATTAAACCATTTAAAGGCGCTAGAATCAATTTCAACCAACTTACCCAGGTAATGATCAGACTTTAAACTCACCATCCCCTCCAGAAGCCAAGATCTCAGCTGTGGGTGAGAACCGCACTACGTTCACTGCTTTAGTGTGTCGTGCCAAGTTAGACAAAAACTCAACGACCGCCTTCCCATCAGGCCCTTTATCCACACGCCACATCTGAAAGAGAACACCTCTCATCTTACAATCTGTAATGTGTCATCAGTATTAACTTAAGAGACACCTATGATGTATAAAGTGAAGGCAGAGGCTCTCTCTTACCCGTACTGTGGTGTCCACCCCAGCTGTAGCTAGCCGCTGTGTCTTTCCCTCACCACTCTGCTGGAAATCCATACTGTACACCGGCTCCTTATTATGCCAGGCAATCTCACAGGTTACCACCTTCATCCTGACACCTGATGGACAAGGATATAAAGAGACACAGATATTAGAATCATGCATAAAAATGAAGGCAAGAGGAATTTAAGAGAAAAAAAAAATAAGAAAAACACAAACTGAAACTGTCAAAAGAAGAAATCCTTTAAAAACTTTGAGTGTATATATATATATATATATATATATATGTGTGTAACACCACACACATTTTAGGCTTATAATTACATAATTCATGGACATAAACTATTAAAAACTACTAATAAGCGTTCTCGTAAACCGTGAAACAGTAACGTTAGCATTAATGCAGAACAAAGAACTATCACCTTGGATAATAAACGAATATTACAGCGTAATACGGACCAACTCGCCTAACGCTGTTCTTGGTGAAAATTAAATATAAAAGCTCGTAATGTTAATCAATAACAGATGAAGAAGTCACAATGCGTATAACTCAAAACTTACCAGTTACCTCGACAACTGAAATGGCAAAAGTCGTAACAATTGTTCAACAGTTGCTCCGTCCGTGTATCTCTCCCGCCTTCACCCAAACAGACGCCTTTCCCGCGCAGCTTTCCGAGAATGAGCACTTCCGGTATCGAGGGTTGCCAGATCCCACACCAAAAATCCGACGTTGGACCGTGACATTTTAATTTTGTCTTTATTATTATGGTGTTATTTGTAATGATAAGAAGCTGTGTAAAATTTTGTGTAAATGTTTGGCGGTTTAAGTTAATCCAACAATAAAAACACCCTTATGTTATATTTTTGTTAAAGGTATGCGACAACAGAGTTAAGCAGACAACATTATTTCTAGAAGATTATTTTTTTAAATGTTTTAACAAATAATTTCCCCATGTTGGTGATATATTTCTCATGTGAACAAGAAAGACAGAAAGAACAATTTTTAATCAA
>NW_015548259.1:772420-775164 GCF_001515605.1 Sinocyclocheilus anshuiensis
ATTGTTTCTAGATTATTGTGTAGAGTGATCAGATGCATTTTAAATAATTGCTAAAAGCTTTATTGGCCAAAAAAAATTTCACTGTTTTTTTTATCCTCACACAAAATGACCAGCTAACATTAATTGACTAATCATATCAGCAGCACATGTGAAAGTGTGAATGAGTACTAGTCAGGTGAAATCACTATCAGACTAATTAGATTAGATTAGTAAGCGCAGACTGATAGAGGGAAGAAGCGCTTCCAATCAGTGTGTTCTTGTTAGCAATGGTTACCTCCAAATAAACACGTGCAGCCATCATTGCTTTGCATCAAAATGGCCTCACATGCAAGGAAATTGCTACAAAGAATACTGCACCTGAAAGAACCATTTACCGGATCATCAAGAACTTCAAGGAGAGAGGTTCGACTGCAGTGAAGAAGTCTTCAGGACGTCCCAGAGTATCCAGCAAGCACCAGGACCGTCTCCTCCTGAGGAGTCAGCTACTCATTGCTTTGCATCAAAATGGCCTCACATGCAAGGAAATTGTTACAAAGAATATTGCACCTGAAAGAACCATTTACCGGATCATCAAGAACTTCAAGGAGAGAGGTTTGACTGGAGTGAAGAGGTCTTCAGGTTGTCCAAGAGTTTCCAGCAAGTGCCAGGACGTCTCCTCCTGAGGAGTCAGCTACGGAATCGTGTCACCAGCAGTGCAGAGCTTGCTCAGGAATGGCAGCAGGTTGGTGTGAGAGCATCTGCACGCACAGTGAGGCCAAGGCCTGGTGTCAAGAAGGGCAGCAAAGAAGCCACTTCTCTCCAAGAAAAACGTCAAGGGAGTGGGCTCTCTCATAATTCTGCCCAAAAACACGGCCATGAATAAAGAATGGTATCAAAGTGTCCTGCAAGAGCGACGACTTCCAACGATCCATGAACAATTTGGTGATGATCCGTGCATTTTCCAGCATGATGGAGCACCATGTCACAAAGCAAGAGTGATTAAAGAAGTGGCTCGAAGATTATTACATTTAAATTTTGGATCCGTCGCCAGGCAACTCCCGGATCTCAATCCCATAGAGAACCTGTGGTCAGTCCTCAAAAGGCGAGTGAACAAGCAGAAGCCGACAAATTGTGATCAACTCTGAGAAATAATAAGGCAAGAAGAGATCGCCATCAGTCAGGATTTGGCCCAGAAGCTAATATCCAGCATGCCAGAGCGAATTGCAGAGGTTATGAAGAACAAGGGTCAACACTGTAAATATTGACTCATATTTTTTGCCAATAAAAGCCTTTAAAACTTATGATATGCTTATCATTGTTTTTCAGTATACCATAGAAACATGTGGAAAAATAATCTACAAATACTGAAGCAGCAAACTTTGCAAAACACAATTTGTCACTGCCAAAACTTTTGGCAACGACTGTACACAATTTGAGTAGCACCTCCTACTGCTGTTATCCACTCACAACTGTGTATACAAAGTATTGTGTATCAGAAATACACACAATTGCATATCAGAAAAATTACAGAAACCTAGCATGAAATGGCACAACATTTGTAAGCTTTATAAGCGTAAGTCTTTGTGACAGAAAGGTCAAACTTTATTCTTGAAACAATTTATAAGAATTTAAAACTTGCTCAAACAACTGCAAGTGTTAATCAGGAAAAACATGTAAATAAAACAATTAATAGCATGATTAATGTTTTCAGAGTGAAATAGCATTTGAACAATTTGTCTCCATGCACAAAATATGAACCTAGGCTGAACATTTTGGCAACTGGCTTTAAGTAATGGTGGTCTCAGTGGGGGAAATCTCCTGTATGACCTGATTTAAAATCTCATCTATGACCTCACAGTCATAATTCACTTGGTCAAGGTCCAGAGCAGGAACAAAAGTGACCAATAAACGGGCAATGCTGTACCTCAGCTCCCTCAACCTGATGACAGAAGTGAGAGAGAGCAGATTTATATATGTGCATCAAAACGTGACTCCTAGGCTACGTTCACACTGCGAGCCTTAGTGCTCAATTCCGATTTTTTTCTCCGATCCGATTTTTTTGTGTAGCTGTTCACATTGTTGTTTTAATTGTGGCCAATATCAGTTTTACAGTGTGAACAGATCATGGTTCTGAACTGACCCGCATGCGCAAAAGAATGATACGAACAGGGTTTCCAGGTTTACACAACAAAATCCGCCCAATTGCTTCTCAAAACTAGTCCAAAGCTAGCACAACCATGTTCAGGCCAGGGGGATAAATATCGTGTTAGTGGGGTCGCGTCGACCCACGAAGTTGAAAAACATCATGCGGCAACAGAGGAAAAGTATCCTAATTCCGCGGGGAATCTGTGGATTGGGCAACACTTGCGCAGCGCGCTGTCATACACGGAGGACATAAAGTAAGCGATTATGTGTTTATTTATAGTGTGATCTGCTGCTGAAACCGGCAAAATTATGTGCAGGCAATATGAAAAATAAAGACAAGGATGTGACAAGACAGCAGAGTTTTTTGAAACTTTTATGATACAAGCCCTCATGTTTTGCTTGTAATTAGCATTGTCACTGTAATACTTATGAATTTTTCTGACACATCACACTTCCACTGATTACTTTTTGCAACTGTCTTGATAACTTTGGATATGTAAAATCTCTGAAGTGTCTCCCGGCAGCACAGAATTATGATGAATGTCGATCTAGAGTGACATAAAAGTCGCATGAATTCCGACATAACTGTTCACACTGCGGTCACATTGCAAAACCTCCAA
>NW_015548259.1:775420-804617 GCF_001515605.1 Sinocyclocheilus anshuiensis
GCATATCAAGAGCTCCCTTATCGGTTCTGTTTTCAGTACTGGAGAATAAAAGATATTCTTAGATGTTTTTGTTAGTACATTAACGTTATCTTACACATTTTATCTCAGATAAAGTACAGATTAATTTGAAATAAGTTTATGATGCATGTTCGCTATTCCCAATTCAGAAGAGCGCACACACAGCCTGTGTCTGTGAATGCTTCTCATACTCGCTCCTCTCTGCCCCACGCGGCGCAAATCCTGCGTCACGGATGAGCCGTTCACGCTTGCCGCACTCACGCAGCCTGTCTCGTAATGCTCGTTAATACTCGCACCCGGCTCCGCACCGCAAGCATCTGGCAGTATGGATGAGGCTTGACTCACGCGCGCAGCCTGTGTCGACTCGAGCCTGGCTCTGCGTTTAAAACGAATGTAAATTCAGTCTAACTGCTTGCTAATTTCACTTGGATGAAATGCAACATTCAGCACATTTTCCACTTGTTCTTAAAATCCCAAATACTTAAAATGAATAAATCAGCCTATGTAACATATGTTTTGTTTGGTTTTAATGTAAACTATAATGGTGTCTATTTGATGGATTCTATTGGTGGGATGTAATCTGGCAGATGGCAACCAATAGAGAACAACAGTAATTCCTATTGGAATAATGCCCAAAACAAAAAGGAATTTTGTAATGGTTTAATGGAAACTATAAGAATTTCAGTGATAGTTTCTATTGTTTTTTTCAGCAGGGTAATGATACCCATACTGTGCTGCACATTATTGCCAATATTGAGCTGAAGCTTGACTTTGCAAATTTAAAATCGCAAATCAAATCGCAATCGCGATATCTCTAAAAAAAAATCGCAATTTGATATTTTCCCCCAAATTGCACAGCCCTAATTTGGGCCACATTTGCCTGCAGTGTGAACGTAGCCCTAGTGAGCATGTACAGAAATACCACATACCACTGAAAATATTTGAAACAAGTCAACAAGGCTCTTACTTGGCTGGTGTCACTGCGTTCTCTCCCTCCACAGGTCTTTCATTGCTCTCTCCTTCCATTTTGGTCCCATTCACAAGGTTTGCAGCTGTATTTGTGCTGCATGTTTGTTCTGAACTGGTGTTACCATCCTTCAGAGTCTCTTGCTCTCTTGCATTGCTCCACTCCTCTTTCTGTTTCCTCAGCTCTTCTACTTCCTTCTGCAACTGTTCACATTGAGCTTTCTCCTGCTCCAAGCTGTCCAACTTTGAGTATACAGTTTGTGGGGGGTAAAGAATGAAAGAAAGGAAAAAAGAAAAACAATTGAATCCTGACCGATCAAATAATGGCAGAAAAATCCAGCTTTTGTGGACTAGGAGACTGTTATATCTAAACCAGCAAGGCTTTCATGGTCAGTCAGCTTCACTAGTATAATGGTTAGTTCACCCAAAAATGAAATATCTGTCATTATTTACTCACCCTCGTGCCATTTCAAAAACGTAAGACATTTGTTCATATTCAAAATACAAAGTAATATATTTATTTTTTTTAATGAAATCTAAGAGATTTCTGTCCCTCTATTGACAGTCCATGCAACCAAAATTTTGATGTTTCAAAATGTTCATTAAGAGATTGTAGAATTGAGCAGTTGAATCTAAGTCTTTTGATGAGACAAAATCACTTTATATGATGAACAGATTCACTTTAGGCTTATATTCACATATATACATTCATAGAGAAAATCAAATAGGGTAAACAGATATTTGCTTAACACATGCTTAATGTGCGAGAACCAATGAGGTTTGTTCTTGCGTGTTACGCAAGTACAGCTGAGCTCCCAATGACCCTATATCATTAACATTTTGAAGTGTCAAAGTTTTGGTGGAAGTGACTTTCAATGGAGGAACAGAAATCTATCAGATTTCATTCAAAATATCTTGATGTATTTCGAACAAGGATGCAAACTCATCTTGGGTGAAAAAGGTGACAAGGATGTCCCCTCCTCTACAACTCTACAGTTGTGCAGTAAAATTAACTTTAAAGATGAACTTTTCATTCATGAAGATGACATGAAAAATCCTGGTGGAAAACAAAGACTTTTAAGATGAAAGCTAAGCTTCATTAAGACTAAGCTCAGTTGCCATTCATCTGTCAATCATAGCAATGACTCGCAGAACAATTTAGCCAATTCACTCGCGTAATTTTTTACACTCACGTTTGTCATTCCTGAAACAGTATATGAGGACGTTTGGTCAAACAAAAATTTTCCTTTAAATTGTGAATGGATTAGGTAGAGCAGGGGTCACTAGACTCGGTCCTGGAGGGCCGGTGTCCTGCAGAGTTTAGCTCCAACTTGCCTCAACACACCTGCCTGGAAGTTTCTAGTATGCCTAGTAAGAGCTTGATTAGCTGGTTCAAGTGTGTTTGATTAGGGCAGGAGCTAAACTCTGCAGGACACCGGCCCTCCAGGACCGAGTTTGGAGACCACTGAGGTAGAGAAACCGAGCAAAGGGCGCCTCCCTTGTAGCGCAACTGACCGAGCTCACTCACGCAAAAGCTCCCTTCTTCTTATCTGGCATTTGGAACTTGAAATTATTGCATACTGCCATCTACTGTACAGAAGTGTGTAGAGGAACTTGGTGGAAGAAACTTTACTTAATGGGGTCATATGATGCGATTTCAAGTTTTCCTTTCTCTTTGGAGTATCAAAAAAAAGAAAAATCCTAGATTCTTCTTATTAATCCTGAATTTTGAAGGAATATAAACAAAGCTTTGAGTCACATTTCTTTCCATCCCTTGTTCTCTAAGAATATCTTCAATTTCATTCTCTTCTGCCATTTCTGTCTGTATTCATGGTATTTAATGCATCTAAATAATGTTCTACATCTTCCTTAGTTTGACATCTTGTGCATAACCCATTACTCTTCCCTACTATCTGCAATGTGTCATTCAGTCCAGTATGACCTAGTCTCAATCTTGAATATGCCGCTTCTTCTCTCCTGTTAGCCATAGTTATCCTTTTTCCTCCTACATTTACTTGGTTTGTGTGATTGAATTTAGCTTTAGACTCAGACTCCCATTCTTTTTGCCCTATTTGCATTATTTCACATTTAATCTTAGCTTTAGCCTCTCCTTTCCCCATTGAAATATTAATTTCTACCTCCTCTTTTTCCAGTGCTTCTTTTGCTATCTTATTAGCTTTTTCATTACCTTTGATGCCAATATGTGCTGGAACCCCAAAAAAATGAACTTCAATTCAAAGGTTTCTAATGTTTAATAGCGTATGTCTAATTATGTCTCTATGTATGTCTCTAACTGAAAAAATGCTTTCTAAACTTTGTAAGGCTGCCATTGAGTCTGTACATGACTGATTTAATTGGTTTAAATTTTTATACAGTCTATGGATATAATCAATAACTAACTACATAATAAATCTCTTATTTACACCGTGTATGCTTTTTTTCTCATTATAATAGGAAGATCTGCGAGCGTGTAGAACTCCGTAAACTTGTGAAAACAAAAATTAGTTCAGAGAAGATTTTGACTGACCTACAGTAAACAACACCTCTGACTGGCCATTGCTTTCAACAGAGATGCCTGTGATTGGCTACAATTCTCAACGCTGCAATAACACATTGTAAATAGAAACTTTTGGTTTTGTAATGTGAAACCAGAGCGCGCACACAAAAACACAGGAGCGTTTGAAAACAGGTGACTGAGCGGGTACAGATTTGAGTTGGTACTACTGGTACTGTAGAAATCATACAGATATGGAACATCATGAGGGTGAGTAAATGATGACAGAATTTTAGTTTTTTTTGGCGAACTCACCTTGAACAGCATCAAACCTGTACTAAGCAGGCTGGAAATTCATGCTGGTCTTTACAGCAGGGACTCCTGTCATTTCTTATTAGTTACAAGAATTTAGAGAGTCAAAAATATCAGGTAGGTTCTTCTCACCTTGTTTCTCAGTTCATTGCATTCGGTGTTGCGCTTGTCCAGCTCTCTTAGGAGAAGGTCCACTTGAAGAGCCATTTCATCATCTACATTTTCACAAACGCTCGTTGTTGATGAGTGTTCCTCCTCCTTAGCTTTCAACCGGTCACGACACACCTCATCCTGTGCCTCTTTTTTAGCTTTGATTTGCAACACCTCCTGTTTCCTTTTTAGCTCATCCCTTTCTTGCGTAAGCTCTCCGATGCACTGGGTGGCCTGTAAGTAGAGAGTCTTATAGTTTTGTTCCTCTGATGGATCTGTCTGGATGCTCTGATGGCTGCAGTCCTTCTTCATGGTGAGTTTCAAGAGTTTGATTTCTTTCTTCTGAAATTGCTCTCTCAATTCATCTCTCTCCCGGGCTGTGGCCTCCAGGAGATCTAGCAGGTTATCCTGTTGCTTCTGTGCTTCATGGGTTGGCATAATGTCTATGTCTATGTCAGAAAAAAGTGAGGTCTTGGAAGTTGTTGATGTCATACCTTCCTGGTTTTCTACATCTGATTTTGCATGTTGTTCAAAACTGATCTTATTCTCCTTAGGTAGTTTCGTGAGATTTGGCCTAACGTCTTCTACGCTACTATATCTCTCAACCTCCATGGGGCCTTTGATTATTTCTGTATTGTTACTTATCCTGCTTTCCACCTCATTAGTGCTCTGTTCCATCCTTCTTGCATCATTCTCAATCTCTTCTTTCTTGATCTCACCTTCTTCATTTCTTATCTGCTGGTCTTCCTCTGCCTTTACAGTCAAACGTTTTGTTTGGGTTGTTATGCTTGTTTGGCCACTGGAAGTTGATGCTTCTATTGTTTCCTTTCCGGTGTCTTCAGTTTCAGTTTTCATGGAAGCGTGATCACTGCACTCCATATATAATCCTGCTGCATCATCACTGGTCTTTTCTTCTGTCTTCACCTTAGAAAGGTCAAAGGTTTTGGGTCTTGGCGTGCTGTAGGTTTCATCGATAACAACGTCATCATTGTCACTGCCCTCTACATTGTTTTCATCAACTTTATTTCCATTATAGTCCTCAATCCCCAAAGGTGAGTTTATGGCATCTGATGTAGCTGCGGATGTTGATGGACTATCTGGAGTGTTGCTACAGTAGTCATTTACTGTTCTTGCTCTTTTTACATTTTGGCTCTGGGATAATCCTAGACTTCTTTTTGTTCTGTAAAACAAAAATATTTAGCTTGGTTTCAAAATTATGTTGCAAAAACAGAATTAAGAGAGAATTAATAGAAATACAGGCATAAAAACAGAGAAAGAAAGAATGAGAATGATATACCTTTTAGGAGTGGAGAGGGACATGACATTTGAAATCACTGGCATGCTGTCTGAGGGGCTAGAAGCTGTCGAAACACAAAATGTTAATAAAATAATCTAGGTTCTGTATCAAAAACAAATGCACACAAAATTTAGCCTCACCAGACTGTGAATGGGGCATTGAATTATTCACAGACTGTGAATGGCTCATCGATGTCAAAGAGGCCATAGGTGATCTGGGTGAGGAAGGGGCCTATGGAAACAAAAAGGAAGACTTAAATATATTCTGTGAATTTATAATTACTTAACTATGCATTGTTAAAACAAAAAAAAACAAAAAACTTACTTTTTGATAGAATTGACGCACACGGTCAACTTTCTTTTTCAGATCCTCATTCTGTTGAAGCAGCGCTGCCTTTTTCTGCTGTTCCTGCCTCAACATGATTTCTTCCATCTAATCCCCAATTAAATTACAATTAATCCCCAATTAAATTTATAATAATAATAATAATAAACAAAATGGGAAAGATGAGTATGCAACAAACACACCACCACTGGATGGAGAAATCCAGTATTACCTGAGTTCTTCTCTGTTCCTGCTGTTTTTTGAGGTTTCTCTCACTGTGGCAACATAAAGCACATCAGTATCAGACTATATCACCTCTGGACACCTGGTATATCAGATCCATTTTTTGAACAAATAACTGGCTTATCTTATTAATATCTTGGGTAATACAAAGAGTCTATTCATTCAGTCAGATAACAAAATAAATAAATAGCTGTAACACATTTTTTCACTCACTGCTGTTTGTATGTTTTCAGGCAGTCTGTAGTTTCATCTTCAGAATCTTCAGCTTCTTCTTGTTGGTCACATCGCCTGGATGTAGAAAGAACAGCTGTTTGAGCTACATGATTAGAGATTTGCATGTGCGCGCGCGCACACACACACACACACACACACACACACACACACACACACACAAATTACATTTGTTGATAAATATCACTGATATCTAATCTTCACTGCATGTTTAGACAAATGATACATTGCTCAAATGCACTGAAATTCATTTCTGTGTTTTCACACATTATGTGCCTGATTTACTAAACAGGGCAAATTAGCATGAGAGTGCAATTTCAAAAAAAAAAAAAAACCGCTAATGGGAGTGGACATTTCTGCGGGTGATTTACTGATAATGTGCAAATTAAAGAACACAGACGCAGCCAGATAATTTCCATAATGACCAACACAATCTACCAAGAGCAGCGCAAATTACCGTCTGCTTTAAGACATGCTTTTTTGGAGCGTTAATGGAGCAAATGCCAGTAATTTTACTAGTGCCAACGTTTCACTTTTACACTCTCCACCCATAAATTTTGCGTCTAAAAGGGAAACTCCTACAAATACATATTCAATAAGGTCAGGCGCAAAAATAACTGTCTACGCCTTTTCACTGCGTGTCTTTGGTAAATTCTGACAGTACTATTTTAACGCCAAAAGATGGTTTGCGCTGGTGCAAGCTGTTAGTAAATCTGTCCCAATGTCTGTTCAAAGATGTACAGTAAACCCATGAGGAAAAAAAAGTAAGACGGTCACAGGTTGTTTTGTTGGAAAAGGGAAAGGCTGACGGTTTCTTATGCAGTGCCATCTGAGGGCTCAAAGGTCATGACTCATGCACATTCAACTGAGATTTCCTGCCATGCCCTAGATAGACTGAGATTTCTCTGGATTCCCTGAATCTTTTCACAATATTATGTATGGTAGTTGGTGAAAGACCTAAATTCTTTGCGATTTTGCATTGAGAAATGTGATTTTTGATTTGTTCGACACTTCTCTCATGAAATTTGGCACGAAGTGATAAGCCATAATCCAGCTTTGCTTCCAAAGACTGAGATGCTCCTTTTATACCCAAACATGATACCCTCACCTATTACCAGTTCACCTGCTTACTGTGAACTGTTTCAAAGCAGTTTAATTTGAATATTCTATAACCTTTTCACGTTTATTTTGCCTCTGTCCCAACTTTTTTGGAGTGTGTTGCAGCCATCAAAAATCAAACTTTGTTTATATTTACAAAATACATTTAAGTTGGTCAGTGACAACTTTGGAAATCTTTTCTTTGTACTTTTGTCAATTATATAAAAGTTAAAGAAAATGTACAAATCACAGATTCTTGATGTTATTGCATTTTACAAAACGTCCCAACTTTTCTGGAATTGGGGTTGTAATTATGACTAATTAAATATAACTGTAATATACTACAGTTATGTAGCTATAAAAACTGTTGTATCTTATTTGTATCACTGTTATTTAATGTGATATTTATGTGTCTTCTGATGAATTGTTGCTCAAGTACACTGAATTTCATTGTTCATTATTATTTTAATATTTCTAATATTATTTCAATTCGATAAGCAATTCATTGATTTTGTTGTTTCATTGTTACTTTAATATTTCTAATATGATTTCAATTCGATAAGCAATTCATTGATTTTGTCGTTTCATTGTCAAAGGTTTGCAGAGGTATACTTTTTGGACAATATTAATGGATAATGCAAAAGCACAAAAATATGCCAAACTGTAAAATATTTATACGATTCTCCTAGGAACTTTTTGCTTGAGTCCTGCTAGAAGTTAAACATTTTAAAAGCTATACAATGAAAAGTCTGATTAAACAAACCTGAACAGGGGGTCTGGATTCAATCTACAGAACCATTTTTCAGGGAGCTTATTCATGTCAATGCCATCTGGAAGTTTCCTCCATTTCATACAGCCATCACACTCAACCCAGTTCTGATCAGGACGCTTCCTTTACGTTAAACAAGGAACAAGGGTTATATATGGAAATGTGATGAATAAACTGGCTATGAAATGTTTTGAAGGTGTATGTGAGTGTATACTAACGGGATATCCTCCATAGGTAATGTAGTGTTTGATCCCTTCTTATGGCGGATCGCTTTCCAATACTCTTCCAGTTTCACACCCAAAGTGTTCATAGTTCTCCTGCGTGAACAAAAATAAACAGCTTAGACTGGTATATTATTGATTTCCTGTGTTAGAAAACAAAATTTGCTCCTGAAAACTTGTAAAATGAGTTATTACTAAATCAAATAGAAAAGCTTGTTCAATTAGTTAGTCCAGTATGAGAACAGAACTTAACTTAAGGGTTCGGGCAATTCATGTAATTACCTGAATTGTTTGTAACACTGCCTGCCTCATCAAAAATCAAACGCTGATGAATAGCAAATGTTCTCACAAAATAAAATATTCATAATTAGACAAAACAATTTAAATGCAAATACTTGTTATACAGTTAGCATTTAACATGTAATGTACTTGTTATACAGTTAACATGTATATATATGGTCTGGACAGTATATATATATATATATATATATATATATATATATATATATACACTAACTTCTGGAGGTCCACTGCAGATTGTAGCATCAACCAACTCCAACACACCTGCCTGGGTTTCTAGCACTCTAGGCTGTGTCTGAAATCGCCCCCTATACCCTTAAATACGGCGCTATTTGAAGGGACAGCCATTTGTAGTGGCTGTGTTTGAAATCGCCCCCTATACCCTTAAATACGGCGCTATTTGAAGGGACAGCCATTTGTAGTGGTGTCTGAAACCACAGTGGGCATAGGGGGCACTTTCAAACACAACACAAGATTAGCTGGATCAGGTGTGTTTAATTAGGGTTTGAACTAAACTCTGCATGGCAGTGGTCCTCCAGGAGCCGAGTTTGACACCCCTGTACTAACAGAAAACAATAATTCTAAACTTAAACTTACAATATTCTACACTTACGTTACAATCCACCTGTACAGTATCAAGCTCACCTGTACTCTTCTGAGTAGTCAAAGTCCTGCTTGTTGTGTGTTGGCTTGAGGAAGTTGCACTCTATCACTGCAATGACTCCCACTCCTTTTCCATTTGCCTAAGGCAAAATCAAGATTGAAATTGCATTCAGATACTCTAAATAGTAAAAGTAATAAACTATAAAACATTACTTACATTAAAGAAAGTGGCAGAGGGGGTGTTTTGACAAAAATAAATAAATAAATACATAAATTAAAGAATTAATTGATTCCAAATTTAAATAATCACCTTGTTTTGACATCCAACACGTTCATAGGCTTTGATGAGCCTGTTTTTATGGTACATCATGACTCCGTAATGTTCTTTGGTCTTGGTGTTGTAGCCAAATGTGATAGTAATGCTTTCTCTCTGAGAAGAAAAGACTTAAGGAAAACTCACTATGTATGTATTAATTGAGTTGGTTGGCCAATTTAGGCCTGTATTCTGCCGAGAAATTAGTTTAATTATCTGATTGTGTCATTGGGTGTTTTTTTGTAATTATAATATTTTGAACCATAAATTCATAAAATGAACACCCTGGGTTTATGTCAAAATGCTTTCATGTTCAAAAAACGAATTCTTCTGTCTTTCTTTATAACTTGACACCTTAATTTTAAAACGTAATTTTCCACTAACAAAATTTCCAATAGTTATCACAATGTATAAGGCTTTCTTTGGGAAACAGGAAATTACAGCTCGCTCCTTTGTGATTATGTGGATACATTTAGAAAGTTGGGTTTGTATTTATCCTTGGCAATGTGCGCCAGGCTTTTAGAGATCAGCTGGGTTTTCACTTTCTGTCCACGAATGATAATCTGCATTCTGGGCTTCAAGTATAGGATGCTACAGTACGCCTACAAAAAGGTAACATGCATACAGACTCATATTACTGTTATGTTCTTTAAACTGTAATGCATAATGAAGTGATATCTGTCATACATTATGTACACTGTATTGTGTTAGACCTTCTCAACATAGGAGGGTGAATTACTCACCCGCAGAGAGAAGTCGCTCTCTGGGCTTGACTGAAATACACGAGACTGCTGCTTGTATTTCTCCTTTTCACTCTCATATACTTCAGATGGAATCTGGATGTCATAGCGGTCCGTGTCAAAGTCAAACTCAGATTTGTCTGTGGATGTTCTGTAGCAGAAAAAAAACATTTCATCTATGCATTCCTGGGCCTGGTAGCTCAAGAGTATGGCACTAGCAGTACCAAACACTGCTCTAAACTACATTAGAATGATCTTTTCACGCTCACTTGCGGAGGTTCCAGATGATGATTCGTGTTCCTGTGGACACAGTGTCATAGAGTGCATTGATGGCATTGAGCTCACAGAGCAGCTCTTCCTCCGTCTGGAACAGAGAGTAGCGCAAGATATCTTGAAGACTTGTTGCGTGTTGTGACTCGGGTCGGAGTGAGAGGAAAAGTCAAGGATAAAGACAAATTTGAGAACATAAATATGTGGTGAAACTTTTACCTAAAAACAACTAATACAACTTATTCCCGAAACTGACACAACTATAAGAGACATCAGTCACTGGACTCCTAATATATGTAATATCATCTCTCTAATACCCTCTTCATATCATGCCAAATATTTGTAGTCCATACATTTAGGTCTCCACTTGTCTTTGCTTATTTGGAAGGTAAGGATATATGACTGTCCGATGCGTTTAAATGAGACAATAGGTACAACGACATTCTCGGCATGCATCTCCTGAAGATACGTCTGGGACAGAAGGCCCACACACATGGACTCTCCATTCTTGGAAAACACAATAGTGTCTTTTCCTAAGCGCATGGAACCAGACTTAAATCCATTGCCGTAGAGGCCCACAGGGACATGGCCGTTTATAGTCTCCTTGTCACTGAAGCCAAAACTGAAAGGGAGAGGAACACAATATATTATATATTAAAATGTTTTAAAAATAAATTAATACCTTTATTCAGAAAGGATGCCCTAAATTGATCAAAAGTGACAGTAAAGACTTTTCTTTGACAAAAAAAACATTTATTTTTTTTAATTTTTCAAATAAATGCTGTTCTTTTGAACTTTCTTTTCATCAAAGAATCCTGAAAAATGTATTACCGTTCCCACAAAAATAATATGCAGCAAAACTGATAATGAGAATGATTTCTGAAGGAATTATAATATTATTTCCCAATATTACGGGTTTTACTGTATTTTTTATCAAATAAATGCAGCAAGAGACTTAAAAAATGTAAAAATCTTACTGAACAATGGTTAGTATATATATTCACAAAACACATTTATAATGTTTCAAAAGCATTCTATTTTTTTGTGTTTTTGAAGTGTTTCCACACTTAATTAACAATCAACAATTAAAATAAGAAAGGTTTCTTGAGTACCAAATCAACATATTATAATGATTTATTAGGGGATCATGTAACCCAAATGTATGTTTGTCAACTTATTGTTCTTACCCACCTGAGCATTTTGTACATCTTATCAGAATCCATTCCTGCTCCATTATCCATGAAAATTAGACAGTCTTGACCTCTGATTGCTGTCTTATCAATCCAAAACTGTTTGGCACTCACATCTGGGTCGTAAGCATTGTCTAAGGCAGAAAATATATATTTAAAATATGATCAGATTACACATATTTATCTGAGTTTGAGTGGCTCTCTACTGAGGTAGCCCTGAACACTAATGCAACATAATTAGTCTTTTATTTCCTTACTTGTCCCTGGCTAGCTGTCTTTGAGCAATACATGGGATGCAATAAAATTACTCACATAATTTATTACACACAGTACTAAATGTCATCAGGCACTGGAAATATAGACAGGGATATGTTTTACGTGGGGAGTAATCTAATCCATAGTAATCTAACACTTGAGGGCACACATCCATTGTTCCAAACAGCTAAACAGTGATATCAGAAGAGTTCGCTCACCTATCAGCTCTGCAATAGCACTGAAGGGCCAGGTGTGGCTGGTGGAGTTGGTGTGAAGGAACTTTGGATTAAGCTATAAAAGGATCAAAGATAGAGGACAATTTATAATAAAACCCTAAAAATACATTTGATGAAACTATGCATTGTTTTATAAAGCTGTGGTTCTGGTCATCTGACATATCATTTTTTTCTTCATATTATCGGTTTGCAGGTTTGAATGTAAGTGTAACAGGCATTATTTGTTTGTCCCCCATTTTGGCTTAATTTAAAATTCTTTAGTTTGGAGTTTTAAAAGAACCTAAGTTTTATTTAATTAGTTATTATTATACATTTTATGAGGGTATTTATTTAATCGGGATCTTTCCTTAAAACACTTCATAAAAAAATCATATAACATTTCGAAGAGACTTGTTCAAAGCTGTTTTTAAAAAAAGCAACATAAATAGACAGTAGCACTAGAGAAGTAACATTTTTATATAGATAACATTTTTACTGATATAAAATGCATACACTTTTTATGAGCGGTCTACCGGGAACTCAGAGGTTATTGGTAAGTGTTGATATGTTGCACATCACTATTTCTACTTTTTATTAGAATTTCCAATTCCAGATTTCTAAAGTGGACCAGACTCTTAACAAAGTCTGTATTTTAATGTTCATTTTCAAGGGTGTGTTAATTTTTTTTCACAACATAAAGAATAATTTACACAGAACGTAAAGATTAATTTACACAGAATACTGGACTACTTCAACAAAAAGTTTGAAGAATAGCATATTCTTTTATCTATTTAAGAGTATAAGATTTCCATTATATAAGAGTCACATAGGTGCGATGGACTATTAGCGCACAAAGTTTAAAAACAATCGTGCGTCGCATCTTTAAAGTGGAACGAATGCATAACTGGATTCAAGCTCATTCAACAGAGAAACGAAACTAAAAGTAATATCCGATTTTTTAGCCTTTCTGATAGGACGACGAACACATACGTCACAGCTAAACAAATGCATGATCACGACATTAAACGATCACATACTGTTTTCCACACGTTGTGAAAATATATGTTGTTCTTTGTTAACAGCAAACACATACATTATTTAAGATGACATATATTTCGTCAGCCTGTCAATAACATGCTAGCAGTGCGAGAAGTTATTACGTATAAACTTTTCAATATATCTATTATCATTAGCATGTTGTCTACTACCACGCGTTAATTACACATGTTAGCAAAAGAAGTAGATTAAACATGCATACCGCACTGAGCGGGATTCCTCTCTCCGTTTGCACAGCCATCCTTCATAAACCCGGGACGATCCAAAACTTCCAGAAGTGTGACTCCGATATCCGGGAGGACTGACGGATAGGATTGTTCAAAATAAGAGCTCAAACTTTACATATATTGAATGAATATTAATAATTTGATGTTTTTATACAGTCTATGATAATTTGACATAATATCTACAATATGATTATAACATAATAATTATATTTGCATTTATGTAATGTATTATTTGTTTAACGATATACTAGTCTTTCAGTTATTTTTTTTAAAAGGACATTTTTTATTTTTTTTAATGAAAAAGCACATATCAGGTCAAATGGAGTAACTCTTTATATTTATGACTAATAAATATAGGATTTTTAAAAATTAAAAATAAAATATTTGATGACAATTATTAAGTTTTGATGACAGTGATTAAGTTTAACTCATGAGTATTCAAGATGTCAAACAAAGAAAGTATTTTAGACTTTTTGGCATTTTAAGAGATTAGATAAGAGAATGACTGGATACTTGTACTTTAAGCTGGATTTATTGTCACATTAAAACTTCTGTATGGATTTATTGAGAATGCGCTTTGGATATCCAAGATACACCTTGGATAACCCTTTTTGTACAATTATTTTGTTCAGTTATTCCTTTTCACTTTTCTGAATTATTTCTTCATAACACCGACAGATACCTAGTACCAACCTATTATCTTACTATTATTTTGAAAGGAAATCTCAAGGAGATCTTTCACTTCCGGTCTGAAACTTACGGTGTGTAAGTTTCAGACCGGAAAGTAATTGATCGATGCTTTAAAACAGACTCGCTTTTAACATATGGTGGTTGAATGCAGTAGCCTTATAGTAAATATTGCCATAGTTGTCGAAGATGTTAGGAATGGATCTGTCAACTGGTGAGTAACAGTTAGAATCTGTTACTATTTTCTTGCAAATATAAAGAGCAAAGTCCCGTTCTGTGCAAGTCAAAATTAACCTTATATACATATATTAATATATATTTTATATAAATAATATGCAGTATATTACTGGGTGATTTTGTGCACAGAACATAATACATCGATATGTCCTAACATTAATAAATGATATAATCCTGATTAGCGGTGACAATTTTTATTTATTTATTGCAGGTGTGGATGGTGTGGTCGAAAAAAATCGAAAAACTCCCCATAGACTTGTTTGCAGAAACGGTAAGATGTGTCATTACATTGTGGTCATGTACAATGGGAAGAAAAGCATTACACGTTTGTGCTAAGAAAAATGCAACACGTCACACTTACAGATCATTTTGACATATTATCATAGTTATTTACTGAATGTCCTATTTTTAAGCGTTTATGACTGTTCTGATACTCGTCTTTTCTTTTTCCAGCTTCAGTCAATCCTGGTTCATCTTCAGGATCAGAACAGAGCAGTAGATTTGATTGAAACCTGTGATGCAAGTTCACAAAATTAAATCCCTGTAAATATACTGTAAATTAAGCATGCATGTACCTGCTTTTTATGTCTTTGCAATGTTTTTATTTCCCTAACACAGAAATTTCAAAGAGCTGGGATAAACCTTGATCAGAAAACTGTTCAAGATATTATAAGACTCATGTCATACTATTTTAGGTACAGTATTATTTTTTGAGGACAAAACGTCATTAAAGTAAATGTATGTGAATTAAATAGAGGTGTGACCTCGGCATCCTGGCCAAATTTGCCCATTGGCCTCTGATCATCATGGCCTCCTAACAATCCCCATATCTGCTAATTGGCTTCATCACTCTGTCTCCTCTCCACCAATAAGCTGGTGTGTGGTGGGCGTTCTGGCGCACTATGGCTGCCGTCGCATCATCCAGGTGGATGCTGCACACTGGTGGTGGATGAGGAGATACCCCCTGACAATGTAAAGCGCTTTGAGTGCCTAGAAAAGCACTATATAAATGTAATGAATTATTATGAAAACAGTCCCTCGCAGAGCTCTAATACAAAAACACGATGAATGACGACTGTAGAAAGCAAATGCCGAATCACATTTTGGGCGATTAAGAAATCCTGGCCGGACGCATTTTCTAGGTCCTAAAAGAGGACATGTCCAGGAAAAAGAGGACGTATGGTCACCCTATAAAAAGGCTTAATTAAACCCCCCCTTTACATACACATCTCTGGAACGTGTCGATTTGTCTTGTTTGATATATGTGTGTTGTGTTTCAATTTATGATAAATGTTTACTTAAACAGGTTAGCTGCAAAGAGCAATCTCAGTGCGGATGTATTGGTCAGTAAATTGACTGAAAGCAGCAGTAATTGGTCCAAACCAACCCTACAGTTGGTGCACCAGCTTTGGACTGAGCATGCTGCTCTTCTACATGCACATCAGGAGGTCCTGACAATGGCTAGTATTGGACAGGTGTGTCACATGATTCTTGTTTACAGTATAAACATCGGTCAACTACTGTTCTCTGTCAGGTTGTTGATATCAAAGCTTCTTCACTCTTAGCTTGTAGATATCCAGTGGAAGCTTGGAATGGCAGTGAGCTCAGATACCTGCTGATCCCTCAACTCCCCGTTCATCTCTGTTCTGATGAAAATCGCAGACACTTCAGGGGAGATGTCATATAAATCTTTTGAGATGACAGTTCAGCAGTTTCAGGTATGGAATTATGCATTTTCCTAATTTAATTCAACTCTCTGAAGTGTCTGAACTGCTGCAATTAATCATTCTCTTTCTGTTATTTTGTCCCTCAGAACTTCTACAGGCAGTTCAAGGAAATGGCCTCTGTTTTAGAGACTGTTTAATATTTTTCTGCATGTAATTTTTACAGCAGTGATTGTGAACTATTTTGTCTATGACCAAATATTGACTTTTAAGTACAGTATTTAACAGTTTAACAACGTAAATTTTGTTGAATTTTGCACCGACCTTTTATTTTTGTTCTACTGTTACAGTAGCTACAAGGTTAAAATGTTATTTTATCATAATAAATAATGGTATTCTTAGAAAATGTTAGATTTCCTGTTTTTCCCCCTCTGTGGGTCATCATAAATTTCCATTTGTCATTTATCGATCTACATTATTGTCTTTAGTGCCTTTAGGAACCATGAATTTTGTCCCTGTTACACCTCTAATTGTTTTTCCACTATCAAAGAACAAATAACACTTATGAGATGCTCAAGAACATGAATTTCTTTAGAGAGGAAACCACTCTTTTTCATGAATAAAAACATTCACTGAATTAATATTTTGTATTTTGTTTCTAGTCCTTTTCAATGTGTTGCACCTGATCACAATGCTTAACAGTTGGGATGATGTTGGATTTGGTTTTGTCCAAAATTCGATAAGATGACCTGATTTTTGTAGTGTCTGGCTTCTGTCTTTTTAAATTTTTAAAAATCAGATTTTAGCAGCTCTGTTGGGCTGATCTGCTGTTTTTTGTTTGGGCTGAAAGATCCCATTTAAATATATTTGAATTTTCTTTTTGTAACAGCAGCGAAAGAGAGAAAAAATCCAAGGGTGCTGAATACTTTCTGAATGCCTGAAACCCGTGCCTAGAAAGAAACTCTTACAGGCTGTATATGATGATGGGCTACAGTAGGTCTCTGACGGGTTACATTTACATGTATCTCATGTTCATCTATTTCTGGGAGTGGTGCTTCTTATTTAGCATCTTGTTTTAAGCTGGGCACTTGCTAAACACTCGAAGACAACAACAGTAACATGAGAGAACTCTAAAAAAGTTTTCATTTCTATTTAATTCAACCACTTATCCTTTCATGAAAACATACATAAAAATTATGCAAATTATTATGCAGGTGCTCAGTTGGCCTGAATTTCTGAATCTGATATCTCATAATTTACATTTTTTTCACATTTGTCAATCGTTATATTTAATAAAAGGTATTAACTTGAATTAACATACTTAATACTTAAAAATAATGGTTACAGAGGTTCAAATGACAGAAGATGTTTCTGCAGTGTACAATATAGTACGTATACTGTGTGCAGTATGCTGTATCCCACAAAGCAACTTGCTTGACCTCCAGTTTGACTAATTAACTGTTTGGCTGGCTGCTTCTGCTGGTAGATCTATATATGAGTAAAAGCAAGTTTCTCCACTAATGGTCATTACAAGTAGGTTTATTTTCAGGTTAAATAAAAATGACAATAAAATCATTATTTAAAATAGCTCTTAGGAACATTAAATAATGTGTTAAAGGTTTTTCTTTGTCTGGTGTCAGGTTTTCTACAAGAGTAATTGATAACATTATATTTACAGCTTGAAAAGAATTGTCTCTTTAAGTGAGAGCTTGTGATAGCAACATCCAGGTTGTGTACTTCTAAATAGCATACCACTCTTACTATTTCTACAGTATACAACTAATTCTATAGAATATTATTGCAAAAATAGTAAGAGCAGTGGTAGCATGTTTTTCGAATTCAGCCACTGTCTTTGAATTAAAGGGTTCACAGTTTACATTGTATACTACATACTATATGCAGTATGTTAGTATTTGATTCGAAATATGCCCACAGCATTCCATCAAAATCAATTATAGTTTTGAGAGACAGCAGAGGGCGCCGTTGAGTATTGTATCTTTTTTTTTTAAATCGTCAAATGCATATTCTTTGATATATTAATAACAATATTTCTTGGCCAAAATAATGGTTTGATTGAAGTTACTATTTACATGTGTTGCGAATCAGCTCATGGGAAATATGAATAATTAATCATAACTAGTTATAATTAATTATAAATATTTAGATCCGCTGTAGATATTTACTTGACCTCTCAGGGTCAACTGTATTAATTATTCATATTTCCCATGAGCTGATTCGCTACACATGTTTGCTGTTTCATGAATTGCTTTGTGTTTCATACTTGTGTTCATGTTTAATGGCAATTTCCATATTCACAACCGGGGCATGTTGTCACAAAAAGTCAACCCATGGGCAATAAACGGTGTATAATAGCTTTTTGTAACATATAAAGAAGTTGACTTTCAAAAATATTATATTCACTGGAGTAAAAAGTGTAAAAACTAGCTCTAAAGCGTTAACTATTAATATACCCTACGCATAAATAGAGTTGACTTGCTTTCCTCAGTCAGGACAGTGCCGTGTGTTTCCTGAAGACAGGGGAGCCAGAGCTCCACACATAAAACACACACACACACACACACACACACACACACGCTCAAGTGAACGCCTCTCCTATGGCTGCTGCGGCCACGCCTCCTGGAACAACAGCACTCTCTGTTCTCCAACGCCGTAAAATGATACAATAACGACTGAAAAGTGATGTGCAACGACTTTAAAGGACCCCAGCTGATCTTCACACGTCTGTCCGCTGCGACGTCCACAATCCGAAGCGCTGGGACTCGAGAAATCTGCAGGAATCAAACGCGCTTCCTTCAAGCAGTTGTGTATTGATACACTCACACGAATCGTCTAACTTTATATATGGATTATTCGAGCCCTCAGACCCTTTGAATGGATATTTTTTATCTTTAAACAGTGATCTGACCTTGGAATAAAAGCTAAAATCCTCGCTGAATCTTAAAAGCCATTATTATTGTTCTTAAGCTCTCCGGGACACACGATCCTTGCGCACTTCTGACTAAAGCGTGAGTGATCCATGTACCATTAACGCGCCAGGAGATGTTTCCAGCTGCTTTCACACAATACTGACCCGTGCATGTATTTATTTAGGCATTTAGTGATATAAAGGCACTGAGTTGTTGCATAAAGCAACTAAAGTCTTTGTCCCGGAGCCCTTGGAGAGATGGAGGGACAGGATGGCAAAGGGAATAATGACAGTAATCAAAAGGCAGAAAATAGGTTTGCTCTTTGGTACATGGGCTGGTCATCTCTGGACAGGCGGACCACGCTGCCCATGCTGCCCTGGCTGGTGGCGGAGATCCGGAGGAAAAGTGAGAAGAACGAGTCCGGTCCCGCACAGGCCAGAGAAGTTCAGCTGTATCTCTCGCCCCCTCTGATCCGCTGCGTGCCCGCGAACAGCAACAACCCGTCCGTGTTCATATTCGAGCACAAAGCACAGTTTATATCCAGGTTTATCCACAATAGCCATGACCTGTCTTATTTTGCCTACCTTATCAGAAGTCAACCCGATAACCCAGAGTCTGAGATGGCATGCCATGTGTTCAAAGCATGTGATCCAAACCAGGTATGTAAGGCCACTCGTTCAGCTGTTCAGTCTGTTAAATATATTGATCAAAAATACAGTTATAGTTTAAGAATCAACCTTTTCTGGGGTTTGGATTAGAGGCTATCCATCCATCCATCCATACATACATACATACCCTGCACCATGACCAAGTTAAGCAGCAAATTACTATTATACTAATTACTAAAATGACTAAAGTATTTTTTTAGAGGGTCACATGTACATAGACAAAATAGCAGTATGATACATGGCGTGTATATATATATATATATATATATATATAAACGCACACATTAGGGAAAAAAGCAATCTTCATTCCTTTGAACCCCCACCTGTTATTCTAATGCACCATGCTTTATGCACCATGCACCAAACTTTCACAATGCCAGTGCACCCTGAGGTTTAGTCTGCTGTATGATTGACAGGTCTTTGTAAGTTGGATAAATGCCAGTATGTAGGGCACCGTTGCACCAGAGTAATTAGATTTACAGAGCATCATGTAAAGACGGGTCAGATCTCTCCTGGCAAACGCAAAAGAAGGATTAATCAGATCAGCTAAACAATACACACATAGAATATTGTTCTATGAAAATCTAGAAATCCCCCCTCCCGCTCCTCTGTTTGCTGTCATACTGCCTTGAAACAACAATAATAACTGTGATGCACTGCACTTACATTTGAGTTCTCTATTCCATGGTATTGATTAGAGATTAGTTGTAATGTAACCCTAATGTGAGTCTGCTGCTGAGCTATATTTGAGACGCCTGTTCAATACACTTTGTTGCTCTGAGTGAAACATGGATTTAAACATATATGTGCAATGATTTGCTATGCATTTTTTTCTAACACATTTACAAGCATATATTTTTTGGGTGCTCTGTGAATTTTAGTTGAAAAGTAATCCCTTTCTTTGCACTTGCCACATTATTTATGCTATTTGTACTATTGTTATACGTTCTCAGAGGTAAAAGTGCTTAGAAGTGAATGTGAGGAAGGGAAAGTTTTGGCGTGCTGTGAGTGCATGTTGAACTCCAGAGGCAACATACATCACCGTCATGTGTTTTGCAAGAAAATCAGGCTGGATAGCAACACGTGCTAGATGGTCCATGAGGAATGAGTCTTAGCTCAAGTCTTAAGATGGCTGCTGGCTCATTTCGAAGTGCTACCATGCACTAGTCTGTCCAGTGTTCAGAGACTGACTCGGCTGGCAAATTGCTATATAAATATCTCCTGCTCCTAATGCAGCCTGATCAATCCTTTCCAGATGCCTGTGGAGTAATATAGTTCAACTTTTAATGCTTTGGGGGAACCCACTGGTCCCTTATTTATAACTGGACTTTCAGTGTGGAATAGCCCACCCAGTGTAAGGGCAACAAAGTAAGGTTATGTTTCCTTTCATAATGATATACTATGTACGCAGATGCCTGGCCTCATTTTACTGATAGAACTGAAAGGAAAGCATTATCTGTGATTAAGCGTTGATTATGCTGTGGGCAAGAAAAAATGGCTTGGGTCCCTCTGATGCATTTTGTTCATTGTTTATGCATTTTAAGATGGGGCTGTTTGCTTTGCAGTTTGGAGCGATCATCAAAGTATGAATTAAAATCAATGTTGCACAGGATATAACCCACTTATTCTTCTAAGTCAGAGTTTCAGGATATAGTACAGTGTCCCACTTTATCCAACTGGCCTGGATACCTTGTAGTTGGTCTTCCTAGTAAAAAAGAATTAGAACGACTCATGCCATGCCAATCTACATCCAGTACAGGACGTAACCGGTGATTTGAGTTTCCTTATGTCTTGTCCTAGTGTGAATTGTATTTTGGTACTGTTTCAAACTAGGGTGTGCTGGGGTTCACAAAAATTTGAGAGAAATAAAAAGATTTTCTGCAGTATTTTTTTGGGACTGTCAAAGATCATTTGTGTACTTTTTTTAATGAAATATTTATAAATGATAAATTAATAATTTTTGCATTCACCAAGTTTGAAAATATTTCTATTTCATTCTGCTTTCTAATGACTGATCAGAACTCAGAGGATTACTTTATTCTTTTCTTTCTTTTGACAGCAGTTTTTAGCAGTGTGGTGGAAAAATAATTTTTCACAGTAGAAATCACATAGTATAAATGTGTTGTCACATGAAAATATGTAGCTGCTTTTATATTTTATGAAGGGGTTCCTATGCATGGGGAGCTTCATATTTTGGGGTCCATGTCATCAAAAACTTTAAGAACCTCTGATTTACAATTCAGTTGAGTTTGAATGAAGCTTGACCATGGGCCCTGCCAGACTGAATATAAAGCGTAGAATCACATCCATTGTAGTATTTCATAACCAAACCTGTCTTTAAATAGTGATTTTTAGAAAGTCCTTATAAATAAATTGTGAACCTGCTTGAAACATGTGCCATATTTCTGTGCTCTTTTCTCAGATTTCACTCTTTTTTTTGTGGCTTGACTGGTAAGTTTCTGAGAAGCCTCTACTGCTATTTGCATTTTATATCTTGGTTTTTAAACAGCATTCTAAAGCATTCCTATCATCCTTTTAAACATGAGGAGTAAGGTCACAGCAGCACATTGATGAAATTTTCCACATTCTTTAGATCACAAAAGCAAAAATGGTAATAACCTTGTGAAATAGGAGGTCAGAAGCACTAATCAGTGCATTTGAATTTAATCAATTTTTAATGAAAAGCAGGAATTCCTCATCACAGTTCTTTGTGTTAAAAGAGAACATGCAAAATAATCAGTTTAAACTATTAATCATCTCACAGCTTTGATGCATAAATCAAAGAGGTTTAATTCTCCTCAGCTGGTTTCAAGTCTCTGTGTCATACATGTCTTAAAAAGCTTTACACTAGTGTTTGAACAATTATCTGCACTTAAAAATGTATGAATGTCATTGCATTTGGTTACATCATATAAACCCTAGTGGCATTTATCTGTAAACATCAGAATGCATCACAACAGCAGTTTGTTTTAAATTCTACTGTAGATGTGAATAATAATAATATGTTTAATTTATATAGCGCCTTTCCCAAGGACACTTTACAAGGTACACCAAATACTCATTACAAAGTAACAATTAAGTGGACATTGGACATTTGCCCAATCCAGTCACAGATAGTGCAGTTGCATATAACACAAATTAAGTAATAATCATAATAATAATCATACATATGGGACAAATACACAATGCTATTTAGTGATAGTGTTGATTAAACAATAATCAATAATCAATAATCTAATCACTAAAAGCCCTTGACACCAGTTGGTTAAAAAGGCAAATATTGCTAAGGAAAGTGAACCAAGTTTTTGTAAAAATGTCTTGCGTTTGATTTTCTGTCATGTAATACAATGACACAGATTTTTCTATTGGTACAGATGGATGCAGGAAACGCAAATGAGAGAATGGGAGGGAAATGGTAATGAGAAGTATAATAAACTGTGTTTACAGCTTTTGTAATTCACACTCTCTTACTTTCATCCTTGCATATTTGTTTCAGTGCAAATAATTCATTAGACTAAATGGGGTTCTAGTGTCATCTTGCAATTAAATAATTCAGACTATTTAGGGGTTTAAAACACTGTCGTTGATTTCTGGTGAGGTCACTGAAGTTTCCTGCAAATGTGACAAATGCTTTTTTTCTCTATTTTTTACTTGTACACTGGGCTTATGACCTAAAAACAGCTCTAGAACGCACTGCCTTTTTGCTATTAGATAAAACATCTGCTTTTTGCAGATTATTCAGGCAGATTATTCCTTTTCCAAAAAAAGGAACTTTTTGGAAATCTCTGAGTGTTCCTGGGAAATAAGTCATTTGTCAGTTGAAAGCAGCCACACCCTTTGTGCTGCTTACACAGGCAGGCCAATTGCAGCAGACGATTGCTTGAATGATTGTTTGCTTTTCCTCCTGATCTCAAGGAGCCTTTTCTCCCTGCTGCACTGTGATTTTCCACAAGTTAGCCTTGGGAGTTTTAATGAAATGTTTGCATTAAACTGAGCCATATTTACTGAGAGACGTGCAGTGGACAGAAAAGGTCTGGGGTGTCTTTATTTTTACTCCACACTCGCTTTAAAGATCCTGCAATAATTGCATAAAACCAATTGCAAAGTAAAGAAAAGTGCTGCCTGCCCATGCAGAACTTGCTGCTACAATGCTGGCCTGTTCTGGGTGGTTGCCAGTGTGTTGCTATACGGTTGCTAAGGCATTCTGAGTGGACTTTAATGTGCTTTTATAGGGTTTTCTGGATGGTTACATTCTTCAGCCTCAAGTCTCTGAAATTCTGGTTCTATTTATAACTTCAGGTCCCTCCTGTTTTTTGTACTCTCTTTATGGTCAGCTATAGGTGAAAGTTGTAAGTCTGATTGCTTTGAAAAGTAATAGCACACCTCTACTCAACAAGCCACATCTTAAATAATGGGTTATGTGCTGAAATGTAAAATGGTGGGATAGGTGTTTGTTGTACCTGAGAGCCCATAGAAAAGATGATTTATATTATAGGTGACTTGGGAAAGCAAAATGTCAAATGTCCGATGCAGATGTTTGCCTCTAATGTGAAAGTTTTCAGAGGTTTCAGCACATTTGTCAAACATACCTGTGTTTATCTTTGTAAAGATAGACCAGTTTGCACAGCGTGCAGTTATGTTTGGCTTACTCTCTATTACTGCCTTGAACAAGTCATCCATGTGACCTTGGTATGACGTATTGTATTTTTATGCAGCAAGTACTCTGTGGTCATTACAAGGCTTTTGTTCCTAGAAGATTTTGTTATATCGACTGGATTCTTGTTCACACTACTGCGTTGTGCACTATGTGCACTTTGCAACATGCTAATGTGTCTCAGAGCTTGGCGTGTCTTACTTTTAAGGAAATTTCACCTTTGTTTGACTGAAACTGTTTTTTTGTTTTAGCAGATTTTTTTTTTTAAAGCATCATGAATCTCTACTTCTGTTTGTTTTCAATTTATGTAGAGTCTCAGAATTGAATCTTATACCAGGCTTGTGGTAGACATGTAGATCAGGCCAGCCAAGCATGCTCTTCCAGTCTAGTCTGAGCGGGCCTAGTGTCTGTTTAAACTCTGTGGAACTTCATTTCATTTCACCTCTGAGTCTTGCTGGCACTAGGCCCAATTCTGTCACCAGACTCATTTTAGTATTCTCTCAACATGACGTGTCTTGCTGATAAATCAGTTTTATTTAACAATGCCATAAGCTTGTACAAACTTGAGCTGAAGAGACATGGCAGAACTTTTCGGAGCCAAGCAAAGGCACAAGAGGTCATGGACATAGTCAGGGCCGCATTAACCATTGGGCTAGGCGGGGCTGAAGCCCCGGGGCCCGGACAAGGAGGGGGCCCGTGATTGGCTGTGGGGTATTTTGACTGGTCATCGGTAGCGCCGATTGCCAAAGCCCCGCCCCTCACATATTAGCGCTATTATTTAGTGGAGCTTTTCCATATATTCCATGCATTACCTTTAGAGATTAAAACATAACGTTTGCATTTGGTTTACCAATCAAATGCATTCATTCTATATTTTTAGTTTTGAACGACCCGTGCACCACATATCAATCAGGTGATCGCTGCAATGTCCGCATTCACCTCTCTTCACTTCGTTCTGGCATAATCTGGAAATGGTCATGCAAAGAACAATCTTCGATAAGTAAAAATGTAAACTATTCTAAAAGAAAGTGAGAGAGGGGCTATTCTAAAAAAAAACGAGGAGAGAGGGGAAAACATGAGTTAGATAGTCAGTAAAATTCCTAGCTATCAGGTTATTTTACTAAAGCTGATGATGGAGTAGTTGTGAAACAGCAAGTGGACCGGGCACATGGAGCAGATAAAATCACAGCGTCATCGTCCCCACAGATTTTAGGTTAGTTTGATTAACAAGTAAACAACTTGATGGATGTATATTGCTTTTTGTGTTTGAACAAAGTATATTCGCCTATGGGTTGAGAGATAAACCTAGAAATATAGCCTATCAATTGTTTTGTGCGGCATGATGTAGGTTAAGCTTTTAATTTAAACGCATTTTAAGCATTGTGGTTTAAAAACAAATGTAATTTTTCAGGGACATTAAGCAGTGGGGCAGAATTCACTTTGGCAAATGCGCGCGTTGCGGTTTCAGCCTGACTCGCGTGGCACGCACCTGCTCATACAGCGCCAGTCTAAACTTGAGTTATTTTTCGTGCCTTGTGCTTAAACGTTCAAATGCAGTTGTGTCAAAATGTCTCCTCGTCAACACAGTTATTTGTGTCTTAAACGAACGTTAATAGTTAACTATAAAGCATATGTAGTAGTACGCTATATGAGATCCTAATATGATGAGATTTTAAAGGGTCGATAGTTCACCCAAAAATGAAAATACTGTCATCATTTACTCAGCCTCAAGTTGTTCTAATTTTTTTTGTTATTATTTTTTAACTTAATCAAAATAACCCAACTGCAGTTTGATCGAGAATAATTGGATAATTTTTGAAAATTGTTAAAAATGGAGTTATCTGTTTTTGCAAATTAACTCTTCATATGTATTGAAATACAATTAATATACTAATATGCAGTGCTACATAGGCCTAGGTAAAAGAGGGATAAAATTCAAAAAATTTGTCGATGAGCATAAAAAGCTTCAGATTTACAGTGTAATGTCTATTTATTCAAATAATGTTTTACTATGGCATGCGTTAAATACATATTATATGCAATAAAGGTAATAAAAAACAACAATGCCATTCATTTGTAAGGCAGTGTCACAGGACTCATTAAGCAGTGGGGCAGAATTCACTTTGGCAAATGCGCGCGTTGCGGTTTCAGCCTGACTCGCGTGGTGCACATCTGCTCGTACATCGCCAGTCTAAACTTGAGTTATTTTTCGCGCCTTGTGCTTGAACGTTCAAATGCACAGTTATGTGTCAAAATGTCTCCTCGTCAACACAGTTATTTGTGTCTTAAACGAACGTTAATAGTTAAATATAAAGCATGTGTAGTAGTAGGCTATATGAGATCCTAATATGATGAGATTTTAAAGGGATAGTTCACCCAAAAATGAAAATACTGTCATCATTTACTCAGCCTCAAGTTGTTCTAAACCTTGCTGTTAAAATTTATGTCAGTAATGTTAATCAAACATTAGAAAGAAAATCACTCACTGTCCTTGACCGAATCGCTTTTGTAAAATAAATAAGAATGACTGTATATTGAATTTATACAGTGAAGACTATTCAGTTTATTTGTACAATTATTTTATACAATATCATTTCTTATTCAGTGCTTTAAGTGTTTAAAGTAGGTCTATTTTTTGTAATTTGTGTCTGTTTACTTGTCTTAAGTATAAGCTTGTTTTTACTTAGGCTAGTATTTTTTTTTTTTTTAAATATTGAATTATAAAATTTCAATACATCAGAATTTTGATAGGATAAAAATCCTATTTAAAGCTATATATATATATAGCTTTAAATAGGATTTTTATTCTATCAAAATTAGGAGTATAATTTTGATAGGATAAAAATATATATTATATCAAAATATATATTATATTTGGAATAGGGGGCCCTGTAAGGTCTTAATGCAGCCCTGGACATAGTATATTTTGAGGTATATCTGACATTCGCAACCAATTAATATACCAGTTTATAGCCCAAAAGCATGAATGTGGATTTGAGTATGGACAGGAGGGACATGGCTCTACCAAAGTTAAGAGGCTACTGAATAATCCCTGCCAATAATTCTATTGATCCCAGCTGTGGCTTAATAAAGCTACTGAATGTAATTAATGTCATTTTTTTAATTTGTAAAATTAAGTATTTTGTTTCCTGTAATAATTGCAGTTAAGCGTTTCAATGGATTCTGTCTAGCTTGTGACTGTGCAGGGGTTGTTTTATGGAAATGATCTAAATGCTGCTTGAGTTCTGAACCCAAACTGCTGTAAATCACAATTTCTTTATTGTTCTGTGCCTTTCATTGAGGAGCCACATCAAAACAGCAAATTAGAATCTTAAGTTTTCCAAAAATGGTGTATCAGCAAAATTTAGGGTTTGGATTGACAAAATATTGTCCCCCTCAAAAAAACAAAAAAAAAACAAACAAAAAAAAATATATATATAATTTTTTTTTTCCTAACCTAAGATTATAAAAAATGTTCTTAAGAATGTTCTTATCTGTTTTCTCAATATTGTTGTGGAGACAAAAATTAAGGTGAATTTGAATTCCTGTGAGCTGAACAAAGGTGCAACACTCACTCTTCAAAGTTCAAGCTTTATTAATAGAACAACATGAAGTTTCGGCCGCCCAAGGCCTTCATCAGATGACAAGAGTAACAATCTCACACAGTTATGTGCAGTCTGATAATCACCAGCAGGTGTGCAACTCCACTAATTGTACTGTTTGAGAAGTAGTTTCCTAATAGGATTAGGGAGAGAAAAAAAGAAAAATACAAGTTCAAGATCAAACTTTAAAGAAAATATAAAGAGGCTAAATGAAACAAGCTTCAAATCAATTGACCAAAAAAAAAAGCTTAGCATGAGTATCCATATAAAGAAAAAGTACTTTTCTCAAAATAAACTATAATCAATTTCTTGATTCAAACCTTTGGGAAACAATGTGTTTAAAGTAAAAATCCAAAAGGTTTCTCTGGATTTGCGCTTCACATCAATATCTCCTCCCTGACCTGCTGAATGGATTTGTTCGATGCCAAAGTAAAAAAAAAAAAAAGAATGCGAATGCTCTTTAAAATGTTGTGTTGCAGGGTTACTATCATCCCCACGTCTAATGGCACTACGATGTTCGCAAACGCAGGTTCTCAATTCTCTTGATGTTTCACCCACGTACAACAATCCACATGGACAACGTATAGCATAAATAATGTTACATGAATTACATGTGATGACACTTTTTATACATATATTTTTACCTGTTCTAGGATGTGAAAAATATTTTAACCTTTTAGTGAACTGGCACGGAGTGCAATTTCCACATTTATAGTTACCCGGAGGAATTATAAATGGTGGAGGCTTTGAGGGACTTTTGCATACATCAGCCTTAACCAAAAAGTTATTCAGATTCTTTGCTCTGCGAAATGAAATCAATGGGGGATGTTCAAATGTTTTAGAAAGATCTGGGTCTGACTGTAAAACTGTGCACCTTTGTTCAGATCATATGTTTTTTTATTTTTGGTTGTACCTCTTCTGTTGGTAGAGCACCTCTTTTTACATTTGTTACAGAATTTGAATTTCTGAAAATAATTTTCTGGAAAAAAAAACAACAACTGTTAATATCCTCTTAAATTTAGGACAGTGTCCACTGTCTCAAATCTTAAACTTTAGAAAAAATAAGATGTACTTATGTAAAATCTAAAATATTTAAGAACGTCTTAAGATTTTTTCAAGAACTGCAGTTACTGAACATTCTTACAAACCTCTTAGAATTTATCCTATATAAAAATGTCAAGTCAAGTCACCTTTATTTATATAGCGCTTTTAACAATACAGATTGTGTCAAAGCAACTGAACAGCATTAACCTGTCTTCTGAGTAACATTGAGAATATCACTATATATTGTTGCAATGTCTTGATGATTTTTTTTTAATCCAGCCAGTTTTTGGTTTTTTTACATTTGAGTTTCTCAGCTGTTTGAAACATGCCTGTAAGATCCTGTAAAGAACAACATTAAAGGGGTGATATGATGCTGCTAAAAAGAACAGTATTTTGTGTATTTGGTGTAATGAAATGTGTTT